>NC_136517.1:38511449-38568949 GCF_053919585.1 Euprymna scolopes
CTTTCATGATTTATTATGAGAAATGTCTATCATATCAAAGCAGAAACGGTGATTATTCTAATTAGTTTTTTGTAAATCTAATTGAGATTAAAAGCATCAATGGCTGACAAGACTAATTATATATATATATATATATATATATATATATATATATATATATATATATGTGTGTGTGTGTGTGTGTGTGTCTAAATTTAACTTCTGTTCTTTACTAAATTTAGACACAGGTTTACTTACTCACACAATACAAATATCACCTATAATAAATTATATATATATATATATATATATATATATATATATATATATATATATATAAAGCTTTGGGAGTTTTTAACTTTTAAAACTATATAAATAACTTATCATTTAATTTTTATATCTTTTTAACATTCTTTGGAAAACTATTTAGTCAGTAAGTCATTTAATCACCCGCGATGGCTATATCAACTCGCTTCCTCGAATTCACAATAGCCCTATTTTTATGTCAGAAATCACCAGTTGTCTACCATGAAACGCTTTTTGGGGCATTTAAAAAGAAAACACTATATCAAATCATAATCAAACACCACTTCCCTTAATCATAAGAACAAAAAATGTTCTGACTATTGGATCTAGTTTCTTAATTTGGCTAACCTATTCAGGTTACCAAAAAATATCTTCCTTACCTGTGACACACACACACACACACACACACACACACATATATATATATATATATATAGACATGGATACCTTCAGATCAATTATCTTCACTTATTTTATCTTTTGCCGATTACATCTTATTTTCTATTTTTTAAATCCATTATTCTTTACATTTTGATTTTTGAATTTTACTGTAAACATTTTCCCACTATATTTATTATTAATCAATATAATGATTATTAAAAATTATCATTATCAATTATAACAAATATCACAGTCACCATGTTAATCTCTCATTAGCTTCTATTTTTAATTATCATTACAACAATTAGAATAGATGATTATATCTAAGCATGGAGATTAATTAATTATGTTCATTTCGAAATGTTATTATTCTTATTATGTCTTTACACCTTTCAAAAATTCTCGTAATAAATAAATAAAAATCTATGATCAGAGATGCGAGTAAGGATGGGGATAAACGGGGATGGGGACGAATAAGAAGGAGAAATATATGTCTTAGAATCACTACTAATTATTATTTTTGGGTTCTCCTTTTCATTCTTCCTCTTCCCGTTTTTCTTTCTTTTTTCTTTTCTTCCTAGCGTCTTTTCCATTTCTATCTGATCTCTTAACCTATAATAATAATTAATTTGTGTAGGGATGATAGTGATGGGGCGAGGATATGCAAGAGGGTAACGTAAGTCGTACATTTCTTGACCACATAAAAAATTCTAGTCAAATTAAAAGCATTTTTATAAGTAGATAACCTCGATTAAATCTGAAACCCCATTTTAATACAGATATGTCAAATCCATATTCCCCTAGTGTTTAGAACCTATACACACTAATATGTTGAAGATTAATGGCGGCTATAACACACGCATACGAATACTATTCTTTTTAGTCTAACTCAATCCTTAACTCCCATACTTTGCCACTCATTCCTATATCTAAACACAGACTCAAATTCGCATTGGCTGTTGGGCATTATTTACATACAACCAAATCTTATTTTCCAATATATTTCCTATGACGAGGAATACCTGATATTTTTATTGCAAACTTTGCTTTCATATAAGCTGTATCGTCCAAAGAGGTCTCTAGTTGCTGGTAACTAGCTGACCGAAACATGCCCATGACTGTGTAACAATGTAAAAACAAAAAGTATAATTTGTACTACTCCGATATTGAGCACTCTTGTATTAACCTCGTTAAATGTTATTGGTTACTTTACCTATGGAGAACAATAACCTCGGATTACGAGGTGCCTCCAATAAGTTTCCAAACTTTTTAGCAAATGCATTCAAATTTGCCGTCGACTCTTGAACATTTAGTATGTTATTGCTACACATCTTATGAGATGACTGACCAATTTGTATGATTTTAGAGCCAAAGTAACAGTTCCAGCATCGATTTGGAATACACCCTACTAAAGCCTGATTGTCACGGCCGGTGAATTTCAAAAATACAATCTGGACATGAGGACACCTTCGAAGAACGATATGCCATATGATTCTGAAAACTTATGTAAGGCATTCCGTGTATCTGTAGATTTTTTTTTCTATTTTTTTAATACAAACACTAGCAAGGTGACCTAAAGCTGCCCGGGATTGAATGAGGATAAACGAATGTTTCCCACTCACATATTTTTATTGTCATCGAAATTGATGCAATCGACTATTTTCAAATCAAATCGATTAATCGATGACCTGCTTGTATTGGGGACACACCGCTGACCACGGAGAATAAAGTCCACGTGCCTCCCCTCAGTGATTTTCTATCTTACATTGCACTGTAGAGAACCTACTGTTGATTTCATGAAATTATTTTTATATAATGACATTAATCAAATATTAAAATGCATTAGTCAAATGTCAGGTTTCAGTTGTGTTCTAAACAGCAAAATTCATTTCAAAAGTGTCCCTATCATACCATACTGTTACTTTTATAGCTTGGGTCGGTTTACTTGTGCAGTGATAATGGGTTGAATTAAAGCTTAAGGCGGAAAACTCAAGTAACATAGTTCCATTGTGCTTTAAACAGAAACATTCATTTCGAACGCGCCTCTCATATAAAATATGCTAGTCTTGATTTTTAATGCCGGGCTTTTCTATTTATGCGGCAATAGACCTTCGCAAATGCACTTAGGCTGTAAAAGGCGTTAACTTTAGTCAAAACCGCGTGTTTCTTTTTGCATCGGATTTTTTTGATTATCGATTATCGATAATTTTAGTAGATATTCTCATATGAAACTAATCTAAGACCATTACCAGACACATAAAGCGCATTTGTGTGTGTGTGTGTTTTTTAATACGCCCAGTTGTTAAGGAATTCATAGCGGACGAAATTTTCTTTTATGTAATAGTAGGTATGATCGTCATATATACACACCAATATATATATATATATATATATATATATATATATATATATATATATATATATGCATATACTTTCCTTTATTTATACAGGCATTATTGGCTACATATGTGCATACATCATTCGGCTGTAATTACTTTTTGAAATCCTGTGTCATCACACCACTAGTCTCAACTGGTTTCAAATGCGAGTGTACAGACTTTCTTTTATTCCAAACTTTTGTTATTTTTTATTTACGAAGAAAGGAAAGGGAGAAGGACGGAAAGAAGTTCTATGATATTGTAGCATGCTGCAAATCAAGTATTCTGTTGAAAAAGTCGAGCAGATTCCCAAGTTTGACAACAAAACAAAATTCACGTGTTCGACACGGTATAGCCGAAACGTTGTGAATTTGGGCTGGTGCGTCTGCTTCTTGTCTCTCACTCCTTGACAGGGTTAAAAAGAGAGTCACCAACCTGATAGGTCCTGAACTATCATCTAAGCTTCACCTTCTGTTATATCGACGAAATTTTGCATCCCTATGCCTGTTCTACAAGTACTTTATTGGTGAATGCTCTGACGAACTACAAGCACGTGTATCCCCTCGACGTGAATACTCCCGACAAATGCGACAAGCAACTAAATCCCACGCCTTCACAGTAGAGATCCCTAGGTGTAAGAAAGCATTCTACTTCAATAGTTTCTTCCCCAGAACTGCTAGACTTTGGAACTCCCTTCCGGGATTCTGCTTTCCCAACTGTACTGACATGCAGAAGTTCAAGTGTAATGTGAACAGTCATCTTGCTACTTATCTTCCCTCATAATACCCCCGCAACGTATGTCCCCAATAGAAGCCCCCTACTTTAAAGTGGCAATGTGACTTGTTTAAGGTGAAAATTGAATTAATTTTTGTTTTTAATTGCGACAAGTGTCTTGTTATTAATTTATTTATTTGCGGACTGTCATCATCATCTTGATAGTTGTTGTTGTTTTACTACGTTTCGGCGAAGTATTCCTTTTGCCTTCTCCTGGTGGTTAACCGTGACGATATAGGAATGCTGAGTCTCTTAACTGTATCCCCAGAAATTATTGCCTCCCATAGTTGTTGTTGTTGTTTAGGTCAACTAATCTGCTGGTCTGCTTAGGATTGAAACCGTTATCTTCAGAAAAT
Source organism: Euprymna scolopes (assembly GCF_053919585.1). Taxonomy (NCBI): domain Eukaryota; kingdom Metazoa; phylum Mollusca; class Cephalopoda; order Sepiida; family Sepiolidae; genus Euprymna; species Euprymna scolopes. Next base: position 38,515,624 of record NC_136517.1, read on the forward strand.
GCTCACGTAGAACTGTAGAGACTCAACGCCTTTATTCGCTGCGCAACGGGCCCTGAAGCGCAATCAAGGTCGGATTTTTGGTCTTATATATCCAAGTTTTTTTGTTCTCATCTTCGAGTTCCTACCGAATGGTATCATATATTATTATTATTATTATTATTATTATTATTATTATTATTATTATTATTAGTTTGTCAATAAAAATAATCCTGTTGCGATGGAAAAGTTGTGACGCGTGGAGGCTTGAAATGCTGGAAGCATGTGATAATTGATCTCAATGACCATCTTCAGTATCATGCCTGCTTGAGCGTGTGAATTCACCGGTAGGACTAAAAAAAAAAGAAGAAGTCATTTTTGGTTCATGGACATTAAGTGTCCGATGGAGTGTCACTCGTCTGACAAGAAGTTGCAATCATCATCATGTATGTATGTATGCCTAACCCTATCGACACAGGCGACGGATTTTGACAAGATCGGTATCATTTTGAAGCACGACATCCCGGACGAAAAATACAAAAAAAAAAATGGCCAAAAACATTATATGCTTCACCTCAACTGGGCAGTTTTTTACAAGGAAGGCCGATTTTTAGAAGCCATTTTTGCAAACCATCGCATCGGTTGGATTGGGTTTGCTTAATTTAACGTCCCCAAATATCCGTAATGGAGTAGAAGTAAGACGTCAGATTTTCTTTCACTCTCTTTTCCGCCTTTGCGTCACGGGTTCGAGGTACTTTTTTTTCTTTTTGCTCAACACACACCGAGCACCCAGGCTAGTATTTTTATAAGCAAAAATTTTATAAAATAAACGAACATTTATTTGTTTAAAATCAATATTTCGACGTTATAGGTCTTCATCAAAACTTCTTTTTACCTTTCAGTGCGATGATGTTATTAAAATAAAATGGATTCAGTAGTAAAAACAATTTGTGTGTTTTTCTTCAACGGTGATATTTTTTTAAATGTCCGGAAGAGAACGCGTGGTCGCACGTCGTATAAAATAAGTAGGTTATCTTTTTTTATTTTACATATTTTAAAGACTGAGACACATTATCATTTCCCCCAAAAAATATAATTACTAAAAGTGAATTGTACAGATTAATGTAAAAATCACTGTGGACTTTCCGCGGGTTTTGGCTATTCATGCTTAAAGATGTTACACATTCGTGTGATTGAGCACAGGGTGCTTGCGATGATCAATGATGCAAAAGACCAGAGAATCCAGGAGAAAACTATCGCAAAAACGTCAACGAGAATCAACGTCCCAACCCCAACTCATATTCAACCTCGGATAGATGGAGGAACTGACACGGGACCAACACATTCTTCTTGTGTTTCTGTTAAGCAGGGATTAAACATCGTTACTCAACCCTTGAATTGGATATTTTCGGCCACCAACGAAGAATGTAGTCCGATTAGAATACTTCAATTCGTCCGATCATCAGTGTCCTACTGTTTTGGTTCTTAAATTTGTTTAAATAATCCATATACATATATATATATATATATATATATATATATATATATATATATATATATATATATATAACTACTTAATTTAATCACATAAAATTAATATACGAAAGTATAGATTTATGCGTAAACTTAAAGTATTTACTTCAAAAGTGCTCAATACGTAGGTAGAGCTAGTTAGTAATTTATAAAATATATATGGCGATTAAGCTACAAAGCCTGAGGAGTCCTAGAGTGGATGAAACGCGGAATATTCAGTGTAGCTTAATCGCCATATATATATATATATATATATATATATATATATATATATATATATATATATATATATATATATATACTAGCTGTATATATCCAGGGTTGTCAAGTAAAACATTGCTGGCCGGATGGTATCGTCAAATATTTTTTAAGATACAGGAAATATCTTAAAGTGTTACGTTTTCCATGAAAGTTGACTTTATCATGGATTATTGGAAGTATAAAACATACGCATTTTAACCTATGAAATTAAAACACAGAAGTCGGCCCCCACGTATTAACTCCTGTATCTGAAAACACAATTTGCGACAGAAAAAATATCTGTGCGTGATGTTGCCAAGCGAATCAAAAACCTTGATTCCGATAATGAAAGTGACCCTGACGACATACGAATTATAGTGCTGAAAAATTTGTTAGATCTAGCTCCCATACTAACAAAACTGTTTAACTATTTATTTTAATTCTTTTCTTATTAATGGGTTTAATTTACGATAAAATCAGTATCATTTAAAATCGCAGCAAATCATTTTATCGTTTGCATATTTAAAAACTAAACATTAATCAGAAATGACTTTTCCATTGAGTTCATCGTGAAGCCATAATATCAGCTAAAATGATATTGTAAACAAACAAAGACGAAATTTGATGAACGACATTATCATTATTATTTCTTTATTCATTTTTTTTTTTTTTTTTTACGAATTAGTCTACCGGGCCAATTATTCCTTATAATATATAATAATCAATTGAGGATTTATTCTATAATAATACTCAATCTCCATGAATTAAAATATTGCGTTAAAACGTATTGTAAGACCGGGCAATGCCGGGCTGTCAGCTAGTATATATATATATATATATGATTGTTGAGCTGGATTAAATCCGACAATATGAAATAAAATGGAGGTGGAAGGACCTGGATACTCAACGTTTCGCCCGATTTATGCGGGCTTCTTCAAGAGGGATGGTCATTGACGAGAGAGTCGGAGGATTGGGGCTATATATAATGATGGGGGAGAGCAACGTGTTTTCCTTATGTAAATTAGATATCATATATACATATATATACATTTCTCTACGATATTTTAACTTTTAGACGTAATCCACTAAACTAATTTACTCTAATTTTTTTTTCTCTCATAAAATGTATATAAAACTTTTTTATACAGGAATTAAAAATTGTCGTAGACTCTTGAAAATACAGTATGTTTTTACATGTCTCTTATAGGATAACTGACCAATTTGTATTATTTCAAGTCGAAATGAACAGCAACAGCAGCAATTGGATTACACGCTACCAGTGTCTGATTGTGAAAGCTGGTGAATTTCAAAAATACAATCTGGACGTGTGGAAGTATATATAAATTCTGTTTTAAACTTGAAATGAATGCCACATCAACATATAGAATGCTTCAGACTGCTTTTGGACCAGCTTACATGAATCGAACATCAATATTTTAGTGGACAAGGAGGCTGTGAGGGATGATGAGTAATGCGGGTAGAGTAAGGAAGTCAGAATAAAATTAATTGGCCAAATAAAGAATTTCACGGATAAGGAACGTAATGTGCCTATAGAGACAAGAAGTGCACAGATTGATGTCAGTGTGGGAACTGTACACACAATTATTAACGAGGATATGAAAATGTGAAAGATCTGCGATAAGTTTGTACTAATGGTGTAATGGACAACTACATCTTTGTCACAGACTATTTTACCAAGATCGGAATGAATACAATTCCCTCTGAATTGTGCCGACCTTACACACTATGACTCTCGGTTATAACCTTAAGCTCAAAATCAAAGTTAGAGGCTGTCATTTTAAGTAAATTGTGGAGATGAAAGAGGCTGGACCGAGGATCCTCCACATTATACCAAGTAACGACTTCCACAGGGTCTTCAAGAAGTTGTTGAAACGGTACAACAAGGGCATTACACCGGAGGAGACGTGTGTACAATAAATAAAACGCCTGAAAACGCTATGAAAGCAGATTATATATATATATATATATATACATATATATATATATATATATATATTATATATATATATATATATATATATATATATATATATATATATATATATATATATATATATATATATATATTAGATGCTTTAGCCAGTTGAAAACGGTCTAAAGTTATATATGGTTAAAATAGACTGTATTTTTATACCAAATTGATGGTTTAATATCGTTAAATGTGTATGCATTTTTGGATGTACATGCTCATACCTAGTAATACCGAATTTTCCACAAAAATTATATCAGATCGTCGCACTAGTTTCCGAGAGGAGGTTGAATGCACAGACTGACGAATTAAGAAAATTATATATATATATATATATATATATATATATATATATATATATATATATATATTAATTTATGCATATATATATTAATTTATGCATATATATATATATTAATTTATGCATATATATATTAATTTATGCATATATATATTTATATATATATTAATTTATGCATATATATATTTATATATATATATTAATTTATGCATATATATATTTATATATACATATTAATTTATGCATGTATACATATTTATATATATATATATATATATATTAATTTATGCATATATATATTTATATATGTAATTTCTATTTATATATTTAAATATATATACATATATATGTATGTATGTGTGTATATGTTGTTTGTATATATATATATATATATATATATATATATATATATATATATATATATATTAACACACACACACACACATATATATATATATATATTTACACACATATTTATATCTATATGTGTGTGTATGTATTGTTTTGCTATGTTACTTTTTCAATTATATTTCACTCTTTATGTATACAAATCGCTTTTAAGAACATCAACGTACGTTAAATAAAACCACAGGGTATATATAAAACAAGATGAATACAGTTATTTTTAAGATTCAAATATTAATTTTCATGTAAATCGCCTCCTCCAGCCGGAACAAACACACGATACTGAGTTATCTATGAACTTATTTCTTCTTACCGTATTATATTGTCATGCATTTTCTTTCTAAGCAGAGAATTTCTAATTTTCTGAAGAGTATATGCACGAAACCAGACGGTATATACATTGTTTCTGTAGAATAAAACGGATCTGTAAAAAATGTTCCGAAGTTTTAACATGAATCCAGGACCTGTTTCGCATGAGAAATAAATATGTGGATCTTGGAATGTAACTATACTTTTATATATCTATAATATAAAGCTGAACGTCTGTGTGTGTATCTGGTCTCAAATAGGCTCCTATATGGTTGACTACTATAGAAAAATGATCACACATAATGACAGAAGATGTATCAAGACACAGGAATGCGTATGTTTGATCTGGCATAATGATGGTTCATTAAAATTGTGGGGTCTGCGTTCGCGCCTGGTCCACAAAGTGTGGAAATAAAAAATTAAAAATGAAAAAAAAAACGTTTACAAGTTTTTTTTTTATATAGATGTACATAATAATACTTTAATATGTTTTAACTTAAATAGGGATGGTATAATAAAATTGTGGTTTCTGGGTTCGCGCCTGGATTCCATAGAATGGAAAGAGGCACAAAATTTAATAAAGACTTTTCATATCTATCTGCGTAAGTATACTTTGATAATTATCTTTCAGTTTGAAGAAATATGGTATAATAAAATTATTGGGTGTTCGTTCGCGCCTGACCTCCATAGAATGGAAATATGTCACAAAGTTTAACAAGTTTTTTTTTTAATATAGATCCACAGAATATTGTGATAAGTGTTTCAGTGTGAACAGGTATGGTATAATAAATTATGGGGTTTATCTATTTTGTTTTTACTCTCATCATATTTTGCTTTGGTTTTGATACCCCCAACTTCGAAGCTATCCTTTTACAACCCTTCCTTTTCATAACCTATTATACTTTAGTCCATTTTCTATAAGCTGTTTTTGAACCCAGTCAACGACGTGTACTTTTGCTAGTAAATATATATGTATATATATATATATATATATATATATATATATATATGTATATATATATGCACATGAAGTTAAGAACTATACATAGGAGCATGAGCAAAGCCTGGCTGAACTGCTAGTATATATATATATATATGTGTGTGTATAAATATATATATATATACATATATATATGTGACTACTTCATTGAATCACATAAATGTATATATGAAAGTATAATTTTATGCGTAAATTTTCAGTATTTACTTCAACAGTGATCAATACATAGGTAGTCAGTTATAAAAATATATATGCCAATCAGGCTACACAGAATAATCCGCGTTTCATTCTCGTGAGAATTCGTTTGGCTTATGCATAAGGTTGACGAATTCTCACGAGACTGAAACGCAGAATATTCTGTGTAGCTTAATTTACATACACATTTTTATAATTTATATGTATATATATATATATATATATATATATATATATATATATATATATATACGTGCTCCGTCGTCTACGACTAATCACAGTGGCTGAATATAGCTAAATTCGAAATCGGGCCCCCACGCATTTAGGTATGAATGCACTTTCGTAAATAATTGGATTCATTCAATTTCAAAGCATATCGCTAAAAACCAAAACAAACAACATCTAAGTAAATCGCGATATATCCAGACAGATCAGAGGTAAGGGGTTTAGGCTCATTCCGTGGGGTCCCGATTTCGAATCTCGCTATATTCAGCCACTCTGATTAGTCGTAGACGGCGAAAAAACACGTGTCAGTGGATAATTACATTTAAAAAATAATATATATACCGCTCTCCATGTGGGTGTATCAAATATGTTAAAGGGAAAATTATGCCCAACTCGCATTTAGGTAAAAATGCAATTTCGTAAATAATTGAATTCATTCAAAACATATCGCTAAAACCCCAAACAAACAATATATATATATATATATATATATATATATATATATATATATATATATATATATATATATATATAAAGTAATGTGATCTATAATTTAAAAGTTTTAAAAAATTTTTAAATTTAAAAATCAAAATTTAATTAAATTAAAAATCAGTTTCATAAGAAGGAACAACAACAAAGTCAATTATCTGTACGATCGTTTCGGAAATCCGTGCTTTTTATTTGTGGTATACATGAAGTCACGTAGAACAATTATACATAGTTTTTTTGGTAAGCACGGTCTCCTCATCAGCAAATTTAGGAGGATTTCTATTGAATTGAAAAGACACCAAAAATAAACCTAGCATTAACAGTAAGGCAGATGAATCTGAAAAATTGAAGTAAAAGGTTTGGATTTAAAATTTATAAGAAAATTAATAAGAAAATTGGTATAGGTTAGAGATAGAAATGAGTAGAAAAAATATATATATTTGAATTTACATAATAAATTTGATTTAAAAATATATAGATATATAATTACCTTTTGGTTTTTCTTTTTTTGAAATAAGGAACTGTATTTAAAGTAGTCATTTAGATGTTTGCTATAGCTTTTTATTTTATTGAATGATGAATTTTAAAAAGGGCGACGCTCGTGCAGTAAATTGTTTCCGTTAGCGTATTTTGATTTAGAGACGCTACAGTAAATATCTATAGAGAGAGAGTTTTTTTTTTTTTTTTTTTTTTTTTTTGCAAGTTTTTAAGGGGAGATAATTGTCATGGCTTTATTTATTATTTGATTTACGAGTCTAAGGGCGGTAATTGGTTTAACTTAATTTATTAGAAAAAAAAATCTATTTTTACTAATGAGTAATTTTTAATGATTTAAGGTGGTTTATATTTATTAAATTTAAACCAACGTTTATGATTACACGATAGAATCTCGTGTCTTGAATTTACTAGTTTGGTTGTGCTTTTTATATCTTCATATTTTAAAATTTTTAGGGTTTCTTTTGTACATAATGTACAAAATTTATCTCCTGGTTTATATGATTTGCAAGTCTCAATTATTTGCCATTTTAAGTTGAAAGAAATATTGCTATTTTTTAGTTGCCAAATATAGTTGGATAGAGTAGTTTGGTTTGATAGAGAGTTATTTTTAAAAGAATGTTTGTGCGTTGAAATTCTATGTTTTATTGGGCCAGATGTGGAACCAATATATATTACCTCTTGATTATTATGATTATTTTCCGTTAGGTCTATTGTTGGATTATAATGTGGTGGGTTGGTTAATAATTGATCGGTAGATTGATTTAAGTTGGTGTTATTATTTAATCTGGTAGTTGAGTTATGGCTGTTGATAGGTTCTTGTATATTTGGAGTTTTTGATACTGTGCAGCTATAGATAACATTTTTAATTTTACATGAGCCTTGTAGGGGACATTTATTTTTTCTTCTACAGTTACAGTCCGATGTATTTTGTATAGTTGCATTTTGTAGTTTATTAATTTTATTATTATTAGAGCTAATTATTTTCTGATGAATGTTGGGCATAGTAGAGTAAGAGACTTTAATTGTGTTCTTATTGAAAATCTTATTATATCTATGGGGGGCTTTAAAGTTCTTATCTAATATTTTAAAAAATTCTCTAGCTATGTTTGTTTCTAGGTTTTTGGAATACGGGGGGTTGAACCATAGGATCTCCTTGTGTCTATTCTTACGTTTGCGGGTTTTAGTTTGTTGTTTATTTATATTATTATCTAATATTTGTAGTTTGGTTTTATCTTTTTTTGTCTCCTGGTTATTTTTCTTAACTCGTATACGGGAAGACATTGCCATATTATATGTTATTATGCTCTTAATAGGTTTATTTTTAATGCAGTTTATGTTTCTATCATTTTCATTTATGAATTTAATTTGTGAATTATATCCAGAGTTTTTAAGGGCTTCATTATAGTATTTTTCATTTTTGGTAAATATTGATTTAGTAGAAGACAGTCTAGAAATTCTTAGAGCGATATTGGGAACTATTGATTTTAATATTGATTTAGGGTGGTTTGATTGATTGTGGACATATAGAAGTGATTGGTTAGGTTTATGGTATGGTTCAAAGGTAGAATTTTCAAGATTTAAGGTTATGTCTAAGAAATTAACAATTTTTTTATTAGGGTCGATTTTTATACTAAGTCCATAATTTTTAAATAATTTATGTAGAGCTTTAATTGCATTTTCATAATTTTTATTAGTAGAATTCGTTATGAAAAGTGCATCATCTCTATATAGCCCTCCTTCAAGTTTGAATTGTTTATGGAGTATACAATGTATTTCATTTAAAAGGAAAAGGCCAACTAGATCAGTGACCTGAGTCGAGTCCGTCGATCCCATTAAAATGTTGAAGTGGTTAGGGGTATTTTTCCTGGTCCAATATTTATTATCAAATGTTATTAAAGACTGTCTAGCTATAAGTATTAGTTTAGTTTCGTCTTGAGTTATATTAGTTAATTTTCGTGCCATTAATAGAGATTTATTAAGTAGGATAGGTGATATAGATTGGTAATATGATTCAATGTCAAAAGAAAGAAATTTAATATTATTTTTATTTTGAATATTAGAAAACCAGTCGATTACTTGGTTTGAAGATTGCCATAGTGGGTATTTTATTATGGATTTAATTTTGGGGATAATTCTATCTAATATTTTTTTTACTAACCAGTCCTATATCTGATTTCGAGGGGCAAATGAGTCTAATAGTAGGGTTAATATTGAAGCTGTGTTTGTGGTCTTTTAAAGTAAATCTCGGGGTACCTGGTACCGTTATTTCTGTGTATTTATCTATTTTAAGTTTAGTTAAAATGTTTTTTGCATCATTATTTATTTTATTTAGTGCTGATTTATTAGTAGTTTTATAATTTTTATTAATGTTGTTAATGCTAGGTTTATTTTTGGTGTCTTTTCAATTCAATAGAAATCCTCCTAAATTTGCTGATGAGGAGACCGTGCTTACCAAAAAAACTATGTATAATTGTTCTACGTGACTTCATGTATACCACAAATAAAAAGCACGGATTTCCGAAACGATCGTACAGATAATTGACTTTGTTGTTATTCCTTCTTATGAAACTGATTTTTAATTTAATTGAATTTTGATTTTTAAATTTAAAAATTTTTTAAAACTTTTAAATTATAGATCACATTACTTAATATTGAATTAGCTCTAGGACATTTAACTATCGAGCTTATTATATATCTAAATTACAACGAGCATTTCCTGTATTTTAATTAAACTAGTAATTTCACTATTACATTAAAATACACTTAGCTCTTTAGACTATTATTCTAATCTCCTTTAAATTATATATATATATATATATATATATATATATATATATATATATATATATATATATATAGTAATAATTATCTGTATTTTTGAGATGCCGTAAAACAAAAACAACCAACCAACTTTCTGTCGTAGGACGATTAGTAAGACAACGTTCAAGATAGCAATTGTCTGTATTTTTGAGATGAGGTGTTTTCATTGATTAAGATTATCGGACTGACTTCCTCATCTTGGTTGTTATCGTCAGAACGTTTCGGTCGTTTTGCCCTCCGGCCTTCATCAGGTGTTTTGTATCGAACTGGGGAACCGTTTGTTAGGAGTCTCGAACCCAACCCTTTATTATTATTACGGGAATACCGTGTTCGGACTCCAGCTAGGCACTGGGACATAGTTGCTAATTCTCTGTTTTGAATGTTACGTTTCTCTGCCTTCGTTTAGGATTGAACTCAGCACCTTTGCGTAACTGTAAACTTTGATACAACGTCTAGGACCCCTCGGCCATATGTCACTAGGACAATAATAATAATAAATGTCACTAGAACGTAATAATGATAAAGGGTTAGGTTCGAGACTCCTAACAAGCGGTTCCCCAGTTCGATACAAAACACCTGATGAAGGCCGGAGAGTAAAACGGCCGAAACGTTGTGACGATAACAACTAAGATGAGGAAGTCAGTCCGACAATCTCAATCAATATATATAGTAAGTTATAAAAGGAGCACTTTGTAAATATATTTTCACCCGACGTTTATTTAAGCGATTAAGCGAAGCCCATTATTCGTTTCTAAACAACTTATAGTTAGAGCCCTGTGTGACAGAAAAATGTTATTTAATAGGTATTTGAGGAGATATATTTACGGGCATTGATTCGTGGTCCGATGTTTAGAGCTGCTAACACGACGGGTGCGGGTTCGATCTACGGCTGGGAAAACGTGTATGGCTAACCGCACTGATGAGTTGTGATACAACGAAACAGTACTGTGTGTGGATGACTATGTATATATGTCTATGTATTGATCTTTATTATTGATACGGTAGAAATGTTATCATGTATTTCATATGTTTTTCATAGACTGACAACGGATCAGTTTCAAGGCAATACACATGGGTGGCCGTTTCATTTTTTTTTTTTTTTTTTTTTTGTGAAAGAAGCGATTTAATGGAAACATGGGCGCAGTCTCCAGATCGATATCTCTTGCGAAAAACGGCCAGTCGAGCCAGATTTAATTAAGCCGGATCGTGAGAATTGATAGCAAGATGGAGAAACAAAACATAAGTGGATATGTGACTTCCCCGCCCCCCACACACACTCACTTCAATGTCCTCACTCGAGAAGAAAAAAGAAGGTACAGTTAGTTTTAAATTGGAAGTTGGAATGCGACGGATTACAAAGAAAACACGGATGGAATGAATTAGGAGTTGAGAAGGGAGGAGAATGAGTCGTAAGGGAATAGAAGAGGAAGTTCAGGGACAGTGAGGTGGAATGAAAAATAGAGGGATATGAAGAGGAAAGCTGAAAAAATGATTAAGCGGAGAGAGAAAGGGGGAAAATAGAATTAGGAAAACCGAATTGAAAAATGCACAAAAAGATAAAAATTAGAAGGAGGAGGATAAGAAGACGAGGTGACGACAAAATTAAATAAATAAAAGAATATAAAAATTCAGGTAAAAATAGAAAATCGACCAAGGTGACGATGGCGAAGAAAATCATTGAAGAAATAATAATAATAATAATAATAATAATAATAATAATAATAATAATAATAATAATAATAAACTGATCTGAAGCATTCCATGAAATATAAAAGCAAAAGAAAGAACAAAATCGAAATAGAAGAAAAAAAAGTAAATAATTAATAAAAACAACAACAATAAAAATGATAATAATAATAACAACACCAACAATAATAATAATAATAATAACAACAACAATAACGACAATAATGATAATAATAGCAATAACAACAATGATAATAATAACAATAATAAAAATAACAACAGTAATAATAATAATAATAATAATAATAATAATAATAATAATAACAACAACAACAACAATAATACAGGGGGACCCCAATAAAACGGGCCCTAACTCTAATTAGGCACCGTTTCTTAGTATTTTGTCCGCATGAAATGAAACTTTGGTCATAACTAGTTTATTATATTCAAATATCACATCTAAACACAAGGGTCTTTGACCTTTTTTCTCCGTTGACTGTAAAATGCTCAGAAAAACAATTGACTGTCCTCTGTTTTTTTTTTTGGATCACCCTGTAATAACAATAATAACAGCAACAACAACAGCAACAACAACAACAACAACAACAACAATAATAATAATAATAATAATAATAATAATAATAACAGCAATAATAACACTAATATTAATCTAATACATAAATCTCACTATGTCTGTTTGTGTGTGTCTGTCTCCGTTTTTTTAATTGTATCTCCTCCTAGACGGATTGTCGCTACGCGTGTAATAGCTCAAAAGATTGCATATACGGCGCAGATTTTATTAGGGGTGTTTAATTGATTAAAACAATTGTTAAGGGATTAAAAAAAAAGGGGTTCAAAGTTGAAAGAAATGACAATTTGACGAGCATAACGCCCATGGCGTCGTTCTGCGCATGCGCACGATATGTAACAGAGATTTATTCATTTAGTAAATTTGCAAGCGCGTGAAAACGGTTGTCTGTTTGGGGTAGTGCGTAACGACATCGATTTCTAACACCAGTGTTGTGGGTTCGAGTTCCACCATTTCCTTTTTTTCTTCTTCTTTTTTTTGTTACATTCTGATATTCTTGACTTTTAAATGTTACATAATAATTATACAAGAATACTTTTATATAAAAAAAAAATACAGAAAAATGTTTTTTCAGTATATACCGAAAATGTCATATTCCAAATATATAGGATATATTATATATCGGCTTAATTGCCACATTTCAATAATCACGTAAATAGATCCAGTAATGGAATTTTTTATTGAATTCATTCCTAAATAAATTAACCGATCATTATGAATTTGAATTATGTGTATATGATTATATATTTCCATGCATTGGATTCACTCCTAAACTAATTAACCGGTCATTATTAATTGTAATTATGTGTGTATGATTATATATTTCTTTGAATTGGATTCACTCCTAAACTAATTAACCGATCATTATGAATTTTAATTATGTATATATGATTATATATTTCTATGTATTGAATTTATTCTTAAACTAATAAACCGATCATTATAAATTTTATTTATGTGTATATGTCTGCATATTTGTATGTATTGGATTCACTGCTAAACTAATTAACCGATCATTGTGAATTTTAATTATGTGGATATGTCTGTATTTTGTATTTATTGGATTCACTCCTAAACTAATTAACCGATCAATATTAATTTTAATTATGTGGATATGCCTGTATATTTTTATGTGTTGGATTCACCCCTAAACTAATTAACCGATCATTAATCATTTTAATTATGTGTGTATGATTATATTACTATGCATTGGATTCACTGCTTAACTAATTAACCGATCATTATGGATTTTTATTATGTGTGGATTCACTTCAAAACTAATTAACTGATCATTATGAATTATATGTAATGTATACGTTTGTATATGTCTATAGATGTCATATTCCAAAAATCACATACAATTGTCACTTACTTTGTTAATGTATTTATGTGTACAGGGAAATATATTCAAGTAGTAAGGTACTTATACTGTTTAGTACTAATTTTTAAAATTTATGTAAAATCATCGAGTAGTTTCATCTTTATATTAGAAATAAGATACTTGCACAGTATCATACTCAAGAAATAAGGTACTTGTGCGGTATAGTACTCACATGAAAAAACAAAGAAATCTTACCTGTGACGTACATAAGTTATTAAAACCGTACACCCCGTTAAATATTTGAGTAGTGTAACTTATATGAAAATAATGTGCTTCTTCACTATAGCACCCAAATAAAAACAAATTCTTACCCCTGGCGCACAGAAAATTTAGCACAACAGAAAATTTCATAGAAGTATTGAGTTCTTTCGTTTTTAAATTAGAAAAAAGATACGTGTACAGTATCTTATACAAGAAATAAGATACTTGTGCAGTATAGTACCCATATAAAAACAAACGAAATTTAACTTGCGACGTACATAAAAGTAATCAAAACCGAAAATCATGTAATATATTCGAGTAGTATGGCATTTATATAAGAAATAAGGTGCTTCTTTACTACAGCACTCTGATGTAAAACAAACCCTCACCTGTGACACAAAGAAAGCTAGCACAACAGAAAATTATGTAAAATTATCGAGTCGTTTCATCTATATCTTAGAAATGACGTACTTGTACATTATCCTGCCCAAGAAATAAGGTACTTGTGCAGTATAGCACTCATATGAAAAAACAAAGAAAATCCTACCTGCGACGTGCATAAAAGTTACTAAAACCGAATATCATTTAATATATTCAGGAAGTGTGATTTTAAATGAGAAATAAGGTGATTCTTTACTATAGCACACTGATGTAAAAACAAACTCTTGCCTGTGATACATAGAAAAGAAAGCACAGCAGGAAATTATGTAAATTATTTTAAATATGTGTTATAAATTACTCACCCTAGGTAATGAATTTTTTTTTTCCATATATGTGCTGTAAATTTCCTGTCCTAAGGAAGGTACAATTATTTCATACATAGAATACTCTCCTAGAATAGGTAAGATATTCTTTTGCTCAAGATGGCAAATGATATAGACGTAAAAAATTCCTCTATCCTAAGAATAACAGGTATGTTCAATTTTTTTCTTATACGGTCCCGAGCAACGCTGGGTGGCCTTGCTAATAATAATAATAATAATAATAATAATAATAATAATAATAATAATAATAATAATGCAAACAGATAAACCCATCTAAGAAAGAACATCGGATGTCATAGTATTTAATAAGAAGGAAAATTATAGTCTGATCTCAAATTACGCCGTACCAGCAGGCCATAGTGAAAATCAAAGAGAGAGAGAAGCGGAGTAAATATACGTAACTGGCCAGAGAGTTCAGAGAGATATGGAACATGACGACGGTCAAGACAACACCAAGAAACAATCATGAAAAACTTGGAAAAAAATAGGAGAGATTGGAATCGGAGGGGTGTCTCAGGAGATACAACGGATAACAATAATGAAAACGGCTGAAATATTAAGGAAAATCCTTGAAAGCGCAGACTCATACACATGAGCTACAGGCGCAAGCCAGATATATAGAAACGGCTATAGATATAAAACACAAAGATGTACCACATGGAATCATGAAGACTGAAACTGTATAATTGTAAGTTAAAACCTGCTGCGTCCCGCCCTCTCCCCCCAAAATGTCGCGTCACCAAAAAACTGGTGCCGCACTAAATAATCAAAAAGGGTCAAGGAGGATGGAAAGACAGAGGAGAGAAAGAACTAAGCAGATCTCAACTGGACGAGTGTGAAAAAGAGTGAGATCTTAGGGAGACTTCTTGCTACCCGAATTCCAGCGAAAATCAATCCTAGCTGAAAAAAAGAATGGTAAAAGGCTACTGCGATAACGCAAACTAATTTGCAAAGATTAATAAAGGAGGTGGTGAGTAATAAAAATCTGGGGTGACTTATATACTCCAAGAAACACCACATGTTGTTCTCAAGAGATTTTTTTATGTGGGAACTGCTAGCGAGTTGTAATAATAATAATAATAATAATAATAATAATAATAATAATAATAATAATAACAAAAACTAATGAAACTACTATGAGCAATACGCCAAGAAACACTTTATACTGGAACCCCACACATAGAAATGGGTAATTCTTTTTTGGGACACCAGCCCGCCAAGACGCCATCGCGCCAGATTTCAATCCGCCAAAAATACGCAATCCGCCAAATTTTATTCCGTAATAAAAACACATTTCTCCAGAAAAAAACTCATTTGTACATTTTCATCTGGCGAATAAACATTAAATTATATATGAATAACAGAGTTTATTATTTTTTTAAATCCAACAACGGAAGTGAAGTCGATGTTCTCGATTTTAAAACAAAACTAGCCTTTTTGATAAATCTCTACGCACGCCAGGATGCCAGCATGGCAGATTTCAATCCGCCATTTTGGTTGGCCAAAAAGTATGCCAGTGCGTCAAATTTCATTCCACTATAAAAAAAAAGTTCTGCAGAAAAAAAATATTTGTACATTTCCATCTAGCGAATAAACATAAAATTATATATGAATAACCAGGTTTATTATGTATAAAGATCCTTGTGAAAATAAACTTTATTAATTTTTATGTTTTAGAAAAAATATTTTCCCGGTACGCCACAAAGAGATTTATCAGGAAAACGAGTTTTGTGTTAAAATCGAAAACATCGACCTCGGCCCCGTTGTTGGATTAAAATAAATAAATAAACGTGTTTTTATATGTAATTTTGTGTTTATACGGGTGCCCCCCCCCAAAAAAAATGACCGCATAAAAAAGCCATATGTAGAAGGTCTACAAAACTCAAACTCATGGAAACTGTTATGGGTTGCAATAAGCCACAAAGAAAACAGAACAACATAATAGAGTTTAAACAATGTATTGGAACAACAATGTAAAAAGGTTACAACTTAAAAGAGTAGTAAACATCACCGAGCAGGCAAGGGTCGCTCTGGTGTTTAATCCACACCTGGGATCAAAAGGTCTATGGTTTATATAATGGATAGAACAGTCCATTTGAAGGGTGATTCCCCCACAACACCCCCTCCCAAGCTGATTTCCGCGGTTGTGAAAATCAGTATTTCTTCCTTTTGTGGCAGACTACCAAGGGGTCTGTGCTCTTCCTCTTTCTGCCGGAGCGTCTCGGTTCTGACATCCCTTTTGGAGGGTCTATGTCAAAACAGTCATACACAGTTTCAATCGCCTCACTGCCGTCCTGCGGTGGTTCTTCTTGGTCCTCGTAGAAGCGTTTCCTGATTTGGTTCAGGTGCCTCTGCAGTTTTGAGGGGAGAAATTGAATTGTAAAATTATAGTTCATCTTAATAGTCGGTTCGCAGTGAATGTTGGAAGTCCTTTTTTTTATCCAAAAATGGATATCAACGGCTTATGGTCGGTTTGTAGAAAAACATGTCTTCCGTACAAGAACCGGTGGAATTTTGAAACTGCAAATATAATTCGTAGGGCCTCTTTCTCGATCGGATAATAATTCTTTTCCGCTGGCAAGAGAGTGCGTGATGCGCAAGCAATAGGCTGTTTCGAGCCATCCGGCATTCGATCTAGCATGCACGCCCCGACGCCATATTGGCTAGCGTCGCTAGCAACTATTATGTCCAACTACGGGTTGAAATGCGCAAGGAATAGTTTTGAAGTCAGGATTCTTTTTATTTCTTGGAATGATGTATGGCAATCTTCTGTCCACTCCCAAGCCTTATCCTTTTTCAGCAATTCATTAAGTGGTGCGCGCAATTTGCCAAATTTAAAAAACTCTGCAATTGAGTTATGCTTACAGGTGCCGGCATTTCTTTAATAGCGGTCGCCCTATCTGGGTCTGGGCGCCTGCCATCTTTATCGATTATTTGACCCAGGTATTTAATTGTTTGTAAAAAGAACTCGAATCTATCTGCTTTGATCTTAGATCCATAATCTTGTATTCGACTGAATGCTTGTCTGATATGTTTTTCATGTTCCCCCCCCCTGTTTTTGCTCGCTATGATAATGTTATCAAGATATGCGATTGCGGTTTCCAAGCCGGACAGGATAGTATTCATTACTTGTTGGAATATTGCGGGTTCCGCCTTGACACCAAACGCGAGTCTTTCGTATCTGTACAAACCCCGATGAGTGTTAATGCAGAGGACGTTAGCGCTTTTGTCGTTTACTGGAATCTACAGGTAAGCGTCGCTTAGGTCAATCTTAGAAAAAAACTTGCCGCCATTTAATTTCGTGAACATTTCTTCTGGACTAGCTAATGGATAGTGAAAATCTTCTAAGGACCCGTTGAGCCCGGTCGCGAAGTCGGCGCAAACGCGAATTTCCTCCGACCTTTGCTTACGTAAACTGCCGGAGCAGCTCACTCACTGTATTCAATTTTAATCAGTATACCGATGCTTTCTAATCTGTCTAGTTCCTGATTTATTTTGTTCAGGGAAGCGAACGGGACATTACGTTTCTTTTAAACACCTGTTTTGTGCCAGGTTCCAACTTAAAATCGTCGGCCATTTTTGTAACTCTCCCCAAACCAGGAATAAATACGTTATTTTGTGTGTTACGCTTACATGTGTTTTCTTCCGAATGATTGTGATTGTCGTTTAATTTTTTGTGACATTCCTTTTCTTGTAATAAATAATTTTGCAAAGAATTAGTCAGTGGTTTTGGTATCGGTTTCGTTTATAGATGATAGCACTCAGGCCATGTATTTTTTTATAAATAATTTTACCAATACTTTTTTATAAATTTTGGTTTTAGTTTCGATTATAGCTGAAGGAGCTCGTTATATATATATATATATATATATATATATATATATATATATATATATATATAGTGGAGATGGTAATTAATAAAACCTGAGGAAAGTGCTCAATACTGTTGTAGACCAAATATGCTTTTTATTTTTTATTACCGTATCTTTCTGTTAAGTTACATTATTGTTTCTGCTATTTAGACTACGCGTGACTTGTTGGTATATTAGCTATGGAATTAATGTCTAAGCGTGACACTTGTGACGTACAGAAAATAGTTTTTTGTGACATAACAGAAACATTTCTATAAGAGTATATTAAAATGAAAAAAAAAAAACAATATAGATGGATTTCTATGAGTCGTTCTCTTCTGGACGTAAACAAAGAGCATATTAAAAAAAATCAACAATAAATCTACGTAAATATATAAGCGATAAAAATAAACAGTAATATATCTATAGCTTCATACCGTATTATATTACACACTGGACTGTAATATATAACTCCGGGGTTCGATTCCTACAAACAGTAAAGCTACGCTGAAAAGAGTTAGGCCCTAGAACATGTATGTCCATAGATTACTGTTTTAAAAAAATATTTGATAATAATAAACATACGTCCAGATAAAAATATGGGCAATTTTCTAAGAAGCATGAGCTTCAAGGAGAAGACGATAAATTAATCGCATTATCGTTTAAAAAATCAACTACAACTCCAGACACACACACCCACACACACACACACACACATATATATATACATATAATAATAATTATAATAATAATAATTATTATTATTATTAATATTATTATTAATATAAATATATCCATTTTGAATTTGGAAACAGACAAATCTCACAGGCTAGGAAGACATTTTTATAACATGAATAGGCTAGCCAAATAAATTAAGAGTAGGAAACTAGATCTAATATCTAACATTTTATTTTTCTTGAGATTAAGGGAGGTAGTATTTGATGAACACTGCTGGGGAGTCATGATTTAATATATAATAATATAGGAAGGGGGGATAAAAAGATTGTTTGGGAGGAGGATTAGAGAGAGTTATACGAAGGGAAAGGATAACACAAAACATAGAGGGGGATATAAATTCACTTAGAGGGAGAATGAGAAGGGGAGAAAGGAGGGTAGGAAAGAGGTCGTACAAATGAAAACAGTTGACACGTGACAAAAGGGAATGTCAGGAGGTGATGTTTACTCTTTCATAATTAAAGTTATTTAAAAATATCTCGACAATGCAGAAAGTTTAACCGAATTGAGTCATATTGCCAAAGACTCTTTATCTGAAAGCACATCCTTTAAACTCCTCGGCCTAACGTTCACAGGAAACATGAGTTGGAACAATTACATTGAGAGCATTGCCAGAAACGCTGCGAAAAAGATAGGTTCTCTCTACCGTGCTAGAAAGCTACTAATGCCCGAAAGTATCCTGTACTACTATAAGGTCACCATTCGCCCATGTATGGAGTATTGTTGTCATATTTGGGCTGGTGCATCTGCTACTAGTCTCTCACTCCTAGACAGGGTTCAAAAGAGAGTCGCCAACCTAATAGGTCCTGAACTAAGCTTCAACCTCTGTCCCATCGACGTAATGTAGCATCCCTGTGCCTGTTCTACAAGTATTTTAATACTGTATGCGCTGACCAACTGCAAGCACTTATGCCCCCTCGACATAAGTACCTCCGACAAACCCGACAAGCAGCAAAATCCCACCCCTTCACAGTTGATATCCCTAGATGTAAGAGAGCCTCCTACTCCAGTAGTTTCTTCCCCAGAACCGCTGGACTTTGGAATTCCCTTCCGAGTTCCTGCTTCCCAAACTGTACTGACATGCAGAAGTTCAAGTGTAACGTTAACCGACATCCTGCTGCGCAGCTCCCAACATAGTACCCCTGTATCTTATGTCCCTGATAGTAGCCCCTACAGCAAAGTGGCAATGTGCCTTGTTTTGGGTGAAATTGCAATATATATATATATATATATATATATATATATATATATATATATATATGAGTGTGTGTGTATATATATACCAGTTTTGTTTGTTTGTTTACGTAAATGTTTGCAAAAAAAATACACAAAAATGTTTTTCTAAACTTAAAAAATCTTTAGCAAGAAAGTTGCCGGTTACTTGTTACGACTTACAGCGTATTATAAACACCTAACCTCACCATTTAAAAACGGTTTTCGGATTAAACCTTCCCCCAACCTCGAAAGCCGTTTTTAACATGGGGATGTTGGGGGGTATTCCGAAATCCGTTTTAACATGAGGACGTTGGGGTGTTTATAATACGTTGGGGGAAGTCGTAAAAATTGACGAAGTTACTATTATTTATTGCAAAAATTGCTTAAAATTTATTTATTTGACAAAAAAATGACATTTCTTACAAACATTTAATAAGAAAAAACAAATGAACGTTAGTTATTTTTGTTTTTTGTGTTTTTTCCGTTGATGTTTCTACATTTAAAATTTTACTTCACTTTTTCTTTCACATAGCGTTGTAATTATATCATCGGCAACGCTCAGCTTTATCCGGCTGTTGGCGTCAGGCGCCGGTGAAGCCGAGCCGAACGCTGAGAAAGTAATTACACAATACTTAAAATTTAAATCATTGTGGATTTATTCAAACAGTCGTTTGGAAAATGAATATTTAAAATAAAGAGGTGCTTATGCACTTATGTTACCGTGCTATTTTTAAAAAAAGTATTTTCACGTGAAATTTATGCTTTTTTTATTAAATACTTAGGTGAAAGTACAGATAACTCGGTCGGTTTCTAGTGTGAGGAAAATCTAGTTCCTGCTGAAAAAGGGTACTCTGGATAGTAACAAAAATCAAAATTGCCTCATTCTCGAAGGATTTCTCCTCTACTGATCGAGGAAAAAACGGTGAAGTGTAGTTCACCCTCTGTTTCTCCCCCTCTCTCTCTTCCTCTCTTAATATCTCTCTCCATCCATCTCTCTCCTAATCAATCTTTCTCTCTATATCACCCTCGCCATCTCTTTGTGATGCCCCTTTTTTCTAACTCCCTCTCTCTCCCCTTCTCTCTTTTCCTCTTTCTCGCTCCCTCTGTTTCTACCTCTCCCATCTCAATCCCTCTATCTCTCTATCGCCTACTCTTTCTCTGTTTCCCTCTCACTCTCTTTTCTATCCACATATCTTCTTCTCTATCTGTCCATCTCTAATCGCTCATCCTATTTTAGTATCCTAAATTAATTACAGTGAATAAGGTCTTGTCAAAACATGTATAAATCCTATTTTAGTCACCTAATTTACTTACTGTGAGAATAGAAGTTATTTGGAAATTACTGCTACCTTGAACACGACCATGATTGACTGGTAAAACCTTTATAATTAAATTGATTTTGGCAGTTATTCGGTCATAAAATGACATAGCCTTAGCCCTTGCTGCATGCGGAATATCTGCAACCTTGCTACCAAGTAGAGGAACTACTTATTCTACTTTGAGACTCCTATTAAACATTTAATTTTCAAAATTCTCATGTTCGACATCTCGAAAACATCCAGCATGGGAGAAAATTTTGCATGGAACGCAAAACATAACTTGAGGCTCTTGGTCGATCCGTGCAAGATTTGCGTAGCAATGTCAGACTATTTTGGAGTGCAGTGATATTGTTTACAGGAGATTTCAGACAAATGTTACCTGTAATTCCTCAATCAACACCAGCAGATGAAATAACTGCTTGCCTCCAATACTCTACTTTTTGCTGCCATGTAAAGACATTAAACTTAACTCAAAATATCCGTGTCCAATTACAAACTGCTCGATCCACATAGAAAGTTTGGCATCACTTGTAGGAAACTGGGTACGGAAAAGTGCCAACTCATCCGAGTTAAGAGCGAAATTCTTTGACTCAACGTCTGTAATTTTATTACACTAAAAGAAGAGTTGTTTTAAAAGGTTTTTCCAGACATTCAAATTAATTACACGAATTCCACTTAACTGGATGAACAAGCTATTCTTGCAACTCAATACAAAGACGGCCATGAACTTAACGCTATTATTCAACGTTAGATTCCAAGTGAAGTAGTCACATACAAATCCATCGATACTGTTGTAGAAGCAGATAAAGTGGTTAATTATCCAACAGCTAGATTTGCCAGGGATGCCACCCCGTGTACTGCAAATGATAAAGGTTGTGAAATAGAAACCAATCCAAGCTTTGCAATGGCACATGTCTTGCAGAAAAAAATTAACAAACAATATCATAGAAAAAACAATCTTAGCAGGAATTTTCACAGGTGAATATATCTTTCTTCCACGCATTCATATGATTCCACCGGATACACCATTACACTTAAAGAAATCGCACTTTTCAATTTTATTGTCGTTTGCAATAACCATCAACAAAGCTCAGGGAAAAATATTTACAATTATGTGGTTTTTATCTACACACTGACTGGTTTTTCACATAGACAATTTATGCGACGTGTTCTAGAGTCACCAAACCAGAAAATGTCTATATCAGCTAGGAAAATGGATCAACAAAATAAAAATGGGAAATTAAACTTTTAAGAAACATGCATTTTCTCATGTAGAAACTTTTTCCATTGCGCCAATTTGAGCAACAGCAACTCGTGGCAGGGTACAGCTAGTATATATATATATATATATATATATATATATATATATATATATATATATATATATATATATATATATATATAGTGATGATTTCACTAATATTAGAGGATTGTCTATAATATTAAATACGTAATCTGCATGAATTAAAATATCATATTTAGAGGCTTGCTATTATATATATATATATATATATATATATATATATATATATATATATATATATATGCGTGTGTGTGTGTACACAGACGCACACACGCACACACATATATATATATTATATATTTTTTTACAAAAAAACTTTTATATATTAAAATTCTGTAATGTTCATATATAAACAAAAGCAAAGAAAGTATTAATTGACTCAAGCTTTATGATTATCGGTTTTCATAATAGAGCACGTGTATAATATATTTTTAAATCAAGACAACAAAATATAAAATAAGAACATCATAGGTGAATTGCCTGATGAGTTACAATTGTTTCGTAACAATCTTCACAAATATAAGCGATATTTTATTTAAAAATATTTCAAAAATAGCTACTCTTCAGACACCAAAATATATTTGTCAATAATATATATATATATATATATATATATATATACATATATATATATATATATATATATATATATATATATATATTCATAATACCTATTTTAAGGGAACAAGCAGTTTTGATTGACTTCGTTTATCCTCATTTTATTTTATTTCTTTTTTTTTGTTGTTTTATTTTTCGATTACTTTCGTAATTTTTATTTTTGGATAATACTCCTATAATTTTCTATTTTTATAATCATGTAATATTTTTATATTTATTATTTTTATAATAATTTTTCCGATCTTATTTATTTATTTATATATTTACTGCACAAGTCTTAAACTACACGTTTCAGATTTTCATCTCTATTTATATGTCCAGCTAGTTATTTCGCAATTTTCCTTAGGTTCGTATGAAATTTTATTTACGTGTTACTATATATTTATTTTTCCCGTTCCCATTTTTATCTGCTATTTTTATGAAAAACTAAAACCTTAAAGATTTATTAAAATAATTTTAGTTAGTATTCATTTTCACCTCATATTGGTTTTGTAATTCATTTAAAAGTTAACTATTATGTTAATATAAACATAGTATCTTTTTTTTTAATTTAAACTATTTTGCTATCATTCAGTATATCGAGACAGTGTAAGAAACATTATCCATTTTGCCCACATTTATCGATTCATAATTTAGTTGAAATTCTTTTATATTTTTAATTCACTATTTTTATTTTTGGTTTTTATTAATCTGCAATGCTTAATTTTAAAATTGTAGCTGTCACATTATTCTCTTTAAAGCAATCTAGGTTAAATTTCTTACTTTGTTTATTTCAAGCGTATATTCTGATTTGTCTATTTTAATCCATCATAAACTGTACATCTCAATATTTTGGAATTACTTAATATTTGATTTTTATTGTGCTATTGAAATGGCTCAGTCGTTAGTTTATTTCCACCTACTACTTGTCTCTCACTCCTGAAGTTCAAAAGAGATTCGTGAACCTGATAGGTCCTGAACTGTCATCTAGGTTCCAGCCTCTGTTTCATCGATGAAATGTTGCATCCCTCTGCCTGTTCAACAAATACTTTAATGGTGAATACTCTGACGAACTGCAAGCACTTGCACCTCCTTGACGCGACTACCCCCGGCAAACCCGATAAGCAACTAAGCCAAACCCTTTACAGATTCCTAGATGTAAGAGAGCCTTTTACTCCAATAGTTTCTTCCCCAGAACTTCAAGTCTTTGGAACTCCCTTCCGGGGTACTGCTTTCCCAACTGTACTGATATGCAGAAGTTCAAGTGTAATGTGAACAAACATCTTTCCACTCATCTCCATTCATAATGCTCCCGAAAATTATGTCCTCGATAGTAGCCCCCTACTTCAAAGTTTCACTTGCCTTGTTTGGGGTGTAAATTGAATTTAAAAAAAAATAAGTAAAAAGTTAACAACCTACTACTCCAGTAAACATAGATTACATCGTTTAGATTTACCATGTTTATATTTTTAGCTTTATATAGTATTGAGCATTTTAATTCAAATTCTGTTTTATTCCTAGATAGTTCCCTAACTCAATTTCCTAATGCAATCGCGTTTCTCTTATTTTTAATATTTATTCTTGTTCTATCCTTATTTCTATACTCATCACCATTCCAATTTCGTTCATTCTTTGCCAAATGTTAAATGATGCAATATGGTTTCTATATCTGTTCTTAAAAGAACATTCAGTACCCCTTAGGTATATCGATTGACTATTATTCACTAGAACTTTACATTTTTATACAACTTCAGAAATTAAACAATTGCCTTCCAATGGATATTCGTTAGGTATTCAACAGTTACACTATTCTCAGTATTCAATTCTCCTAATTCAATCTTAGTATTATTCACTAGTTTGGTTATTTTAACATTATTTGAACTTATTGATTTTATTTTGTACAATTCTTTAGGGATATTATTTTGTATATGTTCACTGAAAGGTGGATGAAACCAGACTTGTTTTATGTGTCTATTTCTCTTCATAGCTGCATTATTACTATTATATGCTTATTTATCATTTTTAATGCATTATCTTTATATAGCCCGTCATTTAAGCGCGGTATTTTTTTTATTCATCTTCTTTAATGTGAACAGACCTACTAAATCCATTAAAACGCAGAGTCCGGAACCCCATCGTAACATTTAAGTGGTTTTCTCTCTTGTTCATAATAGATTATCGTAGCTTATTATGTTTTTCATCGCTAGTTTTATCATTTCTATTTCTAATCTAGTTATATCTGTTTCGTTTCTGCCAATTTCATTGCTTTTCCAAAGAGTTCCGAAGCAATAGATGAACAAAAGTTAATATCAAACATAACTAATTTACTGTTTGTGTATTTAAGAGTTTTCTGAAACCAATCTATAATCCAACCAGATTCAAATCCAAAGGTTATGTTAGATTTTAGATTTTAAAGTAAGCACAATCTTGTCTAATATTTTTTAACGAATATTACCTAAATCAGAAATATATGGTGCAATTAATCTTATGCTGGGTTTATTGTTGAGGTCAGGTTTATTATCTTTCAACAAAAAGCGTGTGTTAAGTGATGTATACAGTTCTACCTTATCTTGAATATTTAGTTTTTCACATATTTTTAATGCTAATAAATGTATGTTATAAAGACCTTCTTCTGTTGCCTTTTTATGATTTTCTTTAGTTCACTCGAAATCAGTTTATTATACGTTTCAACGTTTGTACGGTGTATGTTATTGTCTTATCTGCTGAAACTATTAGGATTGTCAATTATTTTTGAATACCTTATTTATACTTCTTGTTTTAGTGTTTATGTATTTTTACTTTTTTTAGCATTTAGACTCCTCAAAAGGTTCAACATGTCCATTTCACAGTTTTTTTATGACGGTTTCTTGTATTGGGAATATCTTTGTTTTAATTTTGTATATTTTGCTTTGTTTCCTTGTTTTCGTCTGTAAAATTTCTATTTGCATTGTTATTCTGTGTGTTGACGTAATTCTTTTCGTCCTCATTTTTAGTGTTTTAGTAGGAAACCTTCCATTTGATTCATTTTATTAATTCGTTCACTGCTTGGATCGTATTCATTATATATACTTTATGCTTCGTATTGCTATGTGATTTGGTGAAAATGTAATTTGCTCTTCTGAGAACATTTTTTTGTTTATTAGTAAATATTTCAGCTTACTTTAAGGAACAGTTTCATCTGATCGATATTTTTTTACCACATTTTCTTTTATATATTAAATTCCGGTAATGTTTATATACCCATAAAATCAAAGTCAGTATTAATTGACTCAATTAATTAAGTTTCATGATTATAATCGAAAAAAAACGTATAATATTTTTGCAAAAATCAAGACAACAAAATATAAAATAAGAACATCATGTGTTATAGTCGTTTCGTAGCCATTTGACGTTAAGCAACGTTGAACCTGGTTAGTACCAGATGAGTGACCATTTGGGAATTCTAGGCGTTGTATGTGCTCTCCGCTTATCGCGGCATTTGTTTCCAGTCGTCCTGCGCATACACTTCGCTTACCATTAATATTTAATAATATCGACTCAGGAGAGGTATGGTTAGAGATTGCGCACCTCCTGCCACAAAAAATTCATGCGCATACACCCCTTCGTGGGTATCCATAGTCTGTCAAAGGCTAAAAGAGCCCCTTATATATATGTATATATTCATAGTACCTATTTTAAGGGAATAAGCGGTTTAGACTCACTGTTCATCCTCATTTTTTTTTATTTCTTTGTATTTTGTATTTTTTCGATTCCATTCAAATTGAGTATCTCACGTTCGTATATCTTATTTGTAGATGATATTTCCACAATTTTCTAGTTTTATTTTTACTTAAGCTATTAATTATTTTCTTTTTTTATAGTTAGATATATGTGTGTATGTGTTTTTGTGTGTGTGTGTGTGTGCGTGTGTGTGTTGGTATATGTATGTATGTATGTATGTATGTATGTATGTATGTATGTATGTATGTTGACACATCAGAGTTCGTTAGATCGCCAAAGTTAAGCAACGTTGAGCCTGGCTTGTACCAGTGTGATTATTTAGGAATTCTAGGTGGCCCGCTTATCTCGGTATTGTTCCCAGTCGTCCTGAACCACCACTAACCCTAACCCTAACCCTAACCACTTTCCTCTGGTATTTAAAGATACCGAAACAGGAGAAATGTGGTTTAAGATTGCGCAACTGCCACAAAAAATTCCACGTGCAGCCACCCATACAATGCATATCAATAGTCTGTCAAGAATGAAGGGAGCTACCATGTATGTGTGTGTCAATCTTTGCATATCTTCACATATATCTATCTATCCATCGATATTTCCATTTATCTATCTATCTATCTATCTATCTATCTATCTATCTATCTATCTATTTATCTATAGCTCCCATTGCTGGATTTAGCATACACTTTCGATTTGAAGTTTCATATCCTCTTTTTTTTTTTTTTTTTTTTTTTTTTGCTGCATCAATATCCAGTTTCCCTTATTCTATGTAGCTAAAATGATTTAAAAACTTTAAAAACATTTAATTTAATTTTTTATGTTTATTACCTTTAGAAAATTGGGTGTAAACCTTTTATAATATTTGCTAATATTTTTCCTCCGAGGAGATGTATAAACATCGAAAACTCATAGGCTAAGGAAATATATTTTACTATATTGTATTCTTTGTCTTGCATACAATAAAATTTCTATATTTGAAATGTAACTTTTTCAAATCACCAAGTTTAAATTCCTAAATTATGATATATATATACATATATATATATATATATATATATATATATATATATATACACACACACACACACACACACACATATATATATATATATATATATATATATATGTACGTATGTATTCACGTTCACCCTAAACAAGGTATATCGTCAGTTAGACGTGAGAGCCTACTATTTAGGATTATGTTTAGGAAAGCTGAGGAAGCTGTCGGTTTACGTTACATTTAAACTTCTGCATGTCAGTACGATAAGGGAAGCGGGGAATAGAAAGGGAGTTCCCAAATTTAGTTGTCCAAGGAAATAAAATTGTAAAACAGAACGTTTTCCGCTATATAGGCACCTCTACACTGATGGGATGTGATTTTGTTGGTAAGCGCGTTTGTCGGGGTTATATATCTCGAAGGGGCACTAGTACGCTGAGTTCATCAGAGTACATTTCATTTTATACACACACACACACACACACACACACACACACACATATATATATATATATATATAATTTAATACTTATACCTCTAAAATGTGAGAATATGTGTGTCTGAGGACACTTCTTAACTTATATACTCCACGAATTTTTTTATCTACAGATTTGAAATTTCGTGTATAGGTTATTCAGGCATATTCAGATATTTTTTCAGACGTCAAATACGCTGTAATATAATTTATTTTGTCCACATTTCGTATATATGATTATAGAGTCATGATTTCAAAAGTAAAAAAAAAAATGCATTTAGGTGCCATCAGATAGAATCGAAACCGTATCATTCAATGCTTATGATGCTACCACTCTGGCAGCGTAACTCGATTATGAACTGACTGAAAATTAAAAATTAAACATAAACTAAGATGAATGTACAAAATATATAACGATTTTTTTCAATTAACTCTTTAAAATACTTTAACTTGCTATAGATCCATAAATGAACGGTCCGTAAAAAATCCAATCATTTGAGGCCCCTCTGCGACTTTTAGTTTCGATAGTGATAAAGTTTTAAAGTATGTAGACAGACAGACAAACAGTCATACAAGCATATAACCATTTATATATATATATATATATATATATATATATATATATATATATATATGTGTGTGTGTGTGTGTGTATGTATATATATATAGCGAGATTCGAAATCGGCACCTCGTGATAAGAAGCCTAAATGAACTTTTGTGCGTGCGTGTGTGTGTGTGTGTGTATGCGTCAGTTCCTTATGAACTCGGAAATTGCTGTGCCGATTTTGTAAAAGTTTCTCCCAAAGATATTTGATATATCTTGGAGTCTTTTCACGAAGGTTTGTATTTTAATGGAAATACGTCTAGTAAGATTAGAAAATTGATAATCGAAAAATCTACTTAAAGAAATAAGTTCTATTTGGACCAAAGTTAACACTTTTACATAAATTATCATCACAAATGCATTTGAGTAGTTTTATCACCGCACAAGCAGAAAGGCTCGGCCTATAAAAGCAACTGTAGATTCTTTCATAAAACAGGGGTACGTTCGAAATTAAGGTTTTCGTTTACTGTAAATTGAACCATAATATTTGACTTTTGCATTTTAAACTTGAAGTAAAGCCTTATGTGCGGATGATTCTATGAAATCCCCAGTAGATTCTCTACAGTGAAATGTAAACCACTATGTAGTTGTGACTAGTTCACGACAGGATGGCATGTGAAGCATCCGCCTGTTACATGGTGGAGGTTAGAGGTACTTACTAGATTAGGCAATCAATCGGTTTGATTTTTTAAAAAAAAGGAGCGATTTCACCGATTTCCATGAGAATAAAAGTATCGGATGATGGAACTTTTTACGATCCTTATTTAATCCCGAACGACGTCGGGTCTCCCTGCTAGCGTATATATAATACATTGTGTGTGTATATGTGCGTGTGTGTGTGTATGTGTGTGTGTGAGAGAGAGAGAGAGAGAGAGAGAGCGAGAGAGAGTTCCATACGAATTGCAAAACGACTGGGTCGATTGATTTTAAATTTCACGCAAATGTTCTTCATGACACTTGGAGTGTTGCGAGAAAGGTTTTGTATCGGAATGCCTCCGATAAGTATCGAAAATTGATAATCGAAAATATCTTATTAAAGAAAGAACGATCCGATTTTGACAAAAGTTAACATTTTCGTAGAGTCTAACAAACACAAGCACATCTGAGAAATTCCATCATCGCACAAGAGGTGACCGGCGTATAAAATCAACAGTAGTTTTTTTTTTGTAGGACAGAGGCGCGTTAGAAATGAATGCTTCTGTTCAGAGAACAATGGAACCATTATACTTGACTGACTTTTGCGTTTTAATCTAAGTCAAACAAATAAGCAAATAATTTTCGATGACAATAAATTGTTGAACATCTGACGATCCTCATCTAATCCCGGGCAACGTCGGGCATCCCTGCTAGTATATATATATATATATATATATATATATATATATATATATATATATATATATATTTCATATTTTAAGCGAGTTCGAAAAACTAGCAACTATTTTATCCTCACATTGTTTTATGTTTTTTGGAATTCGATCCGATAAACAGCTTTCAATCAGCCCCTTTGTTTGTCGATGACAAATCTTCGTAAATATTGACCCCGCATTTTTTTTCATCTCGTCTTTGTTTTCTACAATGGGGGTCGTTTTTCAATTAATACCTCTCGATTTCGCCATCTTCCATGTTTCATTATAGTTTGTTTGTTCAAACGTTCACAGAAAGCAGCAGTCTGATCGGCGGTCATTTTCTCTTCCCTATTCCTGTCTTTTTGTTTAGACGCCATTTTTTTTATATGTACTTGCTAATTGCATGCCATTTTGTCGCATCTCGGCGTCAACCGTTTCTTAGACGGTGTAAAAAAGAAAAAAGAAAAAGAACTCTCACCTCTAATTGTTTTTTTTTTGTTGTTTGTTTTTGTTTTTGCGTGTTTCTGTTTAATTCTTTTGTTTTTAACGAATAGATTTCGCGTTGTTTGAGCTGAGACGTTAGCTAAGAAAAGACCAAGCAGGCGTGGAAAAAAAGGTTGAAACACGAAAACAAATAAAACGAAAACTGTGGTCGGCTTTTCGATGAGCAACTGCTTAATTATATCACCTTGCCCTGTTACTCGTTTCATGCGGATGCTTCGGACTACTGTACTCATCTTGAGTTCTATTTTCACAACGCTTCGATCAATGAAAACTTCGACCTTCTTCTTATTCAACTTGGGAGCGTTTCTACGAACTCTGGAATCTTATTGACGCCCTATACCAAATCATTGCTGGCAGAAGGAATTTACTTAAAATAGGAGACGTATGCTATGACCGTATATATTAGTAATGGTATAGAAATTACAACTTAGTATTAAAAAGAAGTATAAATGATTAAAAATAATTAACATAATAAAATAATAAAAGATATGAAGATAAATCATAAAAGTAAAATATTAAAAAATACAATACAAAATAATAAGATAGATGATAACCAAATTGTAGAATAAGGGCTTAATAAATACAAACGAATAAGGGATAAAAAGTAGAAAATATAAAATTATAGAAAATAAAAGTATAAGAACTACATAATTATATATATATATATATATATATATATATATATATATATATAAAGTGAAAATGTGTGTTAGTGTGTTTGTATGTCTCGCAAAATCTTTTGACAGAGGTGATGGATTTTCATGAGATCAGTATCATTTTGAAGCTCGACATCAAACATTGAAAAATTGGCCAAAAACATTCATTCTTTTACCCTCAATCTGGCCCTTTTCTACAGGGAAGGTGGGAAAAAAACGTTCCTTCATGACAAGATAATTTCTGCGCATGTGTCAATACGCACAAAAGACGTTTCGTTTGAATATTATGAAAACCGCTCCAAATTCGACCACGCGTTCATAGCACAATGAATAAATTGGAAGCGTCGTTATCTTCCGATTGCAGGCTCGATCTCACGTATCAGATAAATACTTTTTTCGATTTTGAAACTTTTAATATTGAAGCAGTGTTATTTATGCCGTTGTTTTCACTTGCCGCTGTTGTTTTTTGTTGTTTTTGGTTGGTTTTGTTTTTCCGCACACGTTTATTTTTTTTTTCACTTTTTTTTTGTTTTTGTTTTTTCGATTTTTCGCTGTTTTTTTTGTCTTGGTTTTCCCGATTTTTTAAGAAGTTTAAACAGGGTTATTACTTTGGTTATTCTTCCCCCCCCCCGCCCTACACACACGTCCAAACACCCGGGAAACGCCGGGTACCACTGGTAGTCTCTCTATATATAAAAGGCAAAATGGACACGAGCGTTAGTGTATGTCCGTGAAAGGCTTTTCAGATCGGTTAAATTCCGCGAGAAGTTTTCCTATACATCCGAGACCAGATTATATGAGATTCGCAAACGAACACCATTTAATTCGTTTTTTTTTTTTTTTTTTTTTTTTTTGATCGAGTTAAACAAAAGTTCCCTCCGTGCCGTCGTCTCGAGTGTTAGTTTTTTTTTTTTCGTATAATAAAGCGAAACTATTCGAACGCAAATGACAGAAAGCGGGAACATTCCTGGCCCACGGCTTGGCCCTCTGACCGGTATCAAAGTGTAGTATCTGTTCTCATGCTTTACTTGAGTTAATTGGTCCTTGGTCAATGTAGGGGAAAGCCTTCATACTGAGACGATTACTATTTATTTGGATACTGCCAGAGTGCCCCTTTTGGAGGGGAGCTGGGTTCCCCCACATTAAAAAACGACCTTGTGTCTAAATTGCTTTCGTGGAGAAGCAAATAAATACCTTACTTGGCATCCGGTCAGGTTTAAAAGCAGCATTTAATACGACAGGAAGCTTACTTGGACCCCGGCCAGATTTAAAAGAAGCATTTAATAAAGCGGAAAGCTTACGTGGCCCCTGGCCAGGTTTAAAGGCAACGTTTATTTTTGTGCATGCGTGGCGACTCCTATGATTCTTAAGTTAATTACCAACTCGTCAAATTCGCTATCCTTTTTGGCCCAATGGTTAACATGGAAAACTAATTACCCCACGTTTTTGAGTTCGATCCCACCTCTCTCTTTCTCCATTGTTTAAAAAAAAAATTATTTCGTCCTGGCGTCAATATCCTCCACCCGGGCAAAAGTAATTACCAACTCATTGAATTCATGTTCCTTTTGAGCCTAATGGTTAGGGTGGAAAACTAACTACCTCTTTCTCTCTCTCTCTCTCTCTCTCTTTCTCTCACTCTCTCTCTCTCTCTATCTATCTATCTTTTTTTTTAAATTTTAACCGCGTGGAATCCATTCTTAACATCGCTTCATCCTTGTGCCAATATCTTCCACCTGGGCAACACCGGTTATTCCTCTCCAGTTAAACATAAAAGAATAAAAATATAAGAAAAATGAATATAAAAATAAGTATGAAAAGCCTAGTAAAATAAAATGAAATAAAATAAAATAAAAGTTCGAGAATAAGGAAAGTAATTACAATAATCATGAATATGTATAATAAAAAAAAAAACATTATAAATAACTAAATATGGGTTATAACCCATAAATACATATGATTTAATAAGCACCTACTTTCAATAAATCCTCCAATATTAATTTAATAACAAATCATAGCATTCTTAAAAACCCCGCGGATTAAGGAATACATAGGTTTGGAGTATTCTACCGAATAATAAAACCTTTTTGTAAATTTCTACTTTACAGCTCTGTTCTTTATATATATATATATATATATATATATATATATATATATATATATATATATATATATATATATATATATATATATATATATATATATATAATTGCCACTCATTAATGAAACAGCTGTAATGGAAAATTCCAGGAAATAAACGAAGGTTAAAGAAAACGCAAGTCTTTGAATTTTCAACAACACTTTGCACTATATATATATATATATATATATATATATATATATATATATATATATATATATATATATACTAGCTGTACTCTGCCACGCGTTGCAGTGGCTCAATTTGGTGTAATGGAAAAATTTAATATAAGAGAAAATGTATGTTTCTTATATTCTTAGTACAGCAATCCACTCCAAATAGTGAAAAAGAAGGCGAAAATGAAAAAAAAAATGGTACTCTTGCAGAATTTGATCTGGATTCTCGGGAGTTCCTGTCAATCATTCATGGTTTGGACTCGACCAACAATCAGTGGATGAAGCCGAACGTAGCAAAAATGTTGAAACGCTAAATGTTTTTGTTGTTGTTGTTGTTTTACGAAAATGTGAGTTCGTAATTAATATTTGGTTGATGGCGGGGGGGGGGGGGGTACTATACACAGATTCGAAAAAGTTGTCCAAAAACAAATAAATGAAAGCAAAGGTAAGGTAAGGTACGTTTCTACCTAACTGGATAATTGTTTAGTGTTTTTATATAATTTAAAATGTTTAATCGGCTCGAAAAACAAATAGTCGCGGACTCTGTTTAATACGTTAAGTTTGGGAAAATAAGTTGAAAACTAAAAACTATACAAAACAGTGTCTGAAACTCACCGAAAATATTTTACCATGACATAGGCTGACATAATCGGTGGGTTTCTGTATTTTGTATAGTTTTTTTTAGTTTACTCACTTTCTCTAACTTAAAGTAATCAACAGTGTCCGCCACCATTTGTAGCTTTCAAATACACCGATAAACACTGTTTTTCAAGCCGACTAAACGTTATATTAAATGAAAAGAGTTTATATTACTAAACACAGATACAAAGAAGTTGTCAAAAAATAAATATATAACAAATAAATGCTATCAAAGGCAAGAAAAGTAAATGTTCTACCTAACTGGATAAGATTTTAGTGTTTTTATGTAATGTATAATCGGTTCAAAAGCATTCAATGTTTATCGGCATATCTGAAAAATACAAATGGCAGCAGACGGAAATGTTAAAATGATTTCGAATTCTTTTAGTTGTTAATTTGAAAATAATTTCTGGCTGGATTTAAAGTTTTTCGGCCAAAGTTTTATGGTTAATTTATGAACCATCATCAACAAACAACCCTAAGGAAGCCAATATTTTCCTATTATTATTTTACATGTTTTCACCTTATTCTTTTTGCATAGGATTTTCAAGTTAAATTCAATTTTTACGGCATCCTTTGTTTATAAAATTGTTAGATGAAAGTACAAAATCGTTAAAAACATAATAAAAACACCTCTCCTCCCCATATTAAAAAGGGTTTCTAAATAACAATGTTATTTCAGCAGTCACGGTCTGTATTCTGCATAAGTATGCCAAATGTTATAAAACTCATTTAAGATAATGTTGTTTTAAAACTTCACTATAAAACACAAGGAATTTCTAAAATAGAAAATTAGGTTTAATCCTATTTCAGTCACCCAAATTAGGCGAAATTGATTTTGAATGTTTTTCGTTCTTGTCATGAATTTGTATACAAAAGTTTTCAGTATTTTGATGGGAATTTCGAACGTCCCGAAAAATGATCGAAGCAGCTTTTTATGATTTAAAAGCCGCTAAACAGTCAGACGCTACTAAGTATTCGAAGGTCTAGAGTTTAAAAAAACCTTAAGCTGCTAAAAAAAATTTGGTGGTAGGGCAGACTACTTTTTAAATTTCCATATAAGTTAATAAATTTACCGAATCTCCATTACTAATGAGTGTCCCATTTCTACTGTACACTCTTTAACCCTTATCCTCGAGTGGCCTCTTGGCCTTGATAAGTGGGGATGCCTATGTAAAAAAAAAAGACTGTATCGAACACGTTAAGTTTGGGGAAATTTTGGGAAAATGAGTTTAAACTAAAAAACTATCCGAAATACTGTTAGGAACTCACTCAACATATGTTACAATGACGTAGGCTTGCATATAATCGGTGGTTTTAAACTTTTGCTCGATACAGGTGATGACTTTTAAAAGTCCCTTTTAGTGATTATCTGGTTTGAGGATATTTGTACAACTAAACGGCAAATCTGCTCCAAAAACTCCGGTATTATTTTACTTTAAGGCCCGTTTCACGTTCATATATAACGAAATATTTTATTGTTGATTTCGGTGTGCTAAAAACAAATCTGCAAACCGTTTCCGTAGCAAAAAGAAAGTTTTCATGATATTCATGAAATTACTTTTTCGAAAAGTGGGTAATCACTTTTCAATTTAAATTTAACTTAGAATGAGGACCCACTTTCTGGCCACCTGAGAGAGGAGCATTTTTCTGTGTGTTTCTTGGCTAAAAAAGTTTTTTTGTTTGATTTCTTTTGCATGGTAATAACCCCTGAACTCTGGGACTATTTTCAATTTCACAGCCGTAGCCTTCGTTTACGCTATGCGTGAGCATAAACGAAAGCTGTTTAGCCAATAAACATGGGAAAAATCCCCCTCTCTCAGGTGGCTAGAAAGGGAGTGCTCATTTTAATTAAATTTACATGGAAAAGTGATCGCCACTTTTCGAAAAAATAATTTCTTCATATCATAAAGCCTATTTTTTTGCGACGGAAACGGTTTGCCGATTCGTTTTTAGCACAACAAAATCTACAAAAATAATTTTGTTATATATGAACGTGGGACGCACGGCCCTTGATGGAAAATTATATAAAAAATCCGAGGGAAAATAGTTTTCAATAAAAACAGCAAATGAATTCGATAGAAAAACAATGGATGCTATTTTTTATGTTCTGTGTGTTTCTTGGCTACAAAGTTTTTTGTTTGATTTCTTTTGCATGGTAATAGCCCTTGAACTCTGGGACTATTTTCCATTTATCAGACGTAGCCTTTGTTTATGCTACGCGTGAGCATAAAGGAAAACTGTTAAATATGCACTCGCGTACCAAACTGCCTTGTCAAAAAACCTTTAATCCAATAAACACGAAAATAAATGCCTCTTCCTCAGGTGGCCAGAACGTGGGTGCTCATTTTAAGTTAAATTTACATGAAAAAGTGATCACTCACTTTTCGAAAAAGAAATTTCTTCATATCATGAAAACTGCTTTTGGTACTCCTTGGGCATTGAGTCCATGGCGACACACAGAATTATTTAATGGTCGTTCCTTAGTCCCTCTTAGTCATGGCTGATGCATGCGCACGTAACATTTTTTATTTATTTACTTACGTGGCGGAGTTTCTATACTCATAGGTTTTTTGAAATTTTTTCACTGGATTATTATTGATTGAACACTTAACAGATTATGAAAAAAATTGAAAAAAAATCATTTCAACATTTGAAAGGGGTACTCACGTTTTAGTTATCACGTTCTGGTAAATCGGTCACTCATTTTTTTTTTCTAAATACGGAAGTGTCTTCGGGAGATATAAAATGGTCGCATATTGACGAAGCAATGTATCGGGAGGCGTACGGGATGGAAAATTATTGGTAAATTTTTAGATTAGGTCCACCTCCTCAATTTTCTTGTAAATGACGATTTCTAATGGTTTTCGACTATGCTGAATACGAAAATCGCATTGAAATTTTGCAGAAATAAGTAGTTATCAAGATATAAAAAGTTGTATTATGCATTGTAATCTTTGGCGGCCATCTTTTTTAAACGCTTGTATTTGTTTATGGCGCATGCA
This sequence comes from Euprymna scolopes, assembly GCF_053919585.1. NCBI lineage: Eukaryota > Metazoa > Mollusca > Cephalopoda > Sepiida > Sepiolidae > Euprymna > Euprymna scolopes. The sequence continues at coordinate 38,553,505 of NC_136517.1, forward strand.
TACGTAAAAAGATGGTCGCCAAAGAATACCATGCATAATACAACTTTTTATATCTTGATAACTACTTATTTCCGCAAAATTTCAATGCGATTTCCGTGTTCAGCATACTCGGAAACTTATAAATGTCGTCATTTAAAGGAAAATTGTCGCGGTGGACCTAATCTAAAAAAATACCAAATTATTAAACATTTCTTCAGCGTGTTAGTGAAATTTATAATACTTTAAAAAAATTTTTTAAAAACAACAAAAGTTTTGAAAAAAAAAAAAAAAAAACCTCACCTTTCATAAAAACAGATAAATTATTGTAAAGAAACACTAACTCACCTTTCATAAAAACAATTAAAAAAAAAACACCCACAAACTGACTTTTAATTAAATAAGTAAAAAAAAACTCGAAACTTTATTTTCATAAAAACAATAAAAAAGTCATGTTCAATCTATTTTTTTTCTTTGAGAAACAAATATATTTCTGACTTACAAATGCGGTAAATACTCATATTATTTTTACTTTCTATGGTTTTGATATACCGCGTTTTTATTGGTTACAAAATGGGTGACTGATTTATCAGAACGTTGTAACTAAAAAGTGAGCACCACTTTCAAATGTCGAAATAATGATTTCTTTTTTTTCTTTTTTTTTAATAATCTGTTTAATTAGTGTCCAATCAATAATAACCCAGTGAAAAAATTCCAAAAACCTATAAGTATAGAAATTAAGCATGGTTGTACAACTACGCCACTTACGTCGCCTTTCGCACTTTTACAAACATTATTTACGTTAACTCATTTCATAAATAATTTTAAAAAAGTAACTAAACCATTTATTGATAATTTTTCACGTGTACAAGCATTTATTTATTTATTTTCGTAGACTTAACTCTTTTCATGAATAAGAAAAGTTTTACTCTTTACGAATAATAATAGGAAAAAGTTACTAAACATTTATAAAAGGAAAAATAATTTCTCACGTACTTATTTCTTTTCATGAAGGTTAGAGGAATAGTTGGCCGAAAAGTCGTGAAACAACAACTAATAAAGATGAGAATAATAGTCTGCAATAAATACAAATGATGCTAATGCAGAGAGCGATCCGCGCTATTTTTTAAATCGCATTTCCACGTTTAATTAAAGTTTTACAATATGTCTTTTTTTATTCAATTATAAAAGAATAGGTACAGAATAGGTACAGAATAGGTACAAAACACCCTCCCCTCCCATGTTAAGAATGGCTGTTTAAATAATAACATTATTTCAGCACGGATAACCCTCTGCATGAGTATCATAAAAATTAATACAAATAATACTCAATAAGTGAAAGGCTAATTTCTACCGGAAATAAAATGGCGGATAATCTCGCAGTTACGAAAAATATTTTTATTTAATTTAATATATTTATAATTCGCAATGTTAAATTATTTTAATAACATGTAAACATTCATTGACTTTAAAAATAGAATTTCTGAAGATTTCAATTAAATATATATATATATATATATATATATATATATATATATATATATATATATAGAGAGAGAGAGAGAGAGAGAGAGAGAGAGAGAGAGAGATTTAGACAGACGTGGTTGACCAGCACTGTTTCTACTTAATCTTTTTATTATTATTTTTTTTTTTTTACATTTTCTCCATTTTTCTTATGGTCGTTCTAATATATCGATAGAATTGATATAAGGAAGTTCCATTGTCGTTTTCGTTCATCTATTTTTGTTTTTTTGCAAGTACTTTCAACTGATTTTTTGTAGTCGTCTTCAGGCATTTTTTGATTGCTGTTTCGTTTTAAAATCTTGATTCTTTTATATGCTTTAGTTCATTTAAATTTCTGGCCGAAAACCGATCACATAGATTTTCCCAAATCTCAGTACCCTGTATATCAGATTTCGAGTCTGTAGACTAAAGATTGACAGAGTTATTGCGTAGGGAAATGTACATAGACAGACACATAGACACGTTCACTGATATATATATATATATATATATATATATATACACACACACAGAAGATTTAAACAAGCAAATAAGGACGCCCGGACGATCTACAGAGGTTTATAATTACTAAGATATGCGTAAATGAATAAATCTTACTACACTTTGATCCTTATTTGTAAACAAGACGAACAATGCTACTACTGAAATTCAGTGAAAATCTATGAAATACATGTTATAAAGAGATATATGTCTAGATAAAGTGAAATAGTGAAAAGAGGAGAAGAAGCCTAACAAAAAGATAGTAAAAAAGAGAGATAGGATTAAAAAAAAAGCCAGGACCGTTTCAAGGGAGGTAATTCAATAATGCAGTAAAACGCCGTGCTTTGAAACAAGAGAGAAAGCTTTAAGTGTTTCCTCATCTCTTATGTGTTTCCTTGGTCGAATGATTTCGAAGATAATATGCCATCGTATATCTGTTATCTCTGCGGTTCATCTTCTCTTGTTGTAAGTATATCTTTTGTGTGAATTCGTCTGTCGTTTTGTGTTGACGCTCATAAAAAGCGTGTTTTTTCCCACAAAATGAATATTTATTTTATCAATATAGAAAACGTGGATCTTGTCAAATGTTTGTATCTATTTTAAACTAGAAACTGCATGTCAGTTAACAACTATTGTTTGCATAAAATAGTTTATAAGAAAAATACAGTTTTCTTTTTTTAATTTGTCAAAAACGAACCAGGAAAGTTTGTCTACTTATTCGGGACCTATTTGGGTTAATATTTTCAATATTTAATATTTAATATGAAATGTTTTTGTCTTCATAAAAAAGTGCATATGTTAAAAAAAACATCTTCAGACGACAAATTAGAAAAACATCTTCAGACAAGAAACTAGAAAAACAACATCTTCAGACAACAAACTAGAAAAACAAGATCTTCAGACAATAAACTAGAAAAACAACATCTTCAGACAACAAACTAGAAAAACAACATCTTCAGACAACAAACTAGAAAAACAACATCTTCAGACAACAAACTAGAAAAACATTCATACTGAAAGATTAGTAGGAATTACTTACTTACATACCACATTTAATCTAGATGTTATCTTTGAAAAGTTCTTGACGGATCCAGATATTTATATGATTGTTCAGATAAATATAACCTTGGATCTTGAAATATAACTAAAAGGTTCCTTCAATAAGTTTCCAGACTATTTTCGTATGCGCATTTTTATTGATGGTACACACATAAAGCCATTATCCTCTTCGAAGTAACTGCATCCGGCTGCAGTGCACTTGTTGTTCTGCAAGGCCTCATGAAAGTCTTCTAGATGAGTGTGCCAATGACCTTCGTCACACTCATTTACATCTCCTCAATTGTCACATAATGACATCCTCTAAGGGGTTCCTTGGGATAACGGAATAACCAATAGTCACAGGTAGCAAGGTCTGGATTATAGGGACGGTGAGGAAGTGTCTTGATTCCCATCTTGCTCAAATAGTCTGTGACAAGGATGCAGCACCATTGAGATAAACTTTGCGCAAATCCTTCGCATTTTCAGTTCCTAGTGAATAATTGTGTGTACAGTTCCCACACTGACATCAATCTGTGCACTTATTGTCTCTATAGACACTTCATGATCCTTATTCATGATATTCTTTATTTGATCAAGCAACCCTTTAGTCCTCCCACGCCACTCATCATCTCTCAAAGAGTATCTGCCTTCCTTGAATCTCTTATGCCACTCAAGAACTGATGATCGATTCATGCAAGATTGTCCATATGTAGTCTGAAGTCTTCCATACGTTTCTGTGGCATTTTTCCAAGTTTAAAACATAATTTTATTGCATATCGTTCCTCTAAAGTGTCCTCGCGATCAGATTGCATTTTTAAATTCAGCTGTGACAATCAAGTTTTAGTAGAGTGTATTACAATTCCTGTTATAGCTGGTCATTTGAAGTGGAATCATAAACATTGGTCAGCTACCTCATAAGATGTATAGCAATAATACACTGAATATTTTAGAGTCTACAATAATTTTATATGCCTGTAAAAAAGGTATGGAAACTTATTGAAGGCACGTCGTATATTTATATATATATATATATATATATATATTGATTTAATAATGAAAACTATTATGAGAGGATTACAAACATTTAATGGAATTAATGTCTGATTACACATGTGAACGGTTTATTACTGCCATTAATTACCATTTGATTTGAAGAAGACTGTGTTGCAGTCGACAGCTAAGCGTTTCCGTTCCTTTTAGTTCAAGGGATTAGAAGTTATGGGGAAGAAATTTAATTCTGGCGCTAGACATACACAGTATGAAAATAATGATAGTATAGAGAAAGACTTGCAACAGACCAAAGTGATCTACACTTATGTGAATAAGAAAACGATTGCACTCAGATAATTTCTGGAGTGCTAGTATTATTGGGTTGGTGAACCTCACTTAGCTTTGAGGATCTTTTATAAATTGTAGAAAAACATCCGTAATTCGATTGGCCCACACACGTTCTTCTTCTCTGTTATCTCTCTCTCGCACGCGGACGTGATGTTGTTAATCTATTTTTATGAATACTATTTAGGCACGTGTTCTTCAAAATTTTCCGGTCTATTTCCTGCTTCTCCTCTATTCCAGCTCGATTGAGTCGTTTGTCTAGTTTTCACACCTCATTGTTATGTACTTTCCTTTCAAGAACTGCAGTTTTATGGAATTCTCTTCATGTTGACTGTTTTATTTCTCTTTATAACGTTGATGATTTCAATAATAAGGCAAAATTCTTTTTTCGTTCTTGTTAGTTCCTTTAATAAAATGACGTCACGCCAGGGCCAGTTTCCACAAAAAACCCCCCAAAAAACAAAACAACAAAAACATTTTCTAGCAACCTTAACATTTTAGATTTAGAGTTTGAATACATGCCTTTAATTTTTGATCTGGAGTGAACGCCACTTCAAGGAGCTTATCACAAAACTCCACACCGTATTTTAACGTTGACGAAGACAATATCCCCCCCCCCAAATAGATTTTAATAAAACCCCATCCCCACAAAACAACGGCAAAAATGATAAAACATTACGTTCAGCCATCATTGCTTAGATTCTTTCTTTGTAAATACAAAACACAAAGTCAGGCATCTCAATAAAAGACGACCATTCCCAGTTTGGCCGACGCCATTTTATGCTGGTGTTCTCCCTCGTGGCCGGAAAAACGACAAGATTAAGGTGTCTAATAAACACGATATTTGAACAGATTTGGCGCGCATGAGGGGCGAAGGGAATTGTCCATGTCGGTTTTTCGCCGATAATCAAATTATTCGGGCCAATTGTATTAATGGTTTGTAACAGTCGGTGTTTTTGGTGTGGCACGGGCGAGGCAGATATCGTTTGCGGCTGGTTTGTGTCAATTGGAACACAAGCTTTCTTAGATTTGACAAGGAACGGCAACATTCAGCAGAGATTCGCTTCGTCTCATTGGAATTGGAATAGCTAAACTCGCATATCGCCGAAATCAATTCGATTCGTCTTTATTTTCCTCGCTTTTATTTTTCTTCAAATTTATAAATTTTGTTTTGTATCAGGGTGGTTTTTATTCATTTTTTTCTTTGCTTTTTATGTTTTTCTTTGCTTTTTATTGTTTTTTATTGTTATCTTTTTTTAAAATTCGATTTCATTGTTTGTTATACATTTTTTCGAAAAGTTTTCTGATATTGCTGTCTTTTTCATTCTTCATATTAATATTATTTATACTGTTACTAATGCTATTGAGTTTAAATATACTTTCCTGTCGTCTCACTGTTACTAATGCTATTGAGTTTAAATATACTTTCCTGTCGTCTTACTGTTACTAATGCTATTGAGTTTAAATATACTTTCCTGTCATCTCACTGTTACTAATGCTATTGAGTTTAAATATACTTTCCTGTCGTCTTACTGTTACTAATGCTATTGAGTTTAAATATACTTTCCTGTCGTCTTACTGCTACTAATGCTATTGAGTTTAAATATACTTTCCTGTCGTCTTACTGTTACTAATGCTATTGAGTTTAAATATACTTTCCTGTCGTCTTACTGTTACTAATGCTATTGAGTTTAAATATACTTTCCTGTCGTCTTACTGTTACTAATGCTATTGAGTTTAAATATACTTTCCTGTCGTCTCACTGTTACTAATGCTATTGAGTTTAAATATACTTTCCTGTCATCTCACTGTTACTAATGCTATTGAGTTTGAATATACTTTCCTGTCGTCTCACTGTTACTAATGCTATTGAGTTTAAATATACTTTCCTGTCGTCTTACACTTATCCTTGCCCTCTTTTATCTTACCTTCCTACTTCTTTTTTTTTTTTTTGTTCATATTCCATTTAATTCTACATTTTCCGTAGGATCAATACTAGCATTTTTAAAAAAAAATATTTTTAAACTTCTTTTTTTCTGCGTCGTAATTTTTCTTCTTTTCATTCTGTAAAAGATACTACTCGTTTTATGTCTGCATTTTGTAGTTTTTTATTTTTATTCATCTCCTTCTTCTTTTCTGCTTTCTTTTATTCTTTTGTGCCACCTTCTTCTTCTTCTTCTTCTTCTTTTTCTTCTTCTTCTTCATCTTTTTCTTCTTTTTCTTTATTCATACAATTTCCAGACTTTTCTCTTTTTGTTATCCTATTCTTTAACCATTGTCTAATTCATTCCTCCATTTTATTTTTTCTATATTATATTGCTTCTCCTCCTCCTGCCGGATGTGTACGTTTTCCTTTACTTTTATTTACTTTTATTTATTTTTTTTACATAGGAGTCACCACTTATCAAGGCCTAGAGACCATTCGAGAATAAGAGTAAAAGAGTGTACAGTATCAGAATCATAGTAATCGTAAGTAGTGGAAATTCGGTAAATATGTAAAATTAAGGGAAACGGCTCACAAGGACTTGTTTACATTGGACTTGAAGACGGCCACATTGTAGTAAGCTGGAATGCAGGTAAATGGTAGACGGTTCCACAGGCGTGCAGTTCTAAGAAAGAAACTTATTGATAGTGTTTTCAGCTAGACGAATGTTTCTCGTGAAAGTTTGGCGAGGAGGGACCATAGATTGAAGCTCAGACGAGCACGTGCCATGTAAATAACAATAAAGCAGAGACAGGCTCGCAACGCCTCTTCTGTGAGAAAGAGGTCGCAAGGAAGAGAAAAGGGCATCCCCCACTAGGCAATGAAGCCTATTTTGAACTCTATCAAGGCAGGATGAGCGTTTCTAGCAGTTTCTGCCGAACTGTGGCAATAGTGCTCCATGCTTGGACGTACCTGCCTCTTATACAGATAGAGAATTGCATCAGCAGTGAGATATCTACTGGATCGATAGAAGGATCCCACCATTTTTCCAGGGACCTTTACAACGGATTTGATGTACATCCTTCTTATATATATATATATATATATATATATATATATATATATATATATATATATATATATATATATATATATATATATATATATATATATATATAAAGAAGAACGTACATCAAATCCGTTGTCAAGGTCCCTGGAAATATATATATATATATATATATATATATATATATATATATATATAAACTATTAGAGAAATTTTAGAATGAAAAAAAAGCCTTATGTGAATTTTAAACCAACGGTAAAATTGATAAGTAAAAAAGAAGTGAAAGCCGCATAGAAATTAAGAATTTAAGAAAGGAAACAAAAAATGTAATTACACTAAGACAAAAGAAAGAACAAAAAATCAGAATTATATGAAGAAATTTAGAAAAATTAAATTCCGAATTGTAGAAAAATATTACAGAATGCTAGAAAATAAGTACAATAGTAAAAAGAATGAAAGAAATAATTTCAGAAGGAAAAAACATGGCATTACAATTGTAGCAAATGAGATAGAAATCTATTATATAAATCTCACTTGTCTGTTTGAATGTATGTATGTATGTATGTATGTTTGTTTGTATTTTGTTAGTCTGCCTAATGCTTTTCTCAGCGGTATCAGACCGGGTCGAAACTGATACCATCTGAAATGGCGATGTCTTAGTCTAATAATATGTGAAAATTAGAAAAAAAGGTCAATTATTTCCTATAGAAATACATGTTTGCAATGAGGGAGGGTAGCAAAAACTCGTTCCTTTATGACTATTAAGCTAAACACGCATGCGCGAAAAAGTTCTTTCTTGTTTAAATAGAAAAAAAAGAAGACGTTACTTCGCTGATGCGATCACAGACCAGTGGTTATAGTGACAGTGTTGCTTTCTTAAGGTTCGCACCAACATAACGGATATTTTTCTTTTCGATTTTTAAAGTTTTAACATTTAGACAGGGCTATTTATGCCATTTTTTTCGTTCGTTTATGCTTAATTTTTCCTTTTTTATTTTTCCATAACGTTCGCTTTTGTTTTTGTTTTTTTCAATTTTTAAAAGAAGTTTTAATATTTAAATAGGGTTATTTATGCCAGTTTTTTTTTCGTTCGCGTATTCTCTATTTTCCATTACGTTCGCTGTTTTTTTTTTGTGTGTGTTTTTCCGATTAAAAATGTTTTAAATTTTAAACAGGGTTATTTAGTTCGCTTATTCTATATTTTCCATTTTATTATTGTTTTGATTTAGACCAACACACACACACACACACACACAAAACATCATACCCGGGAAAGCCCAGGTACCCCCACTAGTATAGAATAAATTATAGAAAAATGAAAGACCAACTGGTAAAATAATTGAAAATATGACCAAATGGTGGAGCAAATAGAGGTAATAAAAAGAAATAAAAAAACGTCAGAAAGAAAGAATTTCAGAATAAAAACGGAAACAAATATAGAAATAAAATGATTAAAGGAAAGTAATGAAAACATAACGAATCATAGAATGAATGATAGAAAAAACGAGACACCGAAAGATAGAGTGAGAGGGAATATTACACAATGCTAGAAAAATTAAATGATAAAAAAAAACGAAGAAGGATAGAAAAATAAATTAAAAAATTACAAAAATGAAGAATGGAAAAATGGGGGTCTTGAGTAGTATATAATGGATGTTGGTTGGTTGTTTTTGTTTTACGGCGTATCAACCCTTTTCGGGTTATTTAATGCCGAATCCAAAGATTTTGAAGAAAAAATGTTTTTAATAGAATATATTTGTTGTTTCCACGTCAGTTCCTATTTAACCCATAGTTGGGACCCTAACAGGTACTACCACTCCGGGTCAGAGTGGACCTGGGAGCAATGGTAATTAAAGGGTGGCTCCACACTCCCCAAAAGCCCACAAGCTGGGGCCTCACCACTGGATATAGTTTAAGATTATATCCAGGACCCCCAGTGAGGGACTTTTAACCTCTGCAGGGGGACAGTCGGCGTATTCTAATGCCCCACCGACAGGGCCGAGTATATCATGGAATTTCGAACAACTGTATTTCAGGTAAAAAAACACTATTACATACGTACGTGTCATGTCGAAATTGGTATGGATTAAAAACAAAAAGAAACATGATCCAGTAGAATAAAATTTACGCGTAAAATCAAATTTATTTAATTATCGAATTTCATCGTATATGTTCCGTGGAAGAGTTGTGAGAGTACTTCTGTATGACAAACCGATTTGTCTTCTTTGCTTTCCTTGAAATCCGCCATTGAAAAACATAGAAAAGCTCAAGCCGCTAGTTTTTCTGATTTTGTATGAAAAGTATATCAAGTCCACCATTTACTGGATAAATTTTCGAAATTTTTGTAATTTATATATATATATATATATATATATATACTCATTTTGTCATTTACTGATACGTACATGATAGTATTCTTTTTTATCTGAAATGCATTTGTTTTAAATTATATCATACTAAAAAAAAAAAAGCACTAAAAATAAACCATAAAAATTATAGATGAAAAAAAAAAAAAAAAAAAAAGAAATCGAATGAAAGAAGAGAAATTTTCCTGGTAAGATAGTACCTATTTACTATGCCTCCCCACGGGACAGAGTTAGACACCAGGGTCGTTTTTTAACGTGGAGAAAAGGTACAAAAATAATAATTGTCTCAGTCGTGAAGGATTTCTCCTCCACCGAAAGAGAACAAGAAATAGAAGTGCAGCATCTGAAGAACAGATACTACACTTTGATCTTGTCCCGAAAAACACAAAAGGAACGGATAATGAAATCCATTTCACGATGGCGATAGAGAAAAACAAAACCAAAGAACGGAGAAAATAAACGGGCGAAAAAAAATTAATAAAAGAAATAAAACAAAAACAAAACGAAAATAAAAAAAAGAGAGATAATGTCCATGCATCCTAACCACAAATCATAAAAAGAAATATTGAGAAATTAAACCTGAGTCCATTTGGTCATTCCGTTTTTGTGTGTTTGTGAATTGTGCTAATTTTAAAAAAAAAGTAAAGGACGCGTTTTTGGTCTTTAAAGACTAAACACCGTGTTTGATAAAGTACAGACCATAGGCCAATCGTTCATATGTGTTCAGATGTGTTCAGAGTGACATTTTATTGGCTGAATTAACTCCCGTGTTTACAGCGGTTCAGTCCTCCACTGACACGTAGCGACATCTGGCGGCCTGTGTGTATAGCTTTGACATCTGGGCACGTGAGCTGTGCCCCAACTAAGGAAGGTCCCGGCTTTGCGAAGGGGGAAGGGAGTTCAGATAAACCGTTTTTGAGTGAATATTTGTTTTCTGCACAGAGGACAGAGGTCTTAAATGTCAAGCTCTAATTGGCTTGGATCGTGAAAAATGATGAAAATGTAAAAAAAATGTACACATATACTATTTATTATCTATTCCTATAGAAAATCCCACTAGATCAACGTCTGTTTCCATATGTATTTCCCCTATACATTTTAGGTTCTCGTGTAGTTGTTGTCTCCCTGATTCTACTTTCGGTTTTTTCACGCTCACACGCCCCTATTTCGAATGCGTAGCAGTGGGTTGAAAAGCGCTCGATCACGGGTCTAGAAATTTGTATACATTTTTCTTGCTTCTTCTTTAGAATAGCAACATTCAAAAATCGAAATATGGAAATTAAATGAAAATGGATTATATCTACTTAATTGTCATGTCGAATTTAGTAACATATCCACAGGTTACGAAAAAACGATGAGATAGAAAAATCAATTATTTATTAAAATAGTTTACGGTATAACTTTGAAGTTTATGCACAAAACAGCATAAAGTCAGGGGAAGTAACTCATTCCGTCTTGTTACAATTAATGGCGGCTGTAATACATTCATGGATTTGTCAAAGTACATATTTAATGTAATAATGCAGTAAATGTTAAACAAATTGTTCATGATAATTGCATAAATAACATTGGTTTTAGTTTAAATTAAGGTAATATATATTTTTCGCACTGTGCTGAAATAACAACGTTATTATTTCGAAAGCCATTCTTAATATGGGGAGAGTTGGGTGTTTCATAAGTATTCTTAGCTTCCACCTAACAATTTAATAATAAAAAATAGATATCGTGGAACTTGAATTTAACCTGGACAAAAATACATTTTAATAAAGCGCGATACAAAGAACACATAAGCACCGAAATTGACATAAAAAGTAAGTGGTTATCATTGTTTTATTAATGAATACTTAATTTTTCAACTACTGGTTTCCGCTGTTATCTTCTATAATATGAATCTCACATGTATGTTTAAATGTATGTATGTATGCTTGTATGTTTCGCAAAAACTTTCGACAGAGGGAACGGATATTCTCGAGATCGGTATCATTTTGAAGCGCGACCGGTTGGACGACAACCATCGAAAAATTGACCAAGAACATTAATTTCTTCATCCTTAACTGACCACTTTTCTACAAGGAGGGGTCGCTTTTTTTCGCTGATATTTTCGAAAGTCATCGCCTCTTTTCGATTGTCTAGTCTTAATTTAAAGGTACGTCACTTTCGGTTTGGCGATGGGCACAACGGCTAACGTTTTATTTTTCACTTTCTTTTCCTCCTTCGCTGTACCGGTTCGAGCCTGCCTGACTACTACCATTTTTTTTACGCTCGCAATTCTCCTTTTTTTTTTTTTCTTTTTTGCTCAACCAACACCCTTACACAAACATCCACTTTCTTTTCCGCCTTCGCGTCACGGGTTCGAGCTTGCCTGCCTACTATAACTTTTTTTTTTTTGCTCAACACACACTTACAAACACCCGGGCAACGCCGGCAACCCAGACTAGTAACAAAGAATAACCATAGTTTTTAAAAATATAATCTCCGTTCGTAGGGCATTTTTTTATTCTGCGATTGTAATCTTCATCTACTAGTTTTTCTATTCTTCTTCTTCTTCTTCTTCTTCTTCTTCTTTTTCTTCTTCTTCTTCTTCTTCTTCTTCTTCTTCTTATTATTATTATTATTATTATTATTATTATTATTAGTAGTAGTAGTATATTTTTATAATTGTGTACCTATTTACTATACCTCCCCACGGGACAGAGTTAGACACCAGGGTCGTTTTTTTAACGTGGAGAAAAGGTTCAAAAATAAAAATGGTCTCAGTCGTGAAGGATTTCTCCTCCACCGAAAGAGAACAAGAAATGGAAGTGCAGCATCTGAAGAACAGATGGTATTTATTTGCTCCCCCACTGAGCAAATTAGGCACAAGGCCGTTTTTAATGTGAGGTAAAAACAAGCTCCCCTAAAAGTAGGCAAAAAGGGGGCACTCTGGTTACCAAAAATAATAATTGTCCCAGTATAGAGGGTTTCCCCTCCATTGACTGTTACAAATTATCTTAAGTGCAGCATCTGAAGAACAGATGGTGTTTATTTGCTCCCCCACTGAGCAAATTAGGCACAAGGCCGTTTTTAATGTGAGGTAAAAACCAGCTCCCCTAAAAGGGGTCACTCTGGTTACCAAAAATAATAATTGTCCCAGTATAGAGGGTTTCCCCTCCATTGACTGGTACAAATTATCTTAAGTGCAGTATCTGCCGGAACAGATACTACACTTTGATCTTAGCCAAAAGGCCAAGTAAGGCTTTTTATAATTATGTATCATCATGCCAAATCTCAGTTTTTCAACGTTTGTTTCCCTATGGCCTTTTTTCTATATATTTATCACACAAAATGCATGGCAAAATATTAATTAAGTTTGAAAAAGAAAAGAGTGATTAATTGTTTTCAGCTAATTTATATTATATACTAGACTACCCGTGACCCGTTGGGTCAGTATGCTATATTAGCTATGAAATTAATGTATGAGCGTGACAGTTGTTACGCAAAGAAAACAGTTTTCTGTGACATAACAGAAACATTTCTATGAAAGTATATTAAAATAAAAAAAGAAAATAGATAGATTTCTATGAGTCGTTCTGTTTATTATAATTGTTTATTTAAAGACAAAAACTTACAGCCATTGAATTAAAAGATGGTTGCCATAATTATAGGTAAATGTGCACTGAACAGATACCATTATACTTAAAGTTAAATTCAAATTGCGATATATCTTTTAATTTAAACGCGAAAAGAAAAAAAAAACAATTGGGACGCTGAAAACGTACACAGTAAAACAATACGTTTTATTGCCGCGTTGATTATTTATTTATAACGCAATAAAAAAAAACATATTTTCGGGGTTATTTATTTATGTTGTAGAAGAAAATAATAATTTCTAAGTGATAACGTTAATATTTCAGTGCGCAGGTCAAATATTGGATATTTAGTAAAGGTTTACTTGTAGGAAAAAGTATCCTCATGCTAGGTTGTCTTGACAACCCCCTGTACAGGGAGACCTTAGGGTATCGAGAATAATGTCAAGTAGGCATTCAAGATCTCTCCAGTAGGCATTCGAGTTATAAGTACGTGTGCGTATGTGTAGTAATATATTATGTATGTGGATAGTAATCTATATATCTATAAAAGTGAAAATGTCTCCGTGTGTGTGTTGTCTCTGTAATTTTTTTTTTACACGGTGGTCACCACTTATCAAGGCCCGGAAGCCAATCAGGGATAAGGGTTATTGCAAGTACAGTACGTTGATGTGGAGATTTAATGAAGTGTTTACTTAAGAGGGCGGTTCATTAGGAATTTGTTAACGTTGGACTTGAAGACATCCAAGTTGTAGTCTGGTGGGAAGCAGGCAGACGGAACAGAGTTCCACAGGCGTGCAGTTCTAAGAAAGAAGCTTTGTTCATGGAATCTACGTTTTGATTTAGGCACAGATAAAGAGTGGGGGAAATTTTTCACAGTGGATTCAGCTAGACAGGTGTTTTTCGTGAAGGATTGGCGAGGGGGGACCAGACATTGGAGTTCAAACGAGCACCTGCCATGGAAATAACGATAAAACAAGGATAGGCTCGCAACGTCTCTTCTGTGGGAGAGAGGTTGCAGGGTAGAGAAAAGGGCATCCCTCACTAAGCCATGAAGTCTATTTTGTACTCTGTCAAGGCAGAATAGGCTGTTTTAGCAGCTCCTTCCCAGATATGGCAGCAGTATTTCATCCTTGGACGTACTTGGCTTTTATATAGATAGAGAATTACATTTCGCTACCAAATAAATCTGTCAATTTTCGGTCTAGAGACTCGCGATTTTACATAAGTAGTATTGAGATTTAGAAAAATCTTTATAATCGGTTTTCGACCAGAAATTTGGCTTTCAAGGGGTCAAAGTTCAACAATTTGATCTTTGAAAACTACCAAACTCCTTCGCCAATTTCGATTCTAAACACTTGAAATTTTAAATGTTGATTACTTGGACATGAATCAAACTTTTTATTTGATTTGAGTCCGAAATAAATGTTAAGGGGCAAAAATTGGAATAAAAGTAAAAAAAAAAAATTGACCTCTGTCGTTTTTACGAAATTACTAAGACAAATTTTGGTCTAAACATTTGAAATCTTATATAAACTGTATTCACACGTAGAGCAAGTTATGAACAGTGCATATGGCCCAAGCAAAGCCGGGCTGAACTGCTAGTATATTTAATATTATGTCGATAAATTATGTAGATAGTAATATATTACTTATGTGGATAGATTTTTTAAGAGATATACTTCCTTGTTCAAATCTATCATATGTATCTTAACGTGTTATTTCATACGTTGTTATGTCTGCAAAAGTATATTAATGCTATAATAGATGGCTTACACAAACAGATACACACACATATATAAGTGTGTGTCTGTACATATATAATATAATATGCGTATGTGTGTGCATGCGTGTAGCTAGATGATAGATGGATAGATAGGCTGGGTGTGCGTTGCCTAAGCGGACTACTCCAGTCGCGGTACCCGACGCGGCATGTCCTACCCGTGCCAAACTAATGAGTGATATTTGTAAATATTGTTTCTCGCTCGCCGAAAGTTGACTCTGAGGACAATTTTATCAGCTGTGAAATCAGATTCTCAGTTCCTTTTATAAATAAAGAAAGTGAGACACGAAACCCCTTGGGTCCTTTATTTTAAAACTGAAGACACACAAACTCATATTTACACGTATATACATATACACATAAAATTGTATTACAATATAATGAAGA
>NC_136517.1:38573949-38608949 GCF_053919585.1 Euprymna scolopes
AATCAGAGTCGGAAATCGAAAAACTTGAAACTTTTAAGGGCATCAGAATCAATATCGAAATCAGAAGAAAATTGGGTCTATTTTCCGATGCCGAAAACGATTCTTTATATTGTTTCTGTTTCTTAGTTTTTTTTTAAACTTAATTTTTCTCGGCTCGCATTAATGATAAAATTATAAAAAAATATTGATTTAAAACAAGCAGTAAAACTAAACTTTATAGTTGCATGTATTTTTACATTTGCGAAAATATATACAGATTTTATCCTCTCTCTCTCTCTTTCTCTCTCTCTATCTTTCCCTCTCTTTATATATATATATATATATATATATATATATATATATATATATATATATATATATATATATATACATATATACAAGTTAGAAAAGTATTTCATCCAAGGCATGAAAATTGTTAAAAATAAAGGAACAAGATTCGATTTAAAATTTATTCATCTTCAAATGCACTTTTATAAATTTTACAAAGTAAGGTATAAACATTTAATTTAAATTGAATAAAAAAAATTACCTTGGATTTATTTTATGTAATGTACATTCTGTTGCACTTTAAAAAATCATTGAAAATTTTATATCTATATCATTAATTGCTAGATGAAAGATAATGTTTTTAAATTGCAACAAATTGCCTTGGATGAAATGCTTTTCTAACTTGTATCTCATCTTTTTAAGATTATATTTTAAAACTCTACTTCTCTCTATTTCAGTTTGCATTTCTCCTCGCACCACAACTCACTTTTGCAATCCCCTCTTTGTATCATTATAGGACTAAATATTCTCTCTGTTACAGTTTGTATTTCTCCTCACACCACAACTCATGTTTTGCAACTCCCTCTTTGTAATACAGGTCTGAATAATGAGAAAATCTGAATTTTTTAAACAAAAACATTAAAATAACTTTTTTAGATAAATTTTTTAAAACTTCTTTCAGAATAGAAAATCTTTAAAATTTAATAAGTAACATATTTCATATAGGTTTCATTAACAAATATTCAGTACATAACGAGAAAAATAGAGATGAAAATTTCAAAAGGACTGTATAACTGGTTACGGTCAATAGTAGTCATTGCCAGCGAAAGTCTTTGTTATTATTATTATTATTATTATTATTATTATTATTATTATTATTATTATTATTATTTAAAACCTTTTATGTCCTGTTCTTTCGCGCGAGGACTAATATATATATATATATATATATATATATATATATATATATATAAATATATATATATATATATATATATATATATATATATATAAGAAAAATTGGATTCTATAAATTAAATTTTATAAAACTAATGTTGTTTTAATATATATATATATTTATATATAGATTGTTAGTTAGTTAGTTATCAAAATATATATGGCAATTAAGCTGCGCATAATATTCCGCGTTTCATATTCTCGTGAGAATTCGTCAGGCTTCCGAACTACCTAGCTCTACCTCTTTACTGCGCACTTTTGAAGTAAATACCGAAAATTTATGCATAAAATTCTATCTTCGTGTGTGTGTGTGTGTGTGTGTGTGTGTGTGTGTGTGTGTGTGTGTGTGTGTGTACCTGCATATAACTATGTACTGCCAAAAATGGAAAGACTCGAATTCAGTGAATTTATTATCGAAATATTCTAATGTTTCACAAATTCTTTATATCCATATATCAAACACCACAGTGTTTGAATATATTGTTAGCTGTTAGTTTTACTTATTTAGAACCGCTTTAAAGCTTCACCTCTCATCGTTTTACAAATTAATTTCAAACAATTTTTATAGTTCATAGGTCACCTTCTCAGCTATATTTTGAAGTAAAAATGTTAAAATTTCTTCCATTAAAACAAAAGTTATAATAAAATTACTAGTGTTTAAAAGTCCTCAGAAGTAGTAAGGAACGTGAGAAACGGTTTCTTCTGGTTGGCTGTTGGTTACCATAGCAACTTTTTCATTGTCGACATAAATTCATAAATCATAGCAGGCATGTTTCTCGCATGTTATCTTATTTGGGTTATATGGAGAGAGAGAGAGTTAACAAAAGTGATGCACTTTGCCCTGCTAAGGCTGATAATATTTCGCTTCTAATGTCACCCGTACATTTTGTTTCTCTCTTTTTTGTTCCGACTTTTTGTTTATTTACTTTATTACGTCTTTTATTTTTAATTTTTATTTAAGAAGTTGGTAATAATTTTTTATGGGTTATTGACAATGTGTATGATATTAAACATAAATAAAAAATATTATTTAAAAGCGAAGTTTGGAAAAAGCATGGATTACATAAAAAAAGTCGAGCATGAAAATTAAGATGGTTACGATTAGGCTTAGAAAAGTGAAAAAAAGACTAGTTGTTAAAATTGGAAAAAGAAAAGGACAAGATGTTCTAGTCAAAATTATAATAAATTTATAACATAAAATATCGCAGCATTAAGATTTCATATATAATGTTAAAATGAATTAAAAAAAATTCTTAATGGTGCTATATTTTAAGGTATGAATTTATAATATTTTTTACTAGAATATATTGTCTTTTTCTTTACAAGTTTTCACACATAGTCCTTTTACTTTTCTAAGCATAATCTTAACCATATTAATTTCATGCTTGCATTTTTCTATGTGATATATATATGTATACATATATATATATATTGTATATATATGATATGTACATGTATAATATATATTGTATATATGTATATGTATATATATGTATGTATGTATGCATGTATATGTGTGTTTGTGTGTGTTATGCATAGTGTGTGAATATACTATTATTTGTGGTAGGCAAGTGATACTGACACTTTGCGACACATCGCGATATTTTTTCCACCATGAAATTGAAAAACGTATTGAGATTTGTTTGTGTTTTTCGAGCTGCGCCGTTGTATCATTCGACTTCCGGTCGGGAACAAAACGATTATTTAAAATTTACATTAAACAATCCTTCTTAATTTGATACGAGAATCAGAGCCGCTTGATGACAAAAACACGTGTGGTAGCAGAAAATGAAGACTAGATATGCATATCAAATATGAAAAATTGAATACGTTTCCGAATTTTTTCTTTTTAAAATGTTATTATTCTTCATATTAGAGTTTGAGTCTGAGAAATGCTTTGAAATCGCATGAGATCCTTCGCCAATAAAGTAAAAAAGAAAGATAAAATTACTAAACTGTTGTTTCTGTTTGCGTTCACAGTACTGACACTCCCCATTCTCCCTTCCTCCCTCTCTCTCTGTCCATTTCTCTATCTCTCTATGTATATATATATATATATATATATATATATATATATATATATATAGCGAGAGAGAGAGAGAGAGAGAGAGAAAGCGAAAGGGACAGGGAGATTCAAACACAAACAGATACACGTATACTATTAACTGATAAATTGTAGAAGTGTATTTTTAACATAAACTAAAAACCAATATTTGATAAGTGCTCAATACGCGTATAGAGCTCTTATATATAATGCATACATAGAATTACAGTAGACCCCCGGGATACGATGGCATTAAAATACGATTTTTTTTCTGCTTATGATGTGGAATACGATGTTTTTCCGGTCCCTGGTTGCGATATTTGCCCCGCCTTACGGTGTTATTTATAATGTTATTTGATTATATGTATGTGTATTATATACGGTACTGTATTTTGTTACTAATTTATATGGGGTAAAAAGTATGACAACTACTGTATTGTATTCTGTATTGTTTATAATGGTTTAATTTTTCTTCTGATTAATATTTCTTCTATTTTATTAAATGCTGCTGATATCCGTTTATCGCCTGCGAAGATGACGGTGATCCTACAATTATTTTATTTATTTTACTCCAGTAAGTTTTAAGAGATCAAGGGGTTAATCCCTCCTGGAGCTAACACTTGATTCTCTTATGATTTAAATTTATATCCGAGGGCTCTTTTAAGAATAGATGTTGTTCCCTTCATGGCTGCTATTTGTATTTCGTTACAGCTTGGTCTTCCAGCAATTGCTTCTAAGTATTTCTGAAGATCCTTTTTTATTAAGCTAGTTACTCCTATCACATCCGGTATAATGTTTATTTCTTTCAGAGACCATGTTGTTTTTAGATCATTATTTTAGGTCCTGATATTTTGTTATCTTTTTCCGTTAAGCTCTATTAAGGTCAAAATCATTTGGCACTGTGATATCAATAATGAGCGCAGTTCTTTCGGGCTTGTTCTATATTACAATATCTGGTTTGATGGCCTTGTCTTTTATGCATCTGCTCGCCTGTATGTCTTTGACATAGAACACGGTCACTTTTCCGTTTGATGTTATTGGTGGTGGTTCATGTTCCCAGATGTTCGTTGCTCTGTCAACTTGCATCTCCTCACAGATCTCCCAATGGGGGTATTTGCATACTTTGTTGTAACAAACAGTGTAAAGGCCATCTGCTAATAAGATGGGGCATGCAGACATTAGGTGACTTACTACAGCATGTGTCATTCAGAAGTATCCGTCCTATTCTCCTTGCCCAAGAATGTTTGACTCGTCGATCTAGTAGTCTGCAATTGTTCAATAACTCCTCACAATACAGCTTCCTATTTCAGGATCTTCATTCCAAGAACTGAAGGCTTGTGGTTTCCTTAGTTCTGTAAATCAAGTTGCTTCACGCCTTGTCTGCAGCGATTTCTATAATAAGTGATGTATGCAGGGTCCCCCGTAAACGCAAAGTAAACGAGGCATAAAATTAACAACCATGTTCAGCACCTCCCCTATTTAGCCCCAAAAGTCCACAGAGGACGTCAAATCCTGGTCAAATGAACGAACAGTGCAGTTTTAGACATTAAAATATGTAAATTTGAGTTCTGTCCATGCAAAAAAAGAAATGAGTAAGTCCTCAAGGCCTTAACATATTTAAATTTCAGTTCAGAATCATGCAAAACTGTTATATAGACATATGCATAAAAATTTGGACAAATATGGTAAACTAGTCTCACCAATTGAGTGTGTATATTAGCCCTTAAAGTGCCCCTGAGGCACACCCAAGAGTTATCGCGAAGTATAGACAAACAAAATTTTATAGAAATCACTTAGTTACAACTTTTCAGAAAATTTTATAAAAATCAAAGGCATCATTTTTTTTTAATAAGCACAAAAGTTTTAATTTTAGCCATTTTAACCCGAAGTTTTCCGGTAAATCCGTTCAGTTAGTTTTTACTCATATCATGTTTAATGTTCGTGCAAAATTTCAAAAAATTCCAATGCGTAGTTATTGAGAAAAGTGCGAACGGACAAGGGTGAATTTACAGGTCCATCCTCCTTTTGTCAGGGGATAAAAAATTAGCTATAATACTGTAAATTTCGTTTACTTGAACAACAAACTGGATTCCGTTAGCCTGATAATTTAAGCGGAAAACTATTCACACACACATACACATACGCACATGCACGCCCACACACGCATACTCACAAATACATACATACATACATACACACACACACATATATATATGTATATATATATATATATATGTATATATATATATTACTACTGGGCGGCTTGCTAGTATATATATATATATATATATATATATATATATATATATATATATATATATATATATATATCCTACAGGAAATGGACTCTGATTTATGAAAGTATGATAGGTTATGAAAAGGAAGGGTTGTAAAGAGATAGCTTTGGGGGTATCAAAACCAAAGCAAAATATGATGAAAGTAAAAATAAAATAGATAAACTCCATAATTTATTATACCATACCTGTTCACACTGAAACACTTATCACTATATTCTGTGGATCTATATTAAAAAACCTTGTTAAAGTTTGTGACATATTTCCATTCTATGGAGGCCAAGCGCGAACGAACACCCCATAATTTTCTTATACTATATTTCTTCAAACTGAAACATAATTATCAAAGTATACTTACGCAGATAGATATGAAAAGTCTTTATTAAAGTTTGTGCCTATTTCCATCCTATGGAGGCCAGGCGAGAACGCAGACCCCACAATTTTATTATACCATCCCTATTTAAGTTAAAACATACTTATCAAAGTATTATTATGTACATCTATATCAAAAACATTTGTAAACGTTTTTTTTTTTTTAATTTTTAATTTTTTTTTTCCATACTTTGTGGACCAGGCGCGTACGCATACCCCACAATTTTAATGAATCATCATTATTCCCGATCAAACATACCCATTCCTGTGTCTCGATACATCTTCTATCATTATATGTAATCAGTTTTTTTTTTAAATAGTCAACCATATAGAAGCCTATTCGTGACCAGACACACACATACATTCAGCTTTATATATATATATATATATATATATATATATATATATATATATATATATATATATATATATATATATATACACTAACAAGCCGCCTGGCATTTCCCAGTAGACTAATTCGCTTAAATATGATATTTTGATTAATGCAAAGTTTTAATTTATTATTATCTTATGTAATATTATATATATATAATAATGATTAAAAAAGTAGAAAATGACTCGTGCGCCAATTTCGAGAATCGAAACCTAAACGTTTAGCTTACGATTTATTTTTTTCTTTGGCGTTAATATATAGGATATGAAAAATGTTTACTGCAAGGTTAAAATTTAAAACATGAACCAATAGTTATTGCGTTACGCATGCATATTAGTAATGCCGTCGTTCAATTTTTACCTGGCAAATTTCATTTCTTTAATTTACGCTCTTTTCACCGATTTTTCCCTGGCTAAAAGCCGAATATAAAGTTTCGCATGGGTTTCAATACCCTATATAATAAGTTTGATGTTTGTAGACAGGAGTTTGGTAAGCTAAATTCGTAAACAAATATATAACCTCACACGTGAATATATATGATGAGAATAATGGAAATAGTATTCCGACGAAATAGAGAAATAAAAAAAGAGCAAACGTTTCGTCTTTATTTCGAAACTGGATGAATAAAATCATAAAAACAAAAACACAAGTACAAATATTTGAAAATTTTCTTGTGAAAAGTGCGACGCTGTTCCATTTCAGAAACGGAAAATCTCGTGGAAATTTAAAAAAAAAAAAAGGGCGGGTAGCTTACGTTGTTAAAGAGAGGAAGATTTTTAATAACGTCATATCACCGTTAGTATATTTTTTAAAGGTATGACGAAGTTAATATTTTTCTGGAAAAAATATGTCCGTTAAAATTCAAATGTAGGTGTGTAACTGAAATGAAATGTGTGTGTTTTTTTATGTAATTTATTAACTGAGTATATATGTATTAATTATTATAAGAGGTGTTTCTATGGTGTAAGGGGGGGGGAGAGTTAACCTGTGTCTATAATTAAATTATGTTCTTTTAATAGAAGTTTACTTTATAATGGCGCTATATTATAAAAAGCTCCGCGTTGTTTAATTGTGCTTGAATTTGCGATAAGCGCTAATTCAAAAAGTCTCCGGTGCGGTTTATTTGAAATAAAATTAACTGTTTTTGTTTGTTTAAGTTCAAAGGTGTGATTATGCTACAACGAGTGAGAGAATAATGCCCTTAGAAAATTGCTATTTCTTATATCTCTTTTATGTTCATTGAGCCTTTTTTCTAATTTACACTGGATTTCACGAACGTGTCTATGAGGGCAATTTTGGTAAGGAATGATGTATATGTCTGTATTGGAAACTGGTTTTGTTTTGGAGATGTTTTGTTGTTTTAATGTTTGTTTTATTCTTTGCGATGTGGTTTGTATGATTGGAATTCCTAGTTTGTTTAGTGTGTTTACAATTAGTGTATTATTGGTGTGTGTAGGTGAAAGAAGATGCTTGTTGTATATGATTTTTGTTTATTTATCCTGGAAAACATTTGTATGGCTTTTCGGTTAGCATTTAATATAAAATATGTGGGATATTGCAAGGTTTTCAAAATGCTTGTGAAGTGCTAAAATTTTTCGTCCAGTTATTCTAAGCTGCAAATTCTGAATGCATGTAGGAAGAAACCAGTTATCATACCTGTTTTTATTTTGTTATTATTTGTGAGTAGAAATGTTGTAATCATTTTGTGTGTAGTTTTGCGGTAAACTTTGAAGGAGAGTTTATTATGAGATTTGTCCGTTTCTGAAATGGAACACCATCACACTTTTCACAAGAAAATTTTCAAATGTTTTTACTGATGCTCTTGTATTCTTAATTTCATTCATCCAGGGAAAGTCTCGAAATAAAGACGAAACATTGATGAACACATAACTCGGTTTGTTTCTTTTTTTTTTATTTCTCTATAAATATATGTAGAAGTAGGTTTCTGTTTACTATGAACTTTTTCGCAAATATTACGCAAGCAAAAATCATGTAGAATATCTGCATGAATATAGTTGCAGATAATAGATAACAAAAGATTATAAAAAACGAAAAACTAATAAGAAATTAATTCAAATGAATTTTTAAAAGAATATGCAAATTAGCTAGATGTTTTGCAAATGAATGCCATTCCATGACCCATATATAACAAAGTTGTATTTTCTTTTTAATTAAATAGAAAAAAGGGTTTGTAATATGTATATCAATACACAAGAAAACAAATTTATATATATATATATATATATATATATATATATATATACAGGGTGTCCACAAAGTCTTTGTGGAAGCATCCTCTAGATTATGTAGCCAGACTTTGTGGGCACCCTGTATATATATATATATATATATATATATATATATATATATATATATATATATATATATATATATATATTTGTGGACACCCTGTATATATGTTTGTGTATGTGGCTATTGTGTGTGATTAAACTGAAGTTTTCTTAGATTTTTGAACTCGACATTTCTGATTTCCTGAGAAAAATATGTTTCCCTGCGAAGTTCCGTCACATCGTGTCAGCAAGCAATAACATGGCGTCCTTTCTGAATGTCACAATATTGACGCGTTATTTTTAACGATATTTGTGGGACGTGATTTGTGAGGCTTTCAAATGAAAATGGTCTCCATCAACACGAACCTTATACATGCGCCATTCCGTGTGACTTTCAATAAACACTTCAGTTAACAAGTGGTTGCCGATATTATGCGATAAGGGGTTTCATTTGAAGTTTCAACAGTGTTCGTTCTATACGATCTCTATACTCTAGATATGAGATGTATTTTAAAGGACAAAATAAATTATTCATTTAGACCGTTTACACACACATACACACACACACATACACACACACACATACACACACACACACACACATATATATATAGCTACTTAATTTACTCACATAAATTAATATACGAAAGTATAGATTTATGCGTAAACTTTAAGTATTTACTTAAACAGTGCTCAATACGTAGGTAGAGCTAGTTAGTAGGTAGAGCATAAGCCTGAAGAGTCCTAGAGTGGATGAAACGCGGAAGTGTAGCTTAATCGCTATATATATTTTATAAATTACTATAATATATATATATATACTATGTATATATATATCTACTATTATGTATATATATATATATACTATGTATATATATATACTATTATGTATAATATATATATATACTATGTATATATATATATATATATTTATATATATATATATATACTATTATGTAAAAGGTAATTTGGAACTTCGTGTGTATGGGTGTGTGAGTTTGTTTCATATGGACTTCGAAACGGCTTGGCCAATGTTTTGGAAATTTAATTCAAATGTACTTTGTGTATATGACAGTGTTCTTAGAGAGGTTTTTTCTTGAAATGTCTTCGATAAGTGTCGATAACGCATAATCGAAATAATCCGATGAAAGAGGGAACGGGCGATTTTGACTAATGCTAACGCCTTATACAGTTTAACGTAGCAAGTGCATTTGAGAAGTTTGTTTACTACACAAGCAGAAAGGGTCAGCATATAAATCAACAGTAGGTTATATGACATGACCACGGCACGTTCTACATAAATACTTCTGTTTAGAGCGCAACTGAGCCATTATACTTGCTTGACTTTTGAATGTTAAAAATTTAATTAGTACCATTATATATAAAAGTAATTTATAATATCATAAATAGGTTCTCTGCAGTATTGTGGAAGTCATTGCGGGGAGGCGTGAGAAGCTTCCTCCCGGTGCATTGCGATGGGTTTCTAACAAGAGCAGGCAATCAATCGATTTCATTTAAATCGATTTCACCCGATTTTGATTACAATAAAATATGTAGAAATATACTATTCGTACTAACAATTTTAATTAATTTATTAATCTTCTACCAAAATGTTCTATTTAATAATTAGTAAATTTATTAATTCTAAGTTATTTATGCATAACTTTTTTTTTTACACAGTGATCACCACTTATCAAGGCCCGGAAGCCACTCAGGGATAAGGGTTATTGCAAGTACATTACGTTAGTGTGGAGATCTGATGAAGTGTTTACTTAAGGAGGCGGTTCATTAGGAATTTGTTAACATTGGACTTGAAGAAATCCAAGTTGTAGTCCGGTGGGAACCAGGCAGACGGAACAGAGTTCCACAGGCGTGCAGTTCTAAGAAAGAAGCTTTGTTCATGGAAAATAATATCAACACACCATAAAATATTATATATATGTTTGTATATACGAAACTAAACTAAGCCAGTTATGTATATATATATATATATATATATATATATATATATACATATATATATGTATGTATGTATATATATATATATATATATACATATATATATGTATGTATGTATATATATATATATATATATATATATATATATATATTATCTCTGAAGAAATGCTGGTTTTTGAAAATTTTCAAACGATATAATGCTAGAAATTGTCGAACTAGACATTGAAACAATTGTAACATAAATGAAATACACTTTTTGTTGCCATCAACACCTTGTCTTGAAGTCTTCATTTTGCACACACAGTTTATATATATAATATATATATATTAGTGAGAGGACCATTCCATTTTTTTTTCGATTCCGATATAATTTCCAATTCCGCTCTAAAATCCCTCTTCCAATTATTTTATAATTTGTAATTATATAAGTAAAGATATTTTTGAATTATCTAATTACTGTTAAAACGTTGTGTAATGTTCGCTTATATATATATATATATATATATATATATATATATATATATATATATATATATATATATTACTAATGTTAACAATGCACAGGGGTGGGGATACATGGCGTGAGTAATTCATTCTAACTAGGCGAATAGGTGGAAATTCCACTGTAGTTGAAGGTTTTTAAAACACATTATAAATCTAAGGAATAAAGATTTAAAAAAACAAATAACAACGAATTTAAAACATTTTAGTTAATTCTTTTTTTGAACATTTTAAAGGTAAAAAGAATGAATTAAAAATACATATTGTTTTTAATGAAAATTCAACAAAGCACATTGTTTATTTTTTCTGGATATTTTTTATATAAATTATGAAGCAACAGATGTCAGTTAACTTGCACATTTTTTTAAATTTAAAAACACATCTTTAATCACAAAACAAAACGTAAAGTCTCATCTCAATATTACCTTCTTTTAAATCAGAAAATAAAATAGCCAATTCTGAACCGTAAACAGTAAACATACCTTTATTAAAAAATTTTTTGGAGAAGAAATGGTTTTAATAACTTTTAACTAATAAAGAGCTACTATAAAGGGAGGTAATTCGTTTCTCGTTAATTAACGTTTACAATGATGTTTTTTTCTTTTCTTTTTATGACACCAGACGTCAGACGAGTAAATTATTATTTAGATTTTTTTTCTTCCAAATATTTCCTTGGAAACGGAGAGGCAACTAAAGACGTAGTTTGATTATTTTTTTATTTGGAGATTATATATAAAGTACCTAACATATATAAAAGAACAAAATAAGTTGTGCATATAAATTTTGCATAAATGATCACCATTTTCTGATTAGACAATACTTTAAGGAGATGTAAACATTTGTTTTTGGTTTTAAAATTTGAACCTATCTTTATCAAATAGTGCTCAATTACAAGCAAATGATTATTATAGTATGGTTTTATTTATTTATGCAAATGTTATTGGCTACATATACGCATACATATTTTAGAAATGACAAGTAATTAAGTCAGGTCTTAGCGTTGTATTATCCTGATGACGTGGATTTACTAAAGAAACGGTTACTGAAACATATATGCACATATACAGCCAATAATATTAGTATAACAATAAAAATTATAATAAATATGTGGATATATATATATATATTTATTTTTTTACTATAATAATTAAATACCTACAGACACTAGTGTTTCATCCTTTCGGGATTCTTCAGTGCAGGGTGTCACGATTACTACCAGTCGAACGATTCGAACCCCGCGACACGAGACATCTCTGGCTCGATTACCGGAGGCCGTATCCATTCGGCTACCATTAACCGTGTGAGATAGCGTTGAATTTTAAACATTTTAATTTAAATGTTCATTACGTCAGACAGACAGTGATCAAATCGTTATACGATGATCTACGCATAAGAACTAAATTGACCGACTTTTAATTCAACTGAAAGTGCTCAACGATAAGAAACGAATTTCTTTAAGGGGCTGTCATAATTATTTTTTTACTATAATAATTAAATACCTATATAAAGCTGAATGTGTGTGTGTCACGAATAGGCTCCTATATGGTTGATTATTTTTAAAAAAACTGATTACATACAATCATAGAAGATGTATCGAGACACAGGAATGGGTATGTTTGATCTGGCAGAACGGTGGTTCGTTTAAATTGTGGGGTATGCGCTCGCGCCTGGTCCACAAAGTATGTAAATAAAAAATTAAAAAATTAAAAAAAGCGTTTACAAGTGTTTTTGATATAGATGTAGATAAGAATACTTTGATAAGTATATTTTAACTTAAATAGGGATGGTATAATAATTGCGGGGTCTGCGTTCGCGCCTGGCCTCCATAGAATGGAAATATGCACAAACTTTAATAAAGACTTTTCATATCTATCTGCGTAAGTATACTTTGATAATTATGTTTCAGTTTGAAGTGTTCGTTCGCGCCTGACCTCCATAGAATGAAAATATGTCACAAAGTTTAACAAAGTTTTTTATATAGATTCACAGAATATTGTGATAAGTGTTTCAGTGTGAACAGGTATGGTATAATAAATTATGGGGTTTATCTATTTTATTTTTACTTTCATCATATTTTGTTTTGGTTTTGGTATCCCCAAATCCAACCCAAATTTACAACTCTTCCTTTTCATAACCTATCATACTTTCATAAATCAGAGTTCACTTTCTGTAGGCTGTTTCCGAACCCAGTCAACGACGGGACCTTTTGCTAGTATATATATATATATATATATATATATATATATATATATATATATATATATATATATATACATATATATATATATATATATATATATATATACATATATATATATGTGTGTATGTGTGTGTGTGTGTGTGTTATTTGAGATTAAGCGGTTAAAGCGGCCAAATGTTTATAGTTGCTTTAAGAATTCATAAAAAACATGTAATGTTTTGCCAATAAATTTGATTGTAAACCTATTTACAATTGTTTGGAATGCGAGGTCAAGAACTGCATTATATTTTTTTCTAATCGACGAGATAACTCGTCCCTCACTTAAAGAGAGAATCACAGAAAGGGTACAAAAAAAAAGAAAAGAAAAAGAAAATAGATAATTATATTAAAAATAAAAAGTGCGCTCCCGAAGTAATGAAAAGAATTATATATATATATATATATATATATATATATATATATATATATATATATATATATATATATATATATATATATATATATAAGTATGCCAAGAATTGTCGATCGGATAAGATAAAAAAAATAAGTCACATATGAAACTATTTGGTGTTGTTTTTAGGTGATGTTACCAATATTTATGCGGAGATAATTTTTAGCATTTTTAAAACTCGTTTAATTTGTTTTCTTCGCGTTTTCTTCAGTCGTTTCTTCTTCGTATCCCACTTTTTATTCTCCATTTCATATTTTGTTTCGATCTCCATCTTCTCTGTTACTACTACTACTACTACTACTACTACTACTACTACTACTACTACTAATAATAATAATAATAATATTAAAAATAATAATCGTAATAATAGTAGTAATTATAATAATGAAAACAATAATAATAATAATAAAAATAATAAAAACAACAAAAATAATAATAAAAATAATAATAATAATAATAATAATAACAATAATAATAATAAAAACGATAATAATTAAAAACAGCAATAATAATAGTAATAATTAGAAAAATAAAAAAATAATAATAATAAAAATAATAACAAAAACAATACTAATAATAAAATAATAATAAAAACAAAAACAATAATAGTAATAATAATAATAAAAACAACAACAAAAACAACAATAATAATCACACAGCAATAATAATAACAACAACAATAATAACAACAACAGCAATAATAATAATAATAATAATAACAATAATAATAATAATTTACTGTTACTATTAACTTGTTAGACTTATGAATGTAAAGTGGTAGTGTACTAATCGTTAATGGTGTAAATTGGGTATGATTTGAATATTTCCGAAGAGGGCCCTACAAGAACTTGCTCACGTTGGATTTGAAGGCTACAATGTTGTATCCAATCGGAAAGCAGGCCATCGGAACAGTGTTTCACGCGCAGGCAGTTCAAGGAAGGAAGCTTTGTTCAGGAGAGCTGCGTTTTGATTTAGGCACAGATAGAGATTGGGGAAAATCGTATATAGTTGTTGTAGCTAAGCGAGTGTTTTTGTGTAATTGAGCGTTTTTGTGAAAGTTTGGTAAGAGGAGACAATGGGCTGGAGCTCAGTCGAGAACTTGCTATGAAAATAACGATAGTGCAGAGACAGGTTCGCAACGTCACTTCTGTGAGAAAGGGGTTGCTTGGAAGAGAAAAGGACACCACCTACTAGATTTCGAAGCCGGTTTTGAACTCTATTAAGATTGGATAGGGTGCGTCGAGCAGCTCCTTTCGGATGTGGAAACAGCACTCCATTTTAGGACGCACCTGGCTCTCATACAGATAGCAGGTTGCTTTGTTGTCGTTGTCTTGTTAAGCTATGTCTTTAACTTCTTGTCGAATTTTAGTTGTTCGTCGACGTCCTTTATTTATTTATTTTTTTTGCACTTCTCATTTTTTTTTCTTTTTCTTCTGTCATTTCATATTTTATTTTCGCTTTCAGGATTACTAATACTGATACTAAACATTGGCGTCGTATTATTTGGATTCATCGAACTACTGTTCTCATCTTGAGTGAGAAAATGACACTCAAGATGAGAACAGTAGCCATATGAAAACAGATAATACGAAGAATCAATCCTCATCTCGAAAATTCAGAAACGTCATACTATTTTCTTGTTTGCTTTAACGTTTTTTTGTTGTTGTAGTTTTTCTTCTTTTTCTTCTTTCTCCTCCTCTATCACTTCTATACTTTGCATCTTATTACTTCTCCTTTTCCTTCATTTTTTTTCTCTACCCCGTTTTCTTCTCATTATTATTCATCTTCATCTGTTTTGTCTTTCTCTTCATCTTCTTTCTCTCCCTGTACTCCATTTTTTTTCGCCTTCTCCGTCTTTTTCCTCTACTTCATAATCCTCCTCCTGCTGCTGCTCCTCCTCCTCCTCTCTCTTCTTCTTCATTTTTCTTCTCCTCCTTCTTCATTTTCCTTCTCCTTCTTCTTCTTCTTTTTCATTTTCCTTCTTCTCCTCCTTCTCCTTCTTCTTCTTCTATTTCGTTTTCCTTCTTCTTTTTCCTCTACTTCGTTTTCCTGCTCCTCCTCCTTCACCTTTTTATTTCTTCTTCTTCTTCTTCTTCTTCTTCTTTTTCCTTCTTCTTTTTATTATTATTATTATTATTATTATTATTATTATTATTATTATTTACACTATCCACCAGATTATCTAGCATAATGCAAATAAAGAGACGCTCTTAAATATATAATGTATGAGTTAATGATAACCACTGTCACCTCGTTAGACATTATTTTACGACGCCATCAAAAATAAGAAAAGGAAAAAAAAAACGACAAACAATTTGCGACGGACAGGGAACTTTTTATTTTCCTTGGAATTATGAACAAATAAAATACATAATCTCTTTTTATATATATAACATTAGAGATAATTTTAATCTAATTCATTTATCTGTCATTAGAAAACATGCTTATTTACAAAAAATAAAATTTATTACCAAAAAACATAATTATTATTGAATGCTATTGTATGTAGTGTATGTATGACTCTCCGGTACCAAGTAGCCATTTTATTTTTTATTGTTTAGGGTGAATTTATTTATGTGACGTTTTTTTATGGTGTTTTTTTTTTTAGTTCGTTTTTAAAAGAAGGAAGGATGATTTAGGTTTATCTGTAGTATTCGTTCGTGAAGACGTTTATAGAATGTATATAAATATAAAATACGCGCTTACGCCTGTCGGTATGCCAGCTTTATATGTCTAGGTAGTTAGGACTAACCTTTAATGGTTTTTAAGTTTTAAGTGGTGACACCCATGCACCATGCAGTGGCCCTGCTGTTTTAATAGCTTCGGCTACCACGCGCTCAAAATTGTAAAGCCATGGTAATCTCGAAAAAAAAAAACAAGTAAAGAGTAGTTTTCCATTGCTTTTCATCTTGATTCGGAGGGGGGGGGGGTCCCCCTACACCTCTCGTGAATTAGAGGCGCCCACAGCTATCTCTGCCTCTACCAGCAAGGAATACTAGATGTCTATATACATATCTACATTTTATGATTAGAGAATCTAATTTATTATTTTCTCTAATCATAACATGTATATTTGTATATAGACA
This sequence comes from Euprymna scolopes, assembly GCF_053919585.1. Taxonomy (NCBI): domain Eukaryota; kingdom Metazoa; phylum Mollusca; class Cephalopoda; order Sepiida; family Sepiolidae; genus Euprymna; species Euprymna scolopes. The sequence continues at coordinate 38,590,766 of NC_136517.1, forward strand.
TATAATTTACATAAGGAAAACACGCTGCTATCCCCCATCATTATATATAGCCCCAAATCTTCCGACCCTCTCGTCAGTGACCACCTCTCTTGAAAAATCTCATATAAACGTTGAGTATTCAGCTCCTTCCACCTCCATTCTATTTCATATCTATCTATCTATCTATCTATCTACCAATCTGTCTCTCTCTCTCTCTATCTATCTATCTATCTATCTATATATATATATATATAATATATATATATATATATATATATATATATATATATATATATATATATATATAGAGAGAGAGAGAGAGAGAGAGAGAGTAAAACGATTCAGAATTTTGAATTAAAAATCAGTTTCCAAATGATTAACAGCATGCGAAAGAATAGATGGACTGAAATAATGACAAGCTTTAAAAGCGAGCGGAAAAAAAAGAATATCTGCCTTACTACAAAAAATGCTAATTTTATTTTTGTGTCTTTAACCCCCCCCATTTTTGCTGATGAGGAGACTTTGTTTAAAGAAAATCTTTTTATCAAATTATTGTTCAAGACATATTGTCTATTTCAATAAAAAAAACATCGTTTCCGAAACGATCGTACAATCTATTGATTTTGTTTGTTTTCTTTTTGATACTGATTTTTAATTCAAAATTATGAATCGTTTTACTCAATATTAAAATATCCCTAGGATATCTATACCTATCGAGCTTATTATATATCTACAGTTCAATGGACACTGTTTTCTTTTAATAATATTAATACATTTACTAGTACATTAAAATAAATTCTGCTCCTTAGACTCTAGGTCTAATTTCTTCAAATCATATATATATATATATATATATATATATATATATATATATATATATATCAAATAAAAATTACAATGAAATTCGAAAAACCAATCACCATTCAATTCTTTTGTTCTTCTTCGCTCATTTTTCTCTCTTCTTCCCTCATATTTCTTAATTACGCCTTGCCTCGGCAGCCGAGAACAACGCATATCTTATCTTTCTTTTAATAATATTAATGGAATTCTTTCCCCATTTCCTTGTACCTATATTTGTGGATTATTCCACGGATTTCTGCCTTTTGAATTATTTTGGACCATCTTCCAATTGCGCGATTCCTTTTGATTTTACTTGTGCGAATGGAAATTTAACTAACTTTCATGGATTTGCATTTTTGGATTTTATCGTCATTGGATACTTTACCTTTTACAAGACTATCCATTCACGTGGAATCACTTTTTTCTTCACCATATTCCTTCTGCTTCACTTTTTGTTATCAGTTAAGATATTTGACTTACTTGTAGTTCCATCAAATACTTTTGCAAGCAAAATCCGTTCCCTCGTTTTGCTAAATCCTACCCTCTGATAAGAAGAAAGTATTTCTTCGAAACTCTCCGAATTAAGGACTATCCACTTATTTAATATTTTCTTTTCAAATTAAATATGTTTACAACTCTTTTTTCAAAGTGTTTGTAACCTGTTTTATTAACTATTTGCTCCTATATATATATATATATATATATATATATATATATATATATATATATATATGTATATATATATATATATATATATATATAGAGAGAGAGAGAGAGAGAGAGAGAGATTAGCGTAGATACGCTAATATTGTATTCAAGTTAACTTACCTAAATGGTAAAGAATGTTCTATATTGTACGAAACTGCCTGCATCAAGCCACATCTTCTAATATATATATATATATATATATATATATATATATATATATATATATATATATATATATATATATATTAAATAATGCTTACGTGCATGAAAGTTATCAATCGGCGAGTGTTTCTCGCTAAATACGAGTAATCACCAGGGCTTGATTTGGCACGGATGGAACTTACAACTATTTTTTGTAATGCGGTGTTTTAACATTAAGCTATGAATCCACGCATGAAAATATGTACGGTTTGTATCTCTTAAATATTAATGTAATCATTAAACATCATACATACATACACGCACACTACCTCTCTCACATTCACTCTCTCTCTCTTTCACACACACACACACACACACACACATATATGTGTGTGTGTATATTAAGTATAATTTCACACGTGTGTGTATGCGTGTGCTTGTGTGTGTGCATGTCTAAAGAATAATTTCATGGAAAGAAATATCGGTAAATACGTATGTCGTATGAACTGTTGGTTTGGTTGTTTCTTTCTAATTCTCGCTATAATCGATATCTAATCACCGTTAGTCACTGTTATCAGATCGAACCCAAGGAACCCAATTAACTTCTGCACAGCAGATCGATACAATTATTTCTTCGTCATCAATCATTTCGTATCGAATTGCTCATCGTTCAAAATTGATTTCCCTTTTGAACTCCAGGGCATTTTTCTTCGCATATTCCTCAATAATTACACAGCTTGGCTGTTAATTACGTCCGATTGTTTTCCCATTCAATCATAATGAATACAAGTATGTTGGAGTACTTTTATAAGGAAATGAAAACTTATCAAATCCAAAAGCTACTCAAAGATAAGATTTAATAAGATGGAATGATTGTCAGGAGAATAATGAAGACTATTACGAGAGGTGTGAACAATATTTAATCGAATGAACTGACTCTGATTACGTGAAGTGATGATTCATGATATATTTGTTGACAGTGAGTTTGCAGGGAAGTAGTTTCGAGAAAATGTGTTCCCTAAACTGGAAGCTCTTGCAAAGTAGCTGCATTCGTGGAAATTATTCTTTTTTTTTTAATTCATATAAAATCTTTATATAAATGTCGAAATTGTTAATAATGATCCAATAAGTATCACTCGTAATGTTTTTAACTGTTCAGACCGGCATCCTCAGAAGATAAGCTCAACACTGGTGAGAAAGACGAACATATAGGTGTTCCCGGCTGCTAGGTCTAGTATGAGACATAACATATTTTACAAGAATCAAATGCAACCCAAGTTTAAATGAGAAAAAATGTGAAAAGATACATAAAGATACATATCCCCCCCAACTGACACCAATAATAAAATGAGACGTATCATCTACTATAAAAAATTTTCCAGACCTAAAACCTAATAGTAATAAACAGTACTTTCCCAAATCTCAAACCGTTAGAAGAAAACAATATCATCTATAGGTTTAAATGCCACATCCAAAATCTAATAGTTACGTTAGTTACACAACCACGAGGTTATCCTACCGATTAAGTAAGCCTAATATCGACTCTAGCGCAATCTTCCAAGCCAGACAAATCTTAGCTCAAATCCTAAAGATACTACAAAGTGGAACGATAAAATTGTTGCCCTAGAAAATAGGGCATGATTCCATTTCCGTTTGAGGAAAACAGGTTTCCTTCTTTTTGTTGCAAACCATCTACTAGTTGGCCAGTTTTGTAAAGACACCTAGAGCGATAGGAGTATTCTATCATGTTTGAAAGTCGCGTATTTAGCGAGCGAGATCGGAGATGCGCCTCCGTATAACTCATGATCTGTACCGATCCAACTTATGACAACAGAAACAATGCCAGTGCAAATCCTGACGCTTCAACGCTTGAGGGCACAGTTCAACGAAGTTATCGGCCACGCTTATGGTCTTTGGTGTGGTTTCAAGTGAGGGCCACATCATGCCTCCTAAGTCTGCTTCAAAGTCAACACTAAAGTGTACCTGGATGTGCTGAAGAGTCTGGCGACCCCCTGATGCAATTAGGTGGCCGCTGGCAAAACCTGGGTGTAGCAGCAGAACTTGGCACTAGTTCACAAATCCAAAGAGACCCAGGCTTGGCTTCAGAAGGAGTGCTACGACTTTGCACCCTTCTTTCACTGGCCCCTTAACTCGATGGACTAATTTATTTGGTCATACATCTAGAACATCACCAACACGACGTCCCACAATACCAAAGCCAGCCTGATCGCAGCCATCTGCCGAGTATTCGCCGAGCTCCCGCCAGCGCTTGTAAAAACGGCATCCTCCCTGTTCTGGATCCGTATCGGGGCGGTGATTGAGACTGAAGGCTGCTTTATTAAATAAATGTAATCTCTATTACAAAATCAAGTTACTTGAATTGATTTTTTTTCAATAAAAAATTTAAACTAAAGCTGTAATAGTGTTTTCTTTAGGGCGACACTTGTATCGTTCCACTCAGTACACTAGAACACAGACGTTAATAAACTGAAAATACTAGAAGTCATATATATGAAAATGTATAAAATTTTCCTCAACGCAATTTACTTTAATACAAGTAAAAACATCTTTAAATGTGTATTATAGCCTTCCACCAACTCACTCATTCCCCACGATCCCAGTTACTGATCGCCAAAACTGGCTTGCCCATCCACCATCACGGATCAAGCAGCTACTGACGCCTATAGGCTACTACTTAAAGCTTTCCACTGTCAGTGTCTCTCATCAAAGTTTTTCTTACCCTCGCTGAGGATGCCGGTCGAAGCGGTGAAAAAGTTACGGGTGATACTTATGTAACTGATATCAACAATTTCGACTCCAACAAAATGATAATAATCAAAATGAAAATAGAAATAAAAATATGTGAATTTTAAAATAAATAAAATTAAATTAAAAAATATAAAATATATTAATTTAAAAATAATTTTTTTTTTCTTAAATTCAGGTTTTGTCATTTTTACCGTCCCAGTTTATAAGCAGTGCTCTCATTCCGTGTATACCATTTTTCCGGCAGTCGCTCCACACATTCAAACAGCTTTTTCCTGGGTTATGAGGCTATTTAAGAGAAATCCGCACTTTACCTATACTAAGAACTCAGCGGCCATTTTCTTTCTATTCCGCTATGTGTACACATTGCCGGGAGTTGGAGTATTGCTGTCACATTTAGGCTGGTGCATCTGCTGCTAGTCTCTCGCTCCTAGACAAGGTTCAAAAGAGAGTCCCCAATCTGATAGGCCCTGAAATGGCATCTAAGCCTCTGTCCCATCGACGAAAGGTTGCATCCCTCTGCCTGTTCTACAAGTATTTTAATGGTGAATGATCTGACGAACTGCAGACACTTGTGCCCCCACGACGTTGGCACCCTCGACAAACCCGACAGGCAGCTAAATCCCACCCCCACGCAGTAGAGATCCCTAGATGTAAAAGATCTTTCTACTCCAGAATTTTTCCCCAGAATCGCTAGACTCTGAAATTCCATTCCAGGTCCCTGCTTCCCCAACTGTACTGACATGCAGAAGTTCAAGTGTAACGTGAACCGACATCTTGCTGCCCAAATCCCAACATAGTGACCCGGTAGTTGCTGCCCCTGATAGTAGCCCCCTACATCAAAGTGGCAATGTGCCTTGTTTGGGGTGAAAATGTAAAAAATAAAAAAAGTTGGAATATAGTTTTTGTTTCATAATCAAAATTGGTACCACTTTCTTTTAAGCGTATTCGGTCGACGAGATGAACATAATATTAGACATGGCGGCCATCAATAGGTTGCATATTTCCGACCTAATGGATATAGCCGATACGCAGTTTAATTTCTCCCCTACCCGTTTCGTATCCGGCATCAAGGAGACAGTCACGCAAACATGACTAGGGAAATTCTTATATTGCTTGCTCAGGGTTTAATAGAGAGACCGAGGCTCGAGACAGCTGTGCATCCCAAATCAGGATGAAAAACAATTCGATAAATTTAATATCGGATGGCACTAGTGAAGAAGACACAAGAAACAATCCTGTAGTCACGATATTTAACACTTCATAAAAGGTGTCTGATATCCTGTATTGAGTTTTGGGGTCAGGAAGGTCATACAATGGCGTAACCGATTTGTAATCTGATAAAAAAAAAGCTTCATAATTCAGGCGCGTGGTTTAAACCTAGACACGTCTAGCTAAACAACTTAACTGAGAAATAGCAACAACTTTATATATATCCAAGCAAATGTACCCGGTGTTGCCCGTTATTAAACGTAACGTTAAATCCTTTTAAAGAAATAAAGTAAAAAAAAAAATGCAAAGAAACTGAGACGTGCACGTGTGTATTGTATACTTTTCTAAACAGTTCACTTCTTGTAAATTAAAAAAAAACAAAAAAAAAAACAAAAAGCGCGAGTTGATATCGAAACCAAAACCTAAAGACAATGAGTCAAGTACGATAACCATGAGGCCAGTTTGACACGTTTTTAAAAACTGTGTTCAAGCAATAAATATAAGGAAGATTTCATGTGAACGATTCGCGCATGCGTAGTCGTGAAACCGGTGACAAACAGAAAGAAATCGGATGACCCAAAAACTAATTTTTTCAGTTTTGATCCTTCAGTAGGACTTTTTTACGGATTAAAAAAAAAACATTTAAAAATTGTCATGTCTGAGTACCCTATATACCAAATTTCAAGTCTGTAGCTCAAACATTTGTTGAGTACATAGGTTGAATGTTGTCCTCACACACATACACACACATTCTCAACTATATATATAATGCTTCCTATCTTAGGTTGAGCATATTGGGAGGTGATATACAAACGACCATTAGCGTAGGAAGCGATGCTTTTTGTGTAAAGAAATTGAGCTTAGGTATTTGGACAATATCAAAACATTGTTAATAGCAGCAGCCGTATAGCACAACGGTTAGAAGCTCCGACTGTCCTTTGGGCGATCGAGTTTCGATCCTGGCTTGAGGTCGTTGCGTGTCTAGCTGCATTGATGAGCTGTGAAACAACGAAACAGTACTGCATGTGGATGTCTCTCTCTCTCTATATATATATATATATACATACATACAAGCACACACACACACACACACACACATATATATATGTGTGTGTGTGTGTGCTTGTATATATATATATATATATATATATATATATATATATATATATACACACGTTACCCAGGATTGAATAAAAATTAACGATGTTTTACACTTCATAACGTGAACCGACATCTTGCTGCCCAAATCCCAACATAGTGCTCCATGCTGCCCCTGGTAGTAGCCCCCTACACCAAAGTGGCAATGTGCCTTGTTTGGGGTGAAAATGTAAAAAGAAAAAAAAGTTGGAATACAGTTTTTGTTTCATAATCAACATTGGTGCCACTTTCTTTTAAGCGTATTCGATCGACGAGATGAACATAATATTAGACATGGCGAAAAAAACCCCGAAGAAATCGCCATTGTTTCAATCCAACCGTTTTATTGTTTGCTTTAGTCAGGGACCCACCAGGAAGACGCTTCACATGCCTTCCCACAGTTATCTAGTCCACAATTAAGTGTAGTCAATATTGCACTATACACAATCTGGTGTTGATTTCATAAAATAATGTTTATATAATAGTTTGAAATAAAAGTCAAGTATTATGGTTCCATTGTGTTTTAAACAAAAACATTAATTTCGAACGAGTCTTTGTCTTTTCGAAGACCATACTGTCGATTTTACACGTCGAAACTTTTGTTTGGCGATAACATTTTTCAAATGCTCTTGTATAATGTAAATGCTCTTGTATAAAAGTGTTAACTTTTGTCAAAATCGGACTGTTCATTTTAACATTAAATTTTTTCGATTATCTATTTTTGATACTTATCGGAGACATTTCAATACAAGACCTATATGAGAACACCCTCAACCAGATAAAGTACACCTATATATATATATATATATATATATATATATATATATATATATATATACATATATATATATACATATATATATATATATATATATATATATATATATATATTACAATAGAAAAATACGACCATGAAAAGTGATATTGTTAAGCTGGAATATGGAAAAGAAAAGGACAATATATTCTAAGAAAAAATATAATAAATTTATAACTTAAAATATTGCATCAGTAAGAATTGATTATATAATGTTAAATTAACTTTTAAAAAAATTCTTAATGCTGTAATATTTTAAGTTATAAATTTATTATATTTTTTACAAGAATATATTTTTCTTAATCATATTACTTTTCATGCTCTCATTTTTTTTAAAATTGTAATCCATGATTTTTCCAGGCTTCCAGTAAATTCACTTGTTCTTTGTTTAATTTCGATCTTATTTTTTTTGCCACCATAAACATAACATACACCTATGTAATAACAATGTACGACACTTGTCTGCTTTCATTATCTCTGTTTCTCTTGTTACTTCTCTTTTTGCGAGAGCTGTGAATTAGTAGCAACAGTAGTTGTTGAAGCAACGTGGTTGCTATGGAGACTAGTCATAAAAAAACGTCGCTCACCTCCTTACGAACTTTTACGATTTTGAACACCAGAAAATTCATCATAACTTTTGTTTTACTGAACGATAACTGATTTTTTTTTTTCACAATATAGCTGAGAAGGTGATCTATAAACTGTAATAATTGTTTGAAATTTGGTCGAAAAATGAGTGAGCGGTGAAGCTTTAAAGCAGTTCTAAATGACTAAAACTGCTAACCATACCGTGTTTAAATGATCAAAACTGTATCTACCTGGCCAGGTGAAAACTTTCCCCGGTGGAAAGTTCAAGAAATAAATAAGTTAAGATATAATCGTGATTCTTTTTCTTTTCTTTTTTTTTTAAATATTAATATTGCATCTTCGTATTAGCTTTCTTATTTTTTTATTTCAATGACTATCAAATTGATTGAAAAAAAATACATAACGAGCGAGACACACGAATATAGGTGAGTTTTTCCTAACAACAATGATGCAATATAGGATTAATGAACATTGATCTTATATAAAATTCACTGATAAAGCATGCTAGTATACTGTCAGTCATGTCTGAGTAGATATATCCAGTAATTGTATTCTTAGTATCGCCTGAAGCGATGATTGAAATTTCAACTTAAAACTGATTTTCACCAAGTACTTATCCACTACGCCACGGGTTCCCTTCGAAATTCCATGCTGATTCCTAAGGTCGAGAGTATATTTCGCGAGTTCGACAAGATACACTTGTTAAAAAGTCGTGTAATAAATCTGCCGAAACGTTGTTAAAATAACACCTCAACTGAGAACAATACGCCGAATAAATAACATAATAGGAATGATGAAGGTTGTCTAAAAATTGATTAATATTTTATTATTATTATTATTATTATTATTATTATTATCATCATCATCATCATCATCATCATTATTATTATTATTATTATTATTATTATTATTATTATTATTAATATTATCAAATAAAAGATGCGAAAGTTAAACACATTTCAAATACAGATTGTCTTTTATTTTTTTTTTTTTACTTTTAGAGATAACGGAATTTTTAAAAATCAATCATTCAAAAAGTAAAAGTAATTTATGGCTAAACGTTTCAAATGAAAATCAATTATAACTTCTTTTTAAAACTGAATTGTGATAATTATATCAACTATAAAAAGTAAAATTAAATGAAATTTGAAGAAGGAGTACTTTAATAAATTCTAAGAAAAAATAGAATAGATGAATAATTATAAAAACTGGAATAATAAAACATATATCTATAAAAGTGAAATTATCTATGTGTGAGTATTTCCCTACCAAACTACTCTGTCAATTTTCAATCTATAGACTCAAGATTTGACATAAGAGGTATTGAGATTTGGGAAAATCGTTCACATCAGTTTTCGGACAGAAATTTGGCTATCAAGGGGTCAAAATTGAACGATTTGACCTTTGAAAACTCTACCAAACTCCTCCGCCAATTCTGGGGCTGCACACTTGAAACTTTACATGTAGATTTCTTGAACATGGATGACATTTTTTAAGTTGAATTGAGGCAAAAACAATAAATGCTAAAGCGTCAAAATTAGGATCAGTGTTTTAAAAAAACTTGACCTCTGCGGTCTCTACTAAATTACTCATCTAATTTTTGGTGTAAACATTTGAAATTTTACATAAAGTGTATTCAGACATAGGGCAAGTTTTTTAAAATCGGTTTTTGACCGAAATTTTGGCTGCCAATGGATCAAAGTTCAAAAGATTTTACCTTTGCGGTCTCTAGCGAACTGTTCAGCCAATTTTAGGCCCAAATAATTGAAATTTTAGATGTATGGTTATCTGGACATAAGTAAAACTTTCTAATATATATATATATATATATATATATATATATACATATGCACATAAAGTTATGAACAGTACATATAACCCAAGCAAAGCTGAGTATAATATAAACTTGAAATAATAAAATAAAATAGAGGAACTGGAATAATTGAATAAAATATAAAAACAGAATAAAATGCAAAACAAAAATGTATATATATATAAACTGGACTAATCGAATGAAATATAAAAACTGGAATATTAAAAAAATATGAAATCTGGAAGAATAAGATATACAATCTGGAAAAACTGAATAAAATATAAAAACTTGAAATAATTGAATAAAGTAAACAAATGGAATAATTGAATAAAATATAAAAACTTGAATAATTGATCAAAATATTTTAAAACTGAATAATTAAACGAAGTATAAAAACTGGTATCCCTTAACAAAATATAAAACTGAAATAATTGAATAAAATATAAAAAACTAAAATAGCTGAATATAGTATAAACACTGGAATAATTGAATAAAATATGAAAACTGGATTAATTAAATGAAGTATAAAACTACATAATTAAAAAATATAAAAACTGAAATAATTCGATAAAATATCAAAACTGATATAATTGAATAAAGTATAAAAGTAGAATAACTGAATAAAATATAAAATTGAAATAATTGAATAAAATATGAAACTGAAATAATTGAAAAAGTAAAAAACTGGAATAATTGAGCAAAGTATAAACACGGGAATAACTGAATTAAATACAAAACTGAAACAATTGAATGAAACATAAAACTGAAATAATTTACTAAAGTTTAAAAACTGGAATACATTAATAAAATATAAAACTGAAATAATTGAATGAAGTATAAAAACTGAACTAATTGAATGAAGTATAAAAACTGAAATAATTCAATAAAATATAAAATTGAAATGATTGAAAAAATAAAAGAAAACTGGAATGATTAAACTAAGTATAATAACTGAATTAAATACAAAACCGAAATAATTGAATAAAGTATAAAAACTGGAATAATTGAATGAAATATTACTGAAATACTTAAATAAAACATAAAATCTAAAATAATTTAATAAACCATAAAAATGAAATAACTGAATAATCTACGAAACGGGAATAATTGAATGTAATATAAAAAATAAACTTTGTGAACGTTTGCATATTTCTATATTTTGCATTTATGTATTTTGAATTTTAATACATATTCGATTATTATTAAACTTAAATTTATTGAAGTTAACTGAACGAGAAACACAAGCACACTATGTTGTCTAATAATTATATTTATAAGAACAATGACGAAAATAGAAGCAAAGTGAATGTAATTTTACATTTACTTTATAGACTTTGTTGTAAAATATTGAATTTAAAATTGATTTTAAAATAAAATACGTAATTTAGACGTACGAAAATACAATTTGAACGCAATATTAAGAATAAAGGAAAATTTTGTTAAGAATTTTAAAAAATACATAATTTTTAATAGAAAAATAATCTATACTTCTTGATTTGGGAGATAAGGAAATATAATTCATATTGTTATCACACATACACTCAAACATACACACACACTATATATATATATATATATATATATATATATATATATATATATATATATATATATATATATATATATAAAAATAAATGTTTAGAGGTACAGAATTTATATATGGTTTTAAATAAAATGGTAGGCGGAAGTTTCTCGAGAGCTCTTTCGGCTATCATCTCTTCAGGAGCAAATCGATAGCAATCTAAATAATATTGTGGCGAAAATAAAGAGTTCTATAGGGGAACTTATTTAATGTGCCAACGTACGGGGGCATTAATTAAATTTATTTGCGTTTAAAATTTTTTAATCGTTTTTTAAACGCAAATAAATTTAATTAATGCCCCCGTACGTTGGCACATTAAATAAGTTCCCCTATAGAACTCTTTATTTTCGCCACAATATTATTTAGTTTGCTATCGATTTGCTCCTGAAGAGATGATAGCCGAAAGAGCTCTCGAGAAACTTCCGCCTACCATTTTATTTAAAACCATATATATATATATATATATATATATATATATATATATATATATATATATATATATATATATATATATATATATATTATTTTTAAAATGTACTTATCCACTGATTATCCACCGATATGTTTTGAAACCAAAAAAAAAAACAACATCAAAGTAAATCGCTATATATCCAGACAGCTGGCGAGATGGTCCAGGGGTAAGGGTTTAGGCTCATTACCGTTGGGTCCCGATTTCGAATCTCGCTAGATACAGACACTCTGATGAGTCGTAGACGACGAAACACGTGTCAGTGTATAATTACATTTTAAAAATAAAAATAAAAATAATAATAATTATAATTATATATATATATATATATATATATATATATATACCGCTCCCCATGTGAAGGTACCAAATTGGTTAAAAGGGAAAATTATTCCCAACTCGCATTTAGGTAAAAATGCACTTTCGTAAATGATTGAATTCATTCAAAACATATCGCTAAAAACAAAACAACACACACACACACACACACACACATATATATATATATATATATATATATATATATATATATATATATGTGTGGGGGGGATGTTTATTCAAAATACAACCGCTGAGATACAACACGCGGGTCTTTACTAACTGACTTTCCTTTCTCCAACGTTGCAACATGGCAAGGAAGTAGAATAATAAAAAAAACAAGATGTATAAAATACTGAGGATAGACTTTTACTACGAAATATATTTAAATTATAAATTTCAAACAACTAAGATATTTGTTCATTTTCGTAATATTGCGCTGTGATTTGGCTTTCAATCGCACCCTATATATATATATATATATATATATATATATATATATATATATATATATAGCAGGGGCGTCCGGTGTTCCCGGTCGTAAATTATGCTTAAATATGATATCTTTATTTATGCGTATTTTTTATTATATAGTCAATTATATCATATTATATTGTACCCTATACATAGCATTGATTTCAGCAGTTAAAATAATATATCATTTGAGTGTCATGAGCTAAAATCCCAACCGAAACATCAAAATAAATAACATAGTTTCATGATTGAAATCATCTACAAGTTAAGCAAAGACTGGCGTTTATTTGTACTCAATATGATTGGACTATGGAAAGAAGTGTGAATTCTATTAAATACAACCACATATCCCTATATATATATATATATATATATATATATATATATATATATATATATATATATATATATATATAATTATGGGGAGATATTCAATTATAGTCCCCTTTTATTTATACTAGTTCTTTAATTAACGCTCGATGAAATTAAAGAGCATATACAATAAATAGATTTAAAACTTAACACAATAATGACATGATTCTTTACTACGAAACACCTACTGTCGAGAACCGTGCATTTCAACACATTAAGGAAATATACGGTGTATATATATGTATATATGTATGCATGTATATATATATATATATATATATATACATACATATAACTACTTAATTTACTCACATAAAATTAATATACGAAAGTATAAATTTATGCGTAAACTTTAAGTATTTACTTAAAAAGTGCTCAATACGTAGTTAGAGCTAGTTAGTAAGTTATAAAATATATATGACGATTAAGTTATACTGAATATTCCGCATTTCATCCACTCTAGGACTCTTCAGGCCTATGCGCATAAGCCTGAAGAGTCCTAGAGTGGATGAAACGCGGAATATTCAGTGTGGCTTAATCGCCATATATATTTTATAACTTACTATATATATATATATATATATATATATATATATATATATATATATATATATATATTTAACTACTTCATTTACTCACATAAAATTAATATATGAATGTATAAATTCATGCGTAAACTTTAAGTATTTGCTTCAACAGTGCTCAATATGTAGGTAGAGCTAGTTAGTACGTTATAAAATATATATGGCGATTAAGCTACACAAACTATTCCGCGTTTCATCCATTTTAGGATTTTTCAGGCTTATGGTAGAATTTTGTGGTTGTCTCACCTTTTTATATACGCACCTTCTATTGACTTTATATATATATATATATATATATATATATATACATATATATATATATATATATATATATATATATATATATATATATATATACTAACTGGTAGTCAACAATACGCTTAAACATGATATTTTAATTTATGCAAATTGCGTATGAATTAATATAGAATCAATCCACGATTTATTATTATATATTTTGAGGAATAATTTGTCCGGTTGATTAATTTGCAAAAATAAATAAATTAAATAATTGATTAAAAATATTAATAATAATAATGTCGTTTATCAAATTCCGTTTGTGTATGTTTGCAATACCACGTGAGCTTATATTTTAGCTTGACGATCAATGCCCTGGAAAAGTTACTTCTGATTAATGTTTTGTTTTAAATATACAAAGGGAGAAATGATTCGCGGCGATTTTACATAGCGGATTAAACAGAGCGTTCCGTTCGAAACTTCCTGAACTCGACAGAAATATTCTAGTGTTCAACAAGATAGACTTGAAGAAGGTCGGAGATTACATCGGCTGAAACGTTGTGAAAATAACAGTAAAAATGAGAACAGTAGTCTGAATAATCCAAACAATTCAAATCATCTATATAAATCTAAAATATCTTATCTTTACTATTCCTTTTAATGGTGCTTTAAGCTTTACATTTCCGTAGACCTAAATTAAGTTTATAAATCCGGGAGCTTTTAAGAATGAAAAATAATTAGTTGTACTAAGTGCATTTAAAATAATCAGTTTTTTTTTTTAAAGGAAAGCAAGCTAAAATAAAGGACAAACTGTTTAAAATTTAATTTCATTTAACTATCCTTCGAAAACCGTGTTGTTATATTTTGTTTTATTGTCATCCTATTACTGCTCCTATCCGTTTTTTTTTTTACTTATCAAGGCCCGAAGGTCACTCGAGGATAATGTTAACTGAATGTCAGGTTGTAGCGTAGTAATCGCCAATGGTGGAAATTGGGTAGAATTATATTTTTTATAGGGATGGCTCAACAAGAACTTGTTTACATTGGATTTGAAGGCTACCATGTTATTTATATTCATCCGGGAAGCAGGACAGCGGAACAGTGTTCCACAGGCGAGCAATTCTGGGAAAGAAACTTTGTTCATGGAATCTACATTTAGATTTTGACACAGATAGAGAGTTTGGGGAAATCGTTTCTAGTGGTTATAACTAGTTGATTTTTTTTTTTTTTGTAAAAGTTTGGCAAGGGGAAACCATAGATTGAAGTTTATGTGCTATGAAAATAACAACAGAGAAGAAACAGGTTCGCAACGTCTCTTTTGAGGGGAAGAGGTTGCATGGAAGAGAAACGAGCATCACCTACTTAAGTTTCGAAGACGGTTCTGAACACTATCAAAGCTGGCTAGTTCGAGCCGAGCAGCTCCTACCTAGATGTGATAACAGTACACCATTTTAGGCCGTACCTGGCTATTATACAGATAAAGAATTACATCGGCAATCGCTAGAATGATCCAACCACTTTTTCAGCGATCTTGGCAACAGATTTGATGAATGTATTCCATTTCAGATCAAGAGTTATTTATTTGGCAAGATCGTGTGTATTTGCGCTTCTCGCTTATATGTAATTTTTAATAAATGCGCGTTAAATTATAATTAGTTTAATATTAATCGAATATTTATTAAAGTCAAATGAAGTAAAAACAATGAATAAAAAGCATAACTTCATGATAAAAGGAAACAAAAATGAATTTGAAAATTTTGCAAAAACTTGAAAAAGCACAAAGTATGTTCATTTCTAATTGTTTTTGTGTATCTATCGACAATTATATAAAAGGAACTTTGTGCATAGGAAGTGTGGGTGAGATCGTTCCTTATGGTCTCCTAAACGCTTGCTCGATTTTTTTTTTTTTTTTTTGATATTTCACACAAATGTACTTTATTTGCATGGAAGTTTTGTATGCGGAAAGTCTTCGATAAGTATCGATCATATATAATGGAATAAAACGCCCGATAAAAAAAGGAACAGGCGATTTTGACTGAAGTTAACACCTTACACAGCCTAACATCAAAAGTGCATTTGAGAAGTTTTATTGACACACAAACAAAAATTCCCCAGCATCGAATCAACAGTATCTTTTTTTATATGATAGTGGCAATTTCGAAATGAATTTTTTGGGTAAGAGCACAATTGAAGCATGATACTTGATTTTGAGATTTTAAACTTTAATATGAGTCATTATATAAAAATAATATTATCAAAATCAACAGGATGTTCTCTACAGTGCACTGTAAACTATAATGTATGGTGGACTAATTCACGGTTTCGGGGCATGTGAAGCTTTCTTTGCGGTGCGCCGCTGTGGGTTCACGGTTAAAGCTGACACTGAATCGGTTTGATTGAAAAATAGGCGATTTCACCGAATTCAATAGCGAATAAAGAATATGGAAGCGTGAAACATTCGTTGATCATTATTCAATTCCGTATACTTCCGGTCTATCTACTAGTTTATTCAGAAAAATATAGTAAAATATTTTTCAAACACTAGTAAAAACTCATGGAGAAACGAATATGTGTGTAGGAGTTTGTAAAAGTTGTATACTTTTCAGCGCCCTCAATTTTGTAAGCCTGACATTTTATACGATTTGTCGATTTGTAGTTTAAAAATTATTTGGCAATCTACGTGAATGCGAGATACATTCCTAAAGTAATTCCTCCTATTTTTTTTCATTCCGATCAAATTGATCAAAAAGGATTGCAAACATGCACTTATATGATAGCTGTATTTATGCATTTATGACCTGAAATTCTCATCTCTCTGTTGCAGATGTTGACGGTATAAAATTCTAAGAAATCAGCAGTTGTCATAAACATGTGTTAGAAGCAGAGATGCGTAATTAAACACGTCTATGCAGAAAAAAAAATTGGACCCACTAACATCCACCGGTTCCTGTTGAAGTTTTATGAAGGCGATACAGTTCATGTTAGCAAGTTAGGAGATGGTTTCGTCGATTTCAGATTAATGGCAGAGATGTGATTGACAAAGCGAGTTCGGATTTTTACGACTGAGGTATGAAAATAAGTTTGCAAAATTGCATTGAGAATGCTGGTAACCGTGCAAAAATATACATTCTGGAGCACTAAAGGTCGCTCGTTTTAATGGTACCACTTGCGTCTTAGTAGTTCTTTAACGTTTTTGAGTTAGAAATTAAGTGATCTTACTTTTTGAATGTCCCTCGTAGTTATAACAATTAATTTAAAATCCACTGCATTTTTTTCCGAGGATTAAACGTTCTGTTCTGATAATATTGATATTATATAACAAAAAACACTCCAGCTAACATATACAGGGAGGATAGTAAAATTATATATATATATATATATATATATATATATATATATATAATTATTTTTATATATATATATAATTATTTTTATATATATATATATAATTATTTTTATGCCTCAGTCGTAAAAATCCGAACTCGCTTTGTCAATCACATCTCTGTCATTAATCAATATAATGACTGCCGTATAAACGGTCGGGTTTCAATCCTGGCTTGAGGTAGTTGCCTGTCTAGCCGCACTGATGAGCTGTGAAACAGCGAAACAGTACTGTATGTGGATGACTATATATATATATATATATATATATATATAGTCTTTGAAGTTTTTAACCTTTAAAACTATACAAAAAATATTTGTTATCATTCGTTAGAAAACCATCTAGTCAGTAAGTCATTTAATCACCTGCAATCACTGCATCAACTCGCTCTCGAAGTTACTATAGTACCAATAATTTAGTTTTCAAGGGATCATCAGTTTTTTACCATAAAACACTGTTTCGGGGATTTAAAAACAAAACAGTATATTACATCATGGCTCCCCAGCAGTGTTGATCAAACTCCACCACCCTTAATCTTAGGAAGAAGACATGTTACAAACATTCGATCCAATTTCCTATTCTTAATTGCAGTTACTAACCTTTTCATACTATGAAAATGAATTTCTTACCTGTGTGATTCATCAATTTCCACATTTAAAATGGATATATTTTTTTTAATTTATCAGTCTTGTATTTATAAGATTACGGATTCATTCATTTAACTACTTATCACCCCCACTATGATTAGTATTTAGTATATTTACATTC
>NC_136517.1:38613949-38616449 GCF_053919585.1 Euprymna scolopes
CTTCATCATACCAAAAAACACTGATTTAACCCTCCTTAATATTATTTTAAAGATATTTCTAAGTTTTAATGAATAATGCTAGTATATTACTAATGAGACGACACAACAATAACGGATTAATAGTGGTATTAGTATTGATCCCATGTGCACGGTTCGTGTTAATATAAACATTCATCATTGTGGTTGATGAATCTGTTCTTCCGGACACAGTATTCGAACCCTAGATCCGAATATTACGAACCCAAAAGTTTTATCGTTAGACCGACGTGACAAAATTATAAGACCGAGTAAATTAGATTTGTGTCTTTTATTCATAAATAAAAATAATTGGAAACACTGTTCGATTAAACAAAAGATCGATACGTATTCAGATTTCCTATTGTATCTATATCTCTCTATCTATATACATATATACATATGTACATGCACACACACGCACACAAATATACACACACATATATATATTAACACACACACACACATATACATTAACACCATCAAACAAAGAAAAGGATTTTATAATGTAGCCCCAATCATAGGTAATATAATAATAAATGAATAAAACATTAATTTAGATCCTGGTTGATAAAAAAAAATGCATATAGGTATATAATCCGAGCCCCCTCCACACACACTAGATATAAATTCTCTTTTCATCATGAAATTTTTTCTCTCCAGAACAGAAAGAGAACTGAACTTCGCCTCTTTCGTATGTGATATATGACCGCCTTCCTGTACATCCTCGCCTAGAAATCCTGATAATGTCCCCTGAAATAGGGACGAAACGTTGATTTTATTTTTGTTTTTACTCTTTTAGGTTTTTCCTTTTTATTCACACACACACACACACACACACACACACACACACACACACACACACACACACATATATATATATATATATATATATATATATATATATATATATATATATTTAGATAAAAGTGAAGGACTAATGATTCTGAAATTATCAATCAAGTTTTTATAGGAGGAGGCAACATAACAAAATCATGTTTATGTGCACTCTCGTTTCGGAAACGATATCCTTTTATTCATTCAATATTTACAAATAAAACCATCGAGAAATAAGTAAAGTATTTCTGAATATCGTCTCCTCATCAGCATAAATGGAAGGAGGAGAGGGGAGAGAAGATACCAAATTTTAACCAGCTTATTAGAGTAAATATAGTTAGTGCACCTTTGTAATAGAGTGTTTCATGTTGTGTTTTTTTAAACCTGTAAGGAGGCTACTCGGTGCGGAAAACTTTGATAAGGTTTTTTTGTAATCTAAAAGAGATCGTTAGTATTTGTAACCTTTTTTAGTCTAATTGCTATCTCTCTCCTTCTCTCCCCCTTATATATATATATATATATATATATATATATATATATATATATATATATATATATATATATATATATATATATAAAGAGCAAATAGTTAATAAAACATATTAAAAAATACTTTGAAAAAGAGGTAAAAACATATTTAATCTGAAAAGGAAACACTTAATAAGGGGATAGTCCTTAATCCGCGGAGTTTCGAAGAAATACTTTCCTTCTCAGCAGGGGGTAGGAATTAGCAAAATGCGGGATCGGATTTTGCATGCATATATATATATATATATATATATATATATATATATATATATATATATATATAGTCATGGGAAGATTCCAATATTTTTCTCGATTCCGATACAAATACCGATTCAGTGCTAAATTCCCGATTCCGATACAATTAGCGATTCAGATTCCGATACTTTATAAATCTCTAATTATTTCACTATAAAATTGTTATTTCCCAAATTTTCGTAAAAACCACATGTTAAATATGCAGACATTTTCCTAAACGTCAAAATTCACTTGTGGAGGATGATCTATCGATTTTAGCTTGACTGGTAATTTAAAATCAATAAAATTCTATTATTTTATCATTATTATTGGAAGATCAGAAATAGGCATCAATTTCTCCGATTCCGATACCGATTCCGATATTAACAAATTTTCCAATTTTCCTATTTTTCGATTACCGATTCTGATTAATCGTCCCAATACTAATATATATATATATATATATATATATATATATATATATATATATATATATATATATATATATATTAATATATTGAAATTGGTATAGTTATGCGGCAATTTTTCACACAAACAAACATTAATGCACTGTGTTTTCTAGAAAAAACGAAAACACACGTAAGATGTCTACCTACGGTTTCTTAAAAAAAAAAATCACTAATATCGACGATTAGTAGGATTCCGTTAAAATTGAATCATTAGAAAATATTAAAATGTTAACCTTTAAAACTAGCTTCAATTTTATAATTTACGGGCACACCTTCAAACCCAAGGTCCGATTTCTTGCAATACATGCCTAACCCGCTTTTCCTTAGTTGAAAAAGCATGTCGTTTACACCTGACGGCAGTCGGGGGGTTAATCGACCGACAGGTTGTGCCAATAACATTCAATGTGAGACTTATT
>NC_136517.1:38623949-38721449 GCF_053919585.1 Euprymna scolopes
TCTATTAAACTATAGAAGAGAAATAGCGAACAACTGTGTTCACAAGATAAAATTTACTCTAGGATAGCGATACAATAGATTTTAAAACTAATAAAAACTATAGAAAATAAACAAATAAATAAATTAAATAAACATGAATATACATAAACGATCACACATATATGTATGTATATAAATATGTATATATATATGCATATATGTATGTACATATATATATTTATATATAAGCTAACATAAAAAACCTAACCTAGATTTAAAACAGGTCAAGAAACTAGATATCCAGGCTAAATAGAGCACGCACACAAAGGAACAGGTCAACCAGAGGTCAAATAAGCCTTTGCCCGATAAGTGCATGTTCATTGGCTGATAGAAAGGGCACGGTGGATACTAGAAAGCTGATTGGCTAACTAAAATCTCAATAGAAGGTGCGTATATAAAAACGACAGACAACCATAAAATTCGCGCATAAGCCTGAAGAGTCCTAGAGTGGATGAAACGCGGAATATTCAGTGTAGCTTAATCGCACTATATAATTTATAACTTGCTAACTAGCTCTACCTACGTATTGAGCACTTTTGAAGTAAATACTTAAAGTTTACGCATAAATTTATCCTTTCGTATATTAATTTTATTTGAATAAATGAAGTAGCTATATATATATATATATATATATATATATATATATATATATATATATATATATAATATTTTAGTCTGTTAAAGTATATAGCTCATTGCCTTAAGCAAAATTGATGGTTATCTTTTTTAATTTTTGCTCAATTTTTTAAAATTAAATCATAATCTCTATTTATCTTATCTATTTGATAAATATTATATTATTATCTATACTTTTACATCGAACGGATACCATCGTACTTACTTTGCCGGATCTCATCATAAAAAATATCAGCTATCATTGCAAAGGCTTTTTTGTAAAAAATAAAGTAAATGTGGTATTGTGGTAACTGATCTATACTAATAATAATTAATCCCTAATTGTGTATTGAATGCAAACTATAATAATTAGTTCACTGATGTCTGTACATGACTTTATCTGGATCGAACAAGTAGATTCATATTAAAAATGAAATTGTCAGACAGGCTGCCTAAAAGAAATAGTGTGTTTTATCTTTTCTTATTTATTTATCTTTTGCTACCGTGTAATAATATTAGTATTTGTTATTTTTTTTGTTATTGTAGCTGTCATGGCGTCTATGTTGTCAGTTACGAAACAGCAGATGACATCAACTGATTAGACATATGAAACGTCCGGTTAGTTTTGGATTCGCGAGAACGGGAAACCGAAAGAAGCGATCGATTTTTAATACGATTAAGTAATAAAAAAAAACCCAAAAAACAAAACAAAGCAAAACACAAAGGAAGCAAAACTCATATACACTTGACAAGACCTATCCGTTAGTCGTAGGGTCACAGCAACTACGATTATCTAGTTCACATGAATTTCATTCGAGGATACGTGATCAATCAATGAGGACAGTCTTCTTGCATGTGTCAAAATATTATCTCCCTTTGCTTTTAGATCGTCCACATGTATATTATAGAAAGGCGATCACGAATATTTTCTTTCTTTCTTTTTTGCTCATGTTTACTCTTTACAAGGCATATCGCCACTTGGACGTAAGGGCCTACTATTTGAGACCAATTCCTAGGAAAGATAAACAAGATGTTGGTTTACATTACATTTAAACTTCTGCATATCAGTACAGCAGGCAGCAGGAAAGGAAATTCCAAAGTCTAGCTGTTCCAGTAAAGAAACTATCAGAGTAGAAATCTTCCTACCATTTAGGTACCTCAACAATGAAGGGTGTGATTTTGTTGGTAAGCGATTTGTCAGAGATATGTACGTCGATGGAGGCAGACGTGAAACGGGTTCATCAGAGCACATTTCATTAAAATATTTGTAAAACAGGCACAGAGATGCAATATTGCAGCCGTGGGACAGGGTTGTGGATTTGTTGACAAAGTGGGACTTATTAAATTAAAGGCCTTTTTTTGGAAACTATTCAAGAGGGAGAGACTAGTGATTCCATGCACCAGCCCAGATGTAGCAACAATACTCTGCGTATTGGAGAATCGTTGACTTTTAGAAGTACACGATACTTTCAGCTGTGAGTAGTCTTCTAGCACGATAGAGAGAGCCCATCTTCTTTGCAGCAGCCTTTGCAATATCTTACACGTGCTATTGCTTGTTATTTACGTCATGACACGTCATAGAAATACATTGTGATGGTCAATTTGACGACGCTGCCCAATTACGTTCCGTAATAACTTTGTTCATTTCATTTCATTTTTCGCGCAAGTTTTTGATGAAAAAATATTGTTTCTAAATTTGTAAACTTTTTTTTCATATAAATATATTTTATTTCAGAATATTTCTTGATTATTCCCGTGAAAATATGCCCCCAAAATATATTTAAAAATAAATACGTAAATAAACATGCTTATTTACAAAAAATGTATGTGAAAAGTTTCTAAAATTAAATGAGCATATTTATAAAAACAAATTGTTTACGAATGTTCTTACTTATTTTATTTAAAGACACTATTGAAACGAAAGACAAGAAATCGTGGAATGTAATTGGGCGGGACACTAAATTAACTAACTATTTGTGACATCACGTAGTACCTTCATCAACAAGCGTTGTGCTGTGGATTTCCTCGTTTTTTTCTTATTATTGCTGTGTCCTCATCTTTCACGAACTAGTGGTTGTCGATGAAACGTACGAATTCACAAATAAAAAAGTTAGGTAAAACACAACACACAAACAAAACACAGATGCTGATGCTTTACATATACATTTGGACTACGGGTATGTGCGTCTCTATATGCTAACATTCACACAACGTCCAGTCGAGGCTTGGTTCGTCTGTTGCCGTCTGTTCTTCTCGATCTCCCAGAGATTTTCCGACCTGACTCAAGCCACGATCTGTCTCCGTCTCCAGCCTTGAACTGTGGAAAGCGTCTATCTCAATTCTGATTATCGTCAACCGGACCGTCCCCAACTATCGTAAATAAGTCTAATTCACTACTGTCGTAAAACACTCCGAAACCTGACATGGTCACTAAAGCCAACTTTATCGTCAGTCAATCGTTTCTATTGTCGCTTACTCATAGCCACCTGTTAATGCCATAAAACTAAATATACCGCTATTCATTGTTCGGTTCCGTCATTTTCGGCCCCGTCATTTGTCATACCCTAATCGACAATCTCATGTGAAAATTCTTTTGTCTATCTTCCAAAACCTACTTCTTTTTCTCTTGTCACTTATCATTTCGATATTTTCTCTACCTTTCTAGCACCTGACGTCGGTTCATTATAGTATCGCACGTTTCCTATGACGTTTCATGATGTAGACAACAGGTAACGTCTCGACTAAGTTAATATACGTGATCTACTATAAAAGTAAAGAAACTTATTTTGCTATTTAATTTATATACAGGTTAGCGGTGTGTAAGAACCGAGCGTGTAAATTAAATGGCAAAATAAAGCATTTAAAGAAGC
This sequence comes from Euprymna scolopes, assembly GCF_053919585.1. Lineage (NCBI taxonomy): Eukaryota > Metazoa > Mollusca > Cephalopoda > Sepiida > Sepiolidae > Euprymna > Euprymna scolopes. The sequence goes on from NC_136517.1 coordinate 38,627,474, forward strand.
AATGCTCAAGAGAGCCACTCTTTCTCTAACTTCCCACAGATATTAAACATTTCAATCAGTGCTTTGTTGAGATTGTCGGACTGTCTTCCTCATCTTGGTTGTTATCGTCACAATGTTTCGGCCGTTTTGCCCTCCGGCCTTCATCAGGTGTTTTGTATCTCAAAAATACAGACAATTACTAAGTGGTTTGTCTTTGCCTTTTTCTTGTGTTCACCTCAAACAAGGTGCATTAACCAGTAAGACAATGGGTTATAGTAAATTAATGGCAATATTTATAGAGACATTTATTAATAATATACGGCATAACCACATTTCCGCTAAATCTCCGAAGTTGAGCAACGTTCAGCCTGGTTTGTACTATAGTTGGCATAATATTAGAATTTCATGTGATTTATGTGCTCTCCGCTTATCTCGGCATTGTTTCGAGTCGTACTGGACTTTTCCTTGCCACCAGACTCAGGCAGTACCAATTCAAGAGATGTGTGGTTTGTGATTGCGCAACTCCTGCCTCACGATTATACGCGTAGCTACCCTTACCGGGGGTATCCATTGTCTTTCGATACTGAACGGAGGTGATGATGATCCATTAGTTAGGGTTGCCTGTCAAGATGTTCGTTCATACTAGTCATGCAACGCTGCACACGTTTCCACACGTGCTAACATGTAGAGACCCAACACGTTGTAGACTCCGTCGCAAATGAGACAAAGACAAAGAATAGGAAAGTACTCTAACTCACTGTTTCAGCTTTTAACAAAGACATTTATACCTCCTTCTCCACCACCTGTGACTACTCGTCACTCACGTTTTTAACATGATCCTGATCCTGATCCTCGTTCTGTGACCAGATTCGTGTTTTTATATTTTTTTCTTTGTCGTAACGTCGCTTCGTACACGGCTCGGTCATTTGCATACAGCTGCCATATTCACGTACGCGCTCTGTTACACGTATAAATTAAATCAAATGAGAACGAAAAGGAATTACAACCGAAAGTAGTCAGAGAAAATAAGTGTTTTTAGCATCTGGATATCTCTATATTGAACAAGGTCGGATTGTACATGTTGTCAGGGTCGATCGGATTGAATCAAAGTAACTTCAAAGTAAGGAGTAAAATACATAAGTAGCTAATAACCTTTTCGGGCATAAATTAATGCCAGAAGTAAAATAAATTTGTATCGCATTTTGTGTTGTTAAATCATATCGGAAATTTGACGAAGAGCTTCCACGCTGAACTTTAGCTTAAGACCAAATTAAACTAATTATTACTGCGGGGGATAGTAAGAATTGTAGATAAAGCCCCCCAAAAAACAAACAAAAAAAAGCAATTGTGTACGTATCAGATTTTAAGGTTGAAAATCCGAATTTTGCATGTGTTAATTTTTCATCTTTAGTGTTTTGAAGTGTAAAAAGTCCTTGAATATTTTAATTCTATTATTGTCTCTCGGATTAGCATATATATATATATATATATATATATATATATATATATATATATATATATATATATATATATATATATATATATATGTATGTGTATATATATATATATATACACATACATATATATGTATATATATATATATATATATATATATATATATATATAAATTTCTCCCCTCTTCTTTCTTTTTTGTTCTTTTTACTTTACCCTTCACCCTCTATCCCTTAAATATATTTCATGTGTCTTGGGTCTTGCCTTTATCTGTACCCTTTAATTTTACTCAAATTCTAGTTATTATGACCATTATTATCATTATCACTATTATCATTATCACTATTATTATTATTATTATTATTAATACTATTATTTTTGTTAACATTATTATTGTTATTTTATTATCGTCGACATCGCTATTATTATCGCTGCTATCATCATCATTTTTATTGTCATTGCCATCGTCGTTGTTACTGTTGTTATTATTAATATTATTATGGTTAATAGTAAAATTTCCCCTATTACTCCACCACGCCAATCATCCAAATCCAAAATTTTAATTTTGTCCTGTTAAACATCCCCAAAGAATTTGCCATCCTATCTCTCTACCTTTTCCTTATAAAAAAGAAAACATAGAAATATTGCTACATATTACCTAGCATATAGTATACTTTGAAATCCAGTATTACAGCCTTATAACTACCCACCCAGACCCACCCCTTCCGCCTTAAATCACCACCATAATATCCCTCCCAAAAGTATACACTAATTCATAGTGATGTCATCTTGCTTGCATATGTAAAAATATGTCCCTCCATAGTTAATAGACACCTTACACGCCGTTAAAATAGAACCACCACACATCCAGTTAAGTCCCAACTTTAACCCTAAAATATGTACTAAATACACTTAAAACTATGATAAAGTCTCTATACACCTTTCTGCATTACACTATATATAATACGCTCCTCCTTTATTTAGAATTCGACCCCCCAACATCATCTATAATTTTAATTTGTTTTGATCTATTTCGTTCCTAATGAATCCAACGCTACACGCCGCATCCTCACTATGTTACCTAGCATCTTCTCTACTACTCTGATGAGAAGCATCAGGCTTCGAAATGCCGTGGCATAAACAGTCCTTTCTATCCCCCAACTAATGGATTGTATATCCTTATTGAATAAATGAACCAATATATATCCACCAATATATAGTTCTGTGTCTTCATTTCCAACTCCTATTGTCTTCATATATATATATATATATATATATATATATATATATATATATATATATATATATATATATATATATATGTGTGTGTGTGTGTGTGTGTGTGTGTGTGTGTGTGTGTATTTTCATTCTTTTTACGAAAGACACTACTTTTAATTTTTTTAAATAAAGTAATAATTTCTTTTAAGTGAAGTAAATGTTGCTATATTCCTATTAAATAGAAATTGCTTTGAGGAATCGATATGATAAAGGAAAAAAGATAAATATCTCTGCATTTTGCTAAACATACGATTATTTCTTTCGGCAAATTATTGTTGCGTGATATTCTTATTTTCAAACAATTGTTAACTATTTCCTTTTCCTTTGTGCTGTGACTAGCACTTGACTTAGTTTCAAAAATTATAGTTTAACTAGCGGGGAAAGCCGAGGTTGTCTGGGATCAAATGCGAATTAACAAATTTTGAACACTTCAATTACTTTTATTATAATCGAAATCGGATAACTTTTATTATAATCGAAATCGGATAACTTTTATTATAATCGAAATCGGATAATTTTTATTATAATCGAAATCGGATAACTTTTATTATAATCGAAATCGGATAATTTTTATTATAATCGAAATCGGATAATTTTTATTATAATCGAAATCGGATAACTTTTATTATAATCGAATTCGGATAACTTTTATTATAATCGAAATCGGATAATTTTTATTATAATCGAAATCGGATAACTTTTATTATAATCGAAATCGGATAACTTTTATTATAATCGAATTCGGATAACTTTTATTATAATCGAAATCGGATAACTTTTATTATAATCGAAATCGGATAATTTTTATTATAATCGAAATCGGATAACTTTTATTATAATCGAAATCGGATAATTTTTATTATAATCGAAATCGGATAATTTTTATTATAATCGAAATCGGATAACTTTTATTATAATCGAATTCGGATAACTTTTATTATAATCGAAATCGGATAATTTTTATTATAATCGAAATCGGATAACTTTTATTATAATCGAAATCGGATAACTTTTATTATAATCGAAATCGGATAACTTTTATTATAATCGAAATCGGATAATTTTTATTATAATCGAATTCGGATAACTTTTATTATAATCGAATTCGGATAACTTTTATTATAATCGAATTCGGATAATTTTTATTATCATCGAATTCGGATAACTTTTATTATAATCGAATTCGTATAACTTTTATTATAATCGAATTCGGATAACTTTTATTATAATCGAATTCGGATAACTTTTATTATAATCGAATTCGGGTAATTTTTATTATAATCGAAATCGGATAACTTTTATTATAATCGAATTCGGATAATTTTTATTATAATCGAAATCGGTTAACTTTTATTATAATCGAAATCGGATAACTTTTATTATAATCGAATTCGGTTAACTTTTATTATAATCGAATTCGGTTAACTTTTATTATAATCGAAATCGGATAACTTTTATTATAATCGAAATCGGTTAACTTTTATTATAATCGAATTCGGTTAACTTTTATGATAATCGAATTCGGATAACTTTTATTATAATCGAAATCGGTTAACTTTTATTATAATCAGATTCGGATAACTTTTATTATAATCGAAATCGGATAACTATTATAATCGATATCGGATAACTCGCCTATTTTTCAATCAAATCGAGTGACCCATAGCGGCGCATCGAGGGGAAGCTTCATGTGCCTCCCCGCAATGATTAGTCCGCAATACATCGTAGTTTACATTGCATTGTAGAGAATCTACTGTTGATTTTATAAAATTACTAGACTACCCGTGACCCGTTGGGTCAGTATGTTTAATTAGCCATGGAATTAATATATGAGCGTGACACTTATGACATGAAGAAAATAGTTTTTTGTGGCATAACAGAAATATTTCCATGAAAGTATATTAAAATGAAAAAAAGAATATAGATAGATTTCTATGAGTCGTTCTGTAAATAATTGTTTATTTTGGAACAAAAAATTACAGCCACTGAATTATAAGTGGTTTGTCATACTTATAGATAAATGTACACTGAACAGATACCATTATACTTAATTCAAATTTTGATATATCTTTTAATTTAAACGCAAAAAAAAACAATGGGAAGGTGTAAACGTACACAGTAAAACAATACGTTTTATTGTCGCGTTGATTATTTAGTTGTAACACAAATTAAAAAAAACTATTTCGGGGTTATTTATTTATATTGGTAGTGTAGAAGAAAATGTATGAACGTTTTTAACAAACGTGAATTAAAAAATGGAGAATAAATTAAAAAAATAGAAGGCAGTGGGTAAACCGCCGTTGTAAAATGCTCTTATGTTTGTCAACGGATTAAAGTAGATTTATTTGTAAGATAATTGCGTTAAAATAACTTAAACGTAATACGGAAATGAACTATGTAAAAAAAAAATGCAAAAATTTTAACAATTGTTTATTTTGCTAATTTAAACGCGAAAAAAAAAACAATTAAGACGCTGAAAACGTACACAGTAAAACAATACATTTCATTGCCGTGTTGATTATTTGTTTATGTACGCATGCGTAACCGGAAATCGTAAACCGGATGTTGAGTTACAACACCCGTTACAAGGTCATTTGAGTTTTATAACTATATAGAATTTTATATATAAAGAATAAAAGTTAAAAATGCAAAAATCACGATTCATGTTTCAATTGTGCTCCAAACAGAAACATTGATTTCAAACGCGCCGCTGTCTTATCAAAGAACTTGATGTTAAGTTTATACGCAGACCTCTAATGTTTGTTTGGTGATAAAACTTTTCAAATTCACGTGCGATGTTAGGCTGTTCATGGTGTTTAGCTTGGTCAAAAGTCGAATTTGTCTTCTTAAGTCGGATTTATTTGATTATTGATTTTCGATACTGATCAGAGGCAATCCTATCTTAGAAAACACCGCTACACATAAAGTACATTTGCGTGACATTTCAAAAAAAATATCGGCAAAGCAGTTTCATAGGGGACGAACTCACACACAGACAAAATGCATTTTATATATAAGTATATATAGAGATTAGTTTCTGCTATGAAACCTGCACATACAAATGTATAAACAATACCTAACTTTATGAAGAAAAATGTTAGTGCAAACACTGCGTAAGCATATTCCCATAATTTATGGCAGAGGGTATAAACACGTAATAAAATGTAATAAAAAACAATTCTCTCTCTTCTGATCTTGAGAACATGGTGCAACGGGGAAAAAGGTGTCTGGTTAATTTTAATGCATCGAAAACCAAGCTTCTCTATTTTCATCATAATCGCTCTGGTCCCGATCACGCCCCAATTGAAATGAATGATCCTTGTTGGGAAGCTCTATGTCTTGAAAAGTTTCTGAGTCTCACTTTCACTCCTGATCTGAAATGGAACACGTACATAAATATGTTGTCAAATTGCTGGAAAGATGGTTGGATCACTCCAGTATCAAGCTGAACAAGTTAACTTTAGTCCAAATCAGATTGTTCCTTCTTAAATCGGATTTTTTTGATTATCGATTTTTAATACTTATTAGAAGCATTTAGATACAAAACCTATCTAAGAACAGTGCCAGACGCATAAAGTACATTTTGGTTTGTTTTACTGTACATATAGATTCGATAAACGAATAATGTGGAAGGCTGCCGGCGAACAAAAAAAAAAAGATTGCCACGATGTCTTTGAAGACTTGATAATCACTTCAAAATAAGAAATAAAACAAAATGATGTAAGAAACCCACCCAATAAATGCCCCTCTAACATTTACTGAGGGGAGATATGACACCTTTTTATTTTATTTCTTATTTTGAAGTGATTACCAAGTCTTCAAACATAACCCGGCCATCTTTTCTTGTTCACCGGCAGCCAGATACGCTGTAAAATTAGGTACTGTTGACACATCTGGCCAGGAGCTGCTCGGCGCGCCCTATTCAGCTTTAATAGAATTCAAAACCGGTTTTAAAACCTAGTAGGTGATGCTCCTTTTCTCTTCCATGCAGCCACAAAAGCGACGTATCGAGCCTGACTCTGTGCTATCGTTATTTTCATGGCAAGTGTTCGACTGGACTCTTATCCATGGTTCCCACTAGCCACACTTTCACAAAAAACGCTCGACTAGTTATAACCATTAGAAGCGATTTCCCCACTCTCTATCTGTGCCTAAATATAAACACATTATTTATTTCGCCGGAACTGCCCGTCTGTGTAACACTGTCCTGCTGGCCTGCTTCTTTGTTAAATACAACATAGTAGCCTTCAAATCCAATGTAAACAAGTTCTTGCTGAGCCGTCACGATAAATAATCAAATTCTATTAAATTTACACCATTAATGAATACTACACTTCGTAGGAAGCTCGAATCCTCCAACTACATCCACAGCAATTACTGCCTTTCATAGTTATTGTAATCTCACCACGGTTTGGCCAACTAATCCTCTGGCCAGCTTTGGGTGGGATTGAAACCGCTATCTTCAGACAATGGACACCTGGAATCGTAGATATTCCGCATCTCTGTCCACTGGTCACCCAAAGTTGGTCAGAGGATTAGTTGGCCAAACCGTGGAACTATGGAAAGCAGTGTGTGCTGTGGATGTAGTTGGAGGATTCGAGATTCCTATCCCGTCGCGCTTAACCATCTGACGAAGGCTCGAGGCCGAAAAGTCGTGAAACATCAACTATAAGATTAGAATAATAGTCCGTAAATAATTAAATAAAATAAATTATCCTATGCAGTTTATTTTAATTTTCGCGGCACAATAATCATAAAAATAATATTTCCTAATCATAAAACAATTTTTTTGCAATAATTAAAGATTATATAAGGAGAATTTTTGTTCACATAAATTAACATACTCTGTATTCAATATCTGGTATACCATAATATTGGTGAATGTCAGTGGGACAGTTGTGTCTGATGTTTTTTAACTAGTGCTACAATACGTGGACGAATGTGAGAAAGACACTCAACTCTGTTTTAATATTTTTAAGTCTTTCACATTTTTCATTTTTATGCTGTTTAGATGAGACATTTTCAGTTCATATAGGTATGAAGTTGAGAATCGCGGTAAGATTCCGATGGCTTTTTAAGAGGTGAAATTGAGTGGTGTCGTAATGATTAAGAAATTAAATGTTTTTATTGAACAAAATTAAATTAAATGGCTTCTAGCTATTATCTCTCCGCGGCACACCAGCAATCATTCCGCGGCACACGGATCTAGGAAATAGTTAAGTACTGCAAGAGTTTGATATTAGTAAAATTATTAAAACAAAGTATGATTGACGGATAGACCGACACACACACACACACACACACACACACACACACACACACACACACACACACACACACACACACACACACAGGCGCGCGCGCGGAAATCGTGTCTTGTATGATCTGTGGATAGACATTTCTATTTAAATATCCGCTTCGTTTATCCTTCAAAGATGCGCGCCAAGTGCTGCTTTCAAGACCGGGTTAAAAGCGATACGTTCGTTAATCCATTGGTTCCCGCCTATACTTCTTGAAAAAAGTCGGTTTTATTTTCCTCGCTTGCAACGGATTCGGTTACAGGCAGAACGAAACGAGCTATCAGGTTATCATTGCATCGAGGCTTGGATGTTGTAAGTATAGGGTTGCTCGGGTTCAAAGAGCACACGAAAGATATTTGACTGGGGTCGAAATGATGTGAAAAGTAGTAATCCGACTCGCAATGGGAGCTATGGCGATGATGATGATGATGATGATGATGATGATGATGATGATGATGATGATGAAAAAGTTTTAACTTATTCTGCTTAGTTTCATCTTTCATAATCGGATGAGTTATATATATATATATATATATATATATATATATATATATATATATATATATATTAATTTATTACCGTTTTATCTGTTTGGTTACACATGTTTCCGCTACCGAATCGTATCAACGATCCAGTAACTTCGCCAGACTTGGACTTGCCCAAGTCTGACGAAGTTACTGGATCGTATACACGATTCTGTAGCGGAAACATGTGTAAAACGGTAATAAATTAAAATAATATATATTTGCTCTGGAATAGTACTGAGCAACTTCTTCAAGTTTTTCTATTTACCAGTTCTGTTATATATATATATACATATATATATATATATATATATATATATATATATATATATATATATATATATATATGTGTGTGTATGTATATGTATATATATATATGTATGTATATATATAATTATATATATATACATATATATATATATATATATACATATTTATATAGTAAGTTATAAAATGTATATGGCGATTAAGCTACACTGAATATTCCGCGTTTCATCCACTCTAGGATTCTTCAGGCTTATGCGCATACTAACTAGCTCTAACTACGTATTGAGCACTTTTGAAGTAAATACTTAAAGTTTACGCATAAATCTATACTTTCGTATATCAATTTTATGTGAATAAATTAAGTAGTTATATATATATATATATATATATATATATATATATATATATATATATATATATATATATATATATCAGTTATCGTAGGAATGCAGTATTTTTCCGATTCCAATACAATTTGCTATACCGCACCAAGTTCCTGATTCTGATACAAATACCGATTCTAATTATTTATCCATCTCTTCAATATTTAACTATAAAATAGTTATTTCTTTTCGATTACCGTAAAAACGCATTATTAAATGTGAATATGTTTAATCAAACGTAAAAAACACATCCGCTAGTGTGTTAGTGATACATGAATTTTAGTTTTACTGATATTTTAAAACCAATAAATATTTATTATTTTATCAATATTATCAGCAGTGGAAGATTTTGTTTTAAACAAAAATAAAATAATAAGATAATCAAAGGAATTGTTTTTGGCATCAATTTCAATACCGATTTCGATACTGATTTCGATACCGATTCTGATGCTCCATAATGTCCCACTTTTTCCTATTCCCTATTCCGATTCAGATTGATAGTCTTAGCAATTATATATATATATATATATATATATATATATATATATATATGCTAGATAACGTTTCGCAGGATAGATTTTTATCAATATTTTTTAAATCATTGAAATATCTAAAAACATTATTACAATGATCTAAATATGATATCTTTTTTTGAATGAAAAATCGAAACACGAAATAATAAAATATTGTTAAAAAATACATACCAATTGTTGGTGACCTTCTTCATTTAAATATACATCTTTCTCTAGTTGGAATCTATCAATCATATATATATATATATATATATATATATATATATATATATATATATATATATATATATACTAACAAAAGTACCCGTCGTTGACTGGGTTCAAAAACAGCCTACAGAAAATGGACTCTGTTTTATGAAAGTATGATAGGATATAAAAAGGAAGGGTTGTAAAGAGATAGCTTCGAATTTGGGGGTATAAAAATCAAAGCAAAATATGATGAAAGTAAAAATAAAATAAATAAAACCCATAATTTATTATACCATACCTGTACACACTGAGACACTTATCACTATATTCTGTGGATCTATATTAAAAAACCTTGTTAAACATTGTGACATATTTCCATTCTATGGAAGTCAGGTTCGAACGAACACTTCCTAATTTTATTATACTATATTTCTTCAAACTGAAATATAATTATGAAAGTATACTTACGCAGATAGATATGAAAAGTCTTTATTACAGTCAGTGCCTATTTCCATGATCAGCCACACACACATACACACATACACACATACATACAGAGATATTCAGCTTTATATATATATATATATATATATATATATATATATATATATATAGATAGATAGATAGATAGATAGATAGATGAGTATAAAAAAGCTATAACCATGCAGGGAAATTCCGGTTCCGTTTTTCCAATGTTTTCCATTTGTTAAAAATTTCTTTAATATTTCTTTGGTTCCTTTCTTTTTTAAAAGAGATTATCTTCTCGAAATATTATATTCTTTCACCACCATCGTCATTTCAAACAGTGATTCAGTTGCACTGATTTGTGTTTGCAATTGATCTGGAAAATAAATGTATAAACGAAGATATAAAAAAAAACTCTACGAGACCATCTTTATTTGGTTCGTATTTGTTCATACGTCCCTTTTAATTAACACCCTGTTCCCAGCATTGCCATAGCCTTCTTTACACATATATTTAGGAGCAATGTTTCAAACAAACTATCTTTCCATCTATCTATATCTATACATATATATCTATACATATATATCTATATATATATACATATATATATATATATAACTAGAGAGAGAGAGAGAGAGAGAGAGAGAGAGGGATGGAATAGAAACATATGACATGAATGAAACCCGATAAATTCCCTTATCATTTGATTGGTTGCTTCCCTCTGAAAAGAGACCCCTATTTTGACTGCTGTGTCGGAAACACACTTGGACGCGCCTCGTTAAACCTTAGTGGTGCTTGGCAAATGACTTTAACCCATACAAGGAACTCCCAAGAAATTAATAATTTTAGCCACCCACAACTCAGACAGGCAACAGCCGTCACCCGACGATCCCGAGGCGCCGCCAACAATCGTCTGTCTACTGACCATGTCAACCATCTCTCCTTAATGATTTGATCTGATGACAAATGCGAATGATATCACAAAGTCCGTGATCGATCTTTCTATCGCTCGGTCTATTTTCAAAGATGGGAGATCAGAGGAGTTTAGAGAAAACTTGCGGAATTTTTGGTATAAAAAAGGAAAGAAAATCTGTATAAAGTTCGCACTCTTCACGGAAGAAAAGCCTTATTCTAAAATTCAGGTAAATTGATTAAGCGTTTCTTAATACAGAAAATCAGGTGTTTTTATTATTATAGTAAATCGTACCCATTGCAAAACTGCTTTTCCTCGCCACAGTTTGATTTGACTTGTCTATTTTTTGTTTAATAGAAATGGCGTATAAAGACACAACGTTCTCTTTTTCTCATAAAATTTGATTTTCTTATTTAAATGATTTTCTTATCATTGTCCTTACAACTGATAAAGATCCCGGACCGTAGGGATTTTTATTATTATTATTATTTTAAGTTCAAAAAATGGTCACCACATATAAAGACCAAAAATTACTCGAGGACGGGATTAAATGAGATAGAATTTTAGTCTTGTGGACATGATTTATTACATGAATGCTTTGACATTCGATTTTAATTTGTAAATTGCACGGAAGAAGTCCAGTGTTAATGTGTTTCACAGACGGGAGGCGGTGGCGAGAGAGCTCCGTTCCAAGAACTTCACCTGGTGTTAGCCATATTTTTTAATATATATACTAAGATGTTATCACTTATGGTGGACCAAAGTGGACTCGAGCATAAGGGTTAAATGACTATCAGATGAACAGTGAGACGACACCTTCTAGAGACGCGCCAAATGATTACCAATATAAAAAGAGAAGCTATAGAAATTAATATGCGTGATGTTACTTGTGTTTCATGTAGCTGTTATCTTCGATAAAATCTCATGCCAAAATTTCACGCATTAAAGAAAACTTCAAATATTTCAACTTCCTGTCCTAGAATACTTTCCGACTGTTTATACTAGTTAACTTGATATTATGAGATACTCCTGTTAATTTCGGATGAATTGGAGATAAGATACCAGCCTACGAAGTAAAGGATAATTTTGTGGCTGGATTCGACTCTTGCGATTGTCAGTAATTATTATCTCCTGAATCATCATCATCATCATCATCATCATCATCATCATCATCATCATCATAATAATAATAATAATAATAATAATAATAATAATAATAATAAGCATCATTATCTCCTAAACCATTATCATCATGAATAATCATGATCTTCATAAACCGAAGATTCTATTGTTGTCATGGGTTTCCTCGATATTTTCTAGTCAGAATTCTTTCTGGAATGACAATGGGTACTTACAGCAAGGACCACGTGAAGGCTGCCAGCATCCCAAGTGAAAGTAATTTTTTTGTGGAACGAACTGGATTCGAACTGGGAACACATGCCGTGTCGTTAACCACTTGTTCACTATCACTTCCCATTTCATGAATAAAAATACCGAAACGTCTAGCTAACTGGTTTCGAACCTCGCTCAACAGAGATTAATCGAGGTTAGAATTACGATTAAGAATAAATAAATATGATAGAATTAAGATTATAGTGAAGAAGAAAAAAGAAAAAGAAATCAAATAGAGGCCACATTACGAACAAAGCAATTTTCTTTTTATTAGCAACGAGGAGGTCTCGAAAATTTATTGTAACTGGTTTCTAGAATGTTCAGATGATAGGGCGTGTGCGACTTACTGAGAATGGAGAATAAGTCGACCCTGAAATTAGAAGCACAGGTTCGATGTTTTGTAAAGTGTTGACCGGTGGAGGACACATATGCATTATTTAAAACACTAAATGCCAAATAATGTGAATTTTTATTGGAATGTGTTACTTGACTCGAATGTCAAATATTTGTGACTTCTTCCCACCATCGTGCGAACGTATTTATATCTAATAAATAAATAAATGAATAATTGGTTAAAGTAGTTTGCTTGAAGCATTGTGTAATGTGTATATAAGAAGAACATTATGTTTATGGAAGGCAGAAGAAATTTAAATTCATGGCAAGGTGTGACAGACAGTCTCCAAATGATGCAACTTAAGATATAATGTTGCACCAACTATAAAGTTTCAGTTTTATTGATTTAATTCAAGTGTAAATGTATAAGCATACATATATACACATTTTTTAAATATTTTTTTTAATTAAAAAACACAACATTTTACATGTAGGATGTGCTCTCTTGTGTCAGACGGTCAGCAGATGGGTGCGTGATGCGATATTTTGGGATGTTTTCCCTTCATCAGGCTTTCAAACTTTCCTTTCATCAGGCTTTCAAACTTTCCCTTCATCAGGCTTTCAAACTTCCACGGCAGGTTTTATTTTATCTATTTGTAATGCCTCCCCACGGGACAGAGTTAGACATCAGGGTCGTTTTTCAACGTGGAGAAAAGGTACAAAAATTTAAAAAAAAATTGTCTGTCGTTAAGGACTGCTCTTCCACCGAAGGAGAACAAGAAATGGAAGTGCAGCATCTGAAGGACAGATGATATTTATTTGCTCCCCCACCGAGCAAATTAGGCACAAGGCCGATTTTTAATGTGAGGAGTGAAGGGGAGAGGGAAGGGAAAAGGGGACCAGCTCCCGAGAGGTGGGAAATGGGAGCTGGATAGTCATTTGCCAGCTGGCCCAAGTAGGGTTACCCCTACATGGACCAGAAGATTGCCACCAGGGCAATGGTCTTTGCTTGCAGCATCTGCCGGGACAGATGGTATTTATTTGCTCCCCCACCGAGCAAATTAGGCACAAGGCCGATTTTTAATGTGAGGAGTTAAGGGGAAATGGGGACCAACTCCCCGGGGAGTAGGGGAGCTGGATAGTGACAATGGGTATGAAGGGTTGCCCCTACATTGACCAAGGTCTTATATGTGGAGTTTCCCCCACATATGGCCTTTGCTTGCAGTATCTGCCGGGACAGATGGTATTTATTTGCTCCCCCACTGAGCAAATTAGGCACAAGGCCGTTTTTAATGTGAGGTAAAAACCAGCTCCCCTAAAGTAGGCAAAAAGGGGGCACTCTGGTTACCAAAAATAATAATTGTCCCAGTATAGAGGGTTTCCCCTCCATTGACTGGTACAAATTATCTTAAGTGCAGCATCTGCCGGGACAGATGCTACACTTTGATCTTGGCCAAAAGGCCATTAAAATTGGAAATTAATTTATCTGCTTCAGATGCATAATTTATTAATACCGCACGTCTGTTGTTACTTGCTATTATTAGGAGTTTTTCATATGTATGATTAGTTCTAGTTACTTATCTTTGTATTATTAACCAGTCTTTCTTATTTTATTTATATTTTTTGTTGTATTTTTCTGCGGTTCTCTGATGGTCGTTAGGTGTTTTCATTTTATTTTTATTTTATATGGTGGTGTAGGGAGAAAATCTCTTCAAATTTACCGGGTGGAAAAAAACAAACAAATAGTGTATTCGAGATATATATATATATATATATATATATATATATATATATATATATATATATAAAAAAAATCCTCAACATATATAAAAACAAGAAACAACCACAGAATTCGCGCATAAGCCTGACGAATCCTATAGTGGATGAAACGCAGAATATTCAGTGTAGCTTAATCGCCATGTATATTAAATTACTAACTAGCTCTACCTACGTATTGAGCACTTTTGAAGTAAATACTTAAAGTTTACGCATAAATCCATACTTTCGTATATTAATTTTATGTGAGTAAATGAAGTATATATATATATATATATATATTTATTTAAAATATAATTATCCATTGACACGTGTTTCGTCGTAAATGACTCATCAGAGTGGCCGAATGTAGCGAGATTCGAAATCGGCACCTCGTGATAAGAAGCATAAACCTCTACCTTGCGGCTAACCTCGCAGGACTGCTATGTATCACTTTTATGTAGATGTTTTTATTTGTTTTTGTTAGCGATACTTTCTTGGATGAATTCAAGTATTTATACGAAAGTGCATTTTTACCTAAATGCTTGTTGGGAATAATTTTCCCTTTGACCAATCTGGTACCCCCTAAATGGGGAGCGGCATATATATTATTTTTAAAATATAATTATCCACTGACACGTGTTTCATCGTCCACGAATCATCAGTGTGGATGAATCTAGCGAGATTCGAAATCGGCACCTCGTGACTGATCTTACTGATAATTTAGATAAAAAATTGCCACTAGCATGTAAATACAATGCTCTTCGTATGAACAGATTTTGCTTTTGACAATGACAATCATTCTCATTTCCCCTTCATAAACAGAAGAAAACTAGTTTAGGAATTATAAGCATAAGCGCCCACTGTTTTCCAGACGATCATGTTTCAGTCATAGATTTAGGAAGTTGAATCGTTATTTGTATGCATAATGTATAGACAATAAATATTATATTATATTATTGTTATAATTTTTATAAATATTATAATAAATTATAATTCTGCCCTTTCACCTTTTCTGAAAAGAAGCATTTCGCTATGAAATGCCATGACCTAAAGAAGTTGTTTTTTCTTCATTTTTCCCTTTTAGTTTAGCTTAGTTTCCAGATGATACAATAGTTATATATAACCTTTATTGCTAACTTTTTAATATATATATATATATATATATATATATATATATATATATATATATATATATATATATATATATATATATAATATAGAGATAGATTCAGCCACTCTAATGGTCGTATAACAACTGTATTAAAATCCATGAAAATAAAAATGTGTGGAGAATTGTATCTTGGTACAATTCTCGTAAATCCTGAAAATTAAAAGCATAGCAAAATCCTTAAAACACAGATAAAATTCTATTTTCCTGTTCTATTGCAATATATATATATATATATATATATATAGTCATCCTCATGCAGTACTGCTTCGTTGTATCACAACTCATCAGTGCGGCCAGACAAACACTCTTCCCCAGCCGTGGATTGAACCTACAAGCGTCGAATTGACAGTCGAAAGCGCTCACCATTCGGCTACGAATCAGTGCCATAAATACTTCTCCTAGAGTGTGTATTAAATCCACACCCTCCCGTCGCATAGTGCTCGAACCATCAGCTTGTTTACAAACAAATTAATAGTGGGCTTCGCTTAATCGCTTTTTAAATACGCGTCGGGTGAAAATATATTTACAAAGTGCTCAACCCAAAGAGGAGGGCTTTAATTGTCATCCACATACAGTACTGTTTATATATATATATATATATATATATATATATATATATATATATATATATATATATATATATAGATAGATAGATAGATAGATACATATTATATTTATGTGTGTGTGTGCGCGTGTGCGCGCGTGTGTATATAATATATATATATATATATATATATATATATATATATATATATATATTATAAAGTTGGACTCATGTCCAGGTAAACTACATCTAAAAATTCAATTACTAAGACCCAAAATTGGCGGAGGAGTTTGGTAGGATCTGCAAAGGTAAACTCTTTCAACTTTGACGATTTGGCAGCCACATTTCCGCTTCACAACCGATTAAAAAGCTTGCTATGTGTCTGAATACCCTTTATGTAAAATTTGAAATGTTTAGACCCAACATTTGCTGAAAAGTTGGCTAGATACCGCAAAGGTAAAATCTTTTGAACTTTGACCCCTTATTAGCAAAATTTTCGGTCAGAAACCGATTAAAAATCTTGCCCTGTGTGTGAATACACTTTATGTAAATTTTCAAATATTTAGACCAAAAATTTGCTGGAAGGTCAAATTGTTTTTAACTTTGACCCCAATTTTGACCCCTTAACTTTTATTGTTTTGGATTCAAATCACGTTCAAAAAGTTTGATCCATGTTCGAGTATTATAAGTTTCAAGTGTTTAGATCCAAAAAATGGCGGAGGAGCTTGGTATAGTTTTCAAAGGTCAAATCGTTGAACGTTGACCCCTTGACAGCCAAATTTCTTGCCGAAAACCGATTAAAAAGATTTTCCCACATCTTAATACCCCTTAAGTCAAATCTCCCGTCTTTAGACTGAGAATTGACAGAGTAGTTTGGTAGCGAAATGTACGCACACAGACTCACACACAAACACACCTTTTCACTTTTATAGATATATAGATAGATATGCTATATCATATTTTAGATTCATTTACAATTTTCGATTTCTTTTGGGATTTTTTCTTGAAGTTCGAATTTAATTATCGATATTTTTGGCTTAAATTAGTTTCATTCATTTCTATGAGAAACGGATTAAAAATATTCCCCCCATTCCAATAATTTCTTAAAAACTTTAACCTAACATTTATTATTAATACATTTTCTAGAATCAAACCGTTTGGGAAAATTTACGCGTTTGCGAATATGTTCCCACATCTGCTTATACGAATCCTTGTAAATCAGAAACTCGAAGTGTGTGTGTGTGTGTGCATATATATATATATATATATATATATATATATATATATATATATATATATATATATATATATAAACAAAGCACATTTTTAGAACTTAAAGTCCTACATTTTATTAATCTTACTAATTCTTTTTACTAAAAAACGCTTCGGTACATTTTACAGATCTGTCTTGTTCACGGAAATCAACTGATATTTGTATACCATCATTAGGTATTTCCTTCCTAGACACTAGAAACAAAATAATTAAAAAAAAAAAAAACGGAATGTTCTCGAACAGAAAAATGCGTGCATTGTAATACGTAAAATTTAAAAGATACTTTAGAAGAACGATATGCAATAAATTTTGAAAAATTCCAAAGAAACGTACGGAATGCTGCTGACTGTTTTTGGACCATCTTGCACGAATCGACCACCAGTTTTTGAGTGGCATAAGACATTCAAGGAAGAGAGAGGATTTGTGAGGGATGGTGAGAGTTGTGTGAAGGGCAAGGAAGTGAGAACACCACAGTTGATTTGCCAAATAATGAATATCATGAATAAGGACCTTCGTGTGTCTATAGAGATAATAAGTACAGAGTTTGATGTCAGTGTGGGAACTGTACATTCAAAATTCACGAGAAACTGAAGATGTGAATGGTTTTCGTGAATGCACCAATCCTCGACTTCATCTTTGTAACATACTATTGACCAAGCTGTACATCAACTGTACCCACACTCCCTATAGGCCAGACATTGCTCGCTGTGACTTATTATTCCCCAAGCTTTTTTTTTTTTTTTTTTTTTACACAATGATCACCACTTATCAAGGCCCGGAAGCCACTCAGGGATAAGGGTTATTGCAAGTACATTACGTTAGTGAGGAGATTTGCTGAAATGTTTACTTAAGGGGGCGGTTCATTAGGAATTTGTTAACATTGGACTTGAAGACATCCAAGTTGTAGTCCGGAGGGAAGCAAGCAGACGGAACAGAGTTCCACAGGCGTGCAGTTCTAAGAAAGAAGCTTTGTTCATGGAATCTGCGTTTTGATTTAGGCACAGATATAGAGTGGGGGAAATTTTTCACAGTGGATTCAGCTAGACGGGTGTTTTTCGTGAAAGATTGGCGAGGGGGGACCAGAGATTGGAGTTCAGACGAGCATCTGCCATGGAAATAACGATAAAACAAGGACAGGCTCGCAACGTCTCTTCTGTGGGAGAGAGGTTGCAGGGTAGAGAAAAGGGCATCCCCCACTAAGCCACGAAGTCTATTTTGTACTCTGTCAAGACAGGATAGGCTGTTTTTAGCAGCTCTTGTCCAGATATGGCAACAGTATTCCATCCTTGGACGTACTTGGCTGAAGGAAAACTTTGGATGCTGTCGTTATGAGATAATTGAGGAGATTAAAGAAGTTGTACCGAGACTCATTGGCACAATCACAACTTCGATCGGACAGAAGTTGTTGGAACGGTACATCAAGTGCATTGCAGCCAGAGGAGATTACTTCGAAGGGGGCAAGAGTTTCGTTTGTGTACTATCAATGAAAGTTGCCATACGAAAAAAGTCTGGAAACTTATTAAAGGCATTTCATATATATATATATATATATATATATATATATATATATATATATATATATATATATATATATATATATATATATTCGTGTTTATGTATGTGTGTGTGTATATACAATAGAACCCCGGGATAAAGCATAAAAAAATTAGAAACAAAATACACTACACTATATAATACACATGTATATAAATAAATACACTACACTATATAATAAACATGTATATAATCAAATAACATTATAAATAACACCATAAGACGGGGCATATATCATAACCAGGGTCCAGAAAAACATCGTATTCTACATCGTAACGGGAAAAAAAAACGTATCCTAGGGCCACCATATCCCGAAGTGTCGTAGGAAAATGTACACAGACAGACAGACAGACAGACACACACACACACAGACACTTTCACTTATATATATATATATATATATATATATATATATATATATATATATATGGAGAGAGAGAGAGAGAGCGAGAGAGAGAAGAGTGGAGAGAAAGAGAGTTATTAGTTATTTCGTTGTATAACGGTTTTCAGGGTGACCAGACGAGAAAAATATTTTAACGCTGGGGATTCGAAACCCGATCGCCATATTTATACATACATTTGATATGACTGATACAATTCTTTAAGTTATGCCTCACCCGACGGCGACTTACATGCCCCCACCTCTAGGCGGGGTGGGGCAAATATTGTTTATGTCATTTATATATCATTACATGTTTTTAATGGATTTCTTACAAAATACTTCATCATACTTATCGGGCAGGCACAAAAAAATCCAGTATACCTACACCCACCCACACACTCACCCACACACCCACACATTCACATAGATATATGTATATAATTGTATATTTGATATATTTGTTATGGAAAAGAAAAGAAAAATGCTTCACTCTTGTATGATTTATAACTTCTTTCCATATCTTGGGAGTTTGTTTTGTCGGAAATGACGCCAGTCGGGTATGTTATACGCGATAGGAAACGTTTAGAAATGAATCTCCGTTTTTTGTTTTCGTTCTCTATTCTTCTTACCTTATATTTTTGTTGTTGTTTCTTTTATTGTTGTTGTTGTTGTTGTTGCTGTTGTTGTTGTTGTTGTTATTATTATTATTATTATTATTATTATTATTATTATTATTATTATTATTATTATTTCTTTTGCAACTGACAAACGCAATGCGTATTAATCTTTGCTTGAAAAAGCAAATCTTCCGCCCGTAATAACATCCGTTTCTATAACACCGGCGTCGCGGAACGAAACCTAATGAATATATGCGATCGGGAACAGCGAATCTTGAAACTGAGATATTGTATCGTTTATTTATTTATTCGTTTAGGACTTTGGTTGTTCTGTTTGACGACATTTCAAACTAATTTTAGCGTTGTTTTATGACGAATCCTATGAATTTCTGAAATGGATTTTTGTTCTGTTTTCAATTCTTCAAGTAATTCATTGCGCCCTATTTTGTTATTTTTTTAAAAATAAATAGTAACTTTTATACTTTATTATTATTATTATTATTATTATTATTATTATTATTATTATTATTATTATTATTATTATTATTGTGATTACCATTATTATTATTAATAATATTTATATTATTATTATTATTATTATTAATTTTATTATTATAATTATTATTATTGTTGTTTTTGTTGCTGTTGTTATTATTATTATTATTATTATTATTATTAATTTATTATTATAATTATTATTATTATTATTATTGTTGTTTTTGTTGTTGTTATTATTGTTATTATTATTGTTGTTGTTATTATTGTTATTGTCATTATTATTATTAATAATATTATTATTATCATTATTAATTTTATTATTATAATTATTATTATTGTTGTTTGTTTTGTTGTTATTATTATTATTAATTTTATTATTATAATTATTATTATTATTGTTGTTGTTGTTTTTATTGTTGTCGTTTTTATTATTATAATTATTATTATTATTATTATTATTATTATTATTATTATTATTAAAATACGGATGACTATTCAACAACTTTTCAATATACAGGGTGTCTAAAATGTACTCACGCTACTAATGAGGACACGCCCGTTTTATATGGACATAGATTGAAAGAAATGTCTTCGAATACAGAAGATGAATATAAGTAAAGACTAATTCTCACAAATGTTCAAATTGATGACACCTATTGCCAGACAATGCTAATAACTAGGGCTACGACAACATCATATTCTTTTCATTGTTTTGACTCTCGAGTGTGTATCCGTTGATATCTTATATGGTTTTACATAGAGTGATGTGGTTCTCGGTTGATTAACTGTGTCTAACTGTGTCGGATATATACTCGAGAGTTAAAACGACGAAAAGAATATTCTGTTGTCATAGCCCTAGTAATAACGCGCACCACGCGCAAACGTCACGAAACAGATTATTGGAAGTGCATTCATTTTAGACACCGTGTAGTTTATTTAACTTATATATATATATATATATATGTATATATATGTATGTGTGTGTGTATGCGTGTGTGTGTGTATAAAAATGTAATTCTTGGTTCGTTCAAAATCGATAAAACCATATTTCTACATTACCAATTTATTTTAAATTTTCAGACAACCCATCTTTAGAGTCGAGGGATGTTTCCATGTTATTAAAATGAATTAACATCGCCAATTAAAAAATATTAAATAAAATAAAAATATTTTTCGTAAGCCGATAGTGCGGACCTGTTTTGTTGATAGAACTGAACTTCTGTTTCAATTCATTTCATACACCACGATTTGACGAAACGAATTAGATTTCATTTTCTCTTTACTCGTTAAGTAAAAAAACCAATTCATTTGTTTATCTTCTAAATTTTTTAATTCAAAATGTTTTTCTTTATTATATCGGGCAAAAAAAAGTTGCTCGTTTGCGTTTTCAGTTAAAGCATAAAAGACAGAAGTGTTTTTTTTTAAACAATTGTTTCGATATAAGAAAATATGAACTTTTTTATTATTAAAACTATAAATTGTTAGGTGAAAGTACAGGGGGGTTTTCGAAGAAAATTAACGGATGTGTTAGCGTGCGTAAATATTATTTGGTGCTAATGCAGATAGTGATCCGCACTATTTTTTAAATCGTATTTCCACGTTTAATTAAAGTTTTATTATATGTTTTTTTTTATTCAATTGTAAGGTTAAAGTACAGATTAGGAACAAAACACCCTCCCTTCCCCATGTTAAGAATGGCTTTTTAAAATAGTAACGTTATTATTTCAGCACGGATCACTCTCTGCATAAGTACCGTACTTTCACCTAACAATTTAATAAACAAAACATAGTACTTATGCAGAGAAAGTACCGTGCTAAAATAATAACATTATTTAGAAAGCCATTCTTAACATGTTTGTAACTATTCTATACTTTCACCTAACAATTAAATAAATGTAACTATTCTATACTTTCACCTAAATTTTAATAAACAAAAGATGGTACTTATGCAGAGAAGGTACCGTGCTGAAATAATGTTATTAAGAAAGGCATTCTTAACATGGGAAGGGAGGGTGTTCTGTAACTATTTTATATTTTCACCTAACAATTTAATAAACAAAAGATGGTACTTATGCAGAGAAGGTACCGTGCTAAAATAATAGCATTATTATTTAGAAAGCTATTCTTAACATGCCGAGGGAGTTTTGCATCTATTCTCTACTTTCACCTAACAATTTAATAAACAAAAGTTAAACTTAAGCAGAAAAGGAACAGTACTGAAACATTAACATTATTATTTCGAAAGCCATTCTTGACATGGGGAGGGAGATGTTTTCTAACTATTCTGTACTTTCGGTGCTAATGCAGAGAGTGATCCGCGCTATTTTTTAAATCGTATTTCCACGTTTAATTAAAGTTTTATTATATGTTTTTTATTCAATTGGAAGGTTAAAGTATAGGTACAAATAGGTACAAAACACCCTTCCCTCCCATCTTAAGAATGGCTTTTTAAATGGCATTTTTTTACCGATAAACACCACATGTTTTCAGACTGATTATACATTTTACACTAAATACACTCCATTTTTCAAATACATCGATAAACATTGAGTTTTTCGAGCAGATTAAACATTTTACATTAAATAAAAACACTAAAAAATTATCCAGTTATGTAGAAACGTAATTTACCTTACCTTTGCTTTCATTTATTCGTTTTTGGAAAACTTTTTCGAATGTGTGTACAGTAACCCCCCCACCCAAATATGAATTAAAAATTCACATTTTTTAATACAATAAAAAAAACAACTCTATTTAGCGTTTCAACGTTTTAGAAACGTTCGGCTAATCCACTGAATATTAGTCGAGCCCAAGCCATGATTGACGCTAACTCCCGAGGATCCGGATCCAATTCTGCAAGAGTACCATTTTTTTTTTCATTTTCGCCTTTTTTTTACTTCCTGGAGTGGGTTGCTGTACTAAGAATATAAGAAACATAAATTTTCTCTTTTTATTAGAATTTTCGATTACACCAAATTGAGCCACAGCAACGCCTGGCAGTGTACAGCTACTATATATATATATATATATATATATATATATATATATATATAATATATGTATGATATATATATAATATGTATGTATGCATGCATGTATGTATGTATGTATGTATGGCGGGACAGGGTACAGCTAGTATATATATATATATATATATATATATATATATATATATATATATATATATATATGCATGCATGTATGTATATATGACGGGACATATAACGGGTACATGTAATACAGGATTGACGATGATGTGAGAGATGAGAATTCATTATTGGATGAATGTGTAATACTGTTCTCTTACATCAGACTGGTGAATCATTACTTATGATGGCGGAGGGGGACACATTAATTGGAAGGGGGTTATTCAAAGTTCATATTAAGATGATTAACACATTACCTTCAATTGTTGAATGACGACACGAAGACAAACAGTTACAAAAATCGATGATGTTGTTTATTTCATTTGACCGGTCGAAATGATGATGACGTCAGGAATTCAAATTCGTTTCTACATGGTTCAATGTTCTCCCTTCGCTTCTAAAGGTTCCCTCCTCTGATGATGTCAACTCTTTCCGACTGCATTTGCTGACTGCTCGACCCTGTCTGCTTGGCTGTCTTGATCTCCTATATTGAGAAATTCCCTTTTTGCTATGGCGTCAAATGTGTGGTTCCAAAACGTGACCAACTCACGTGGCTAAGCACCGTTTCCAAAACACACTTCTGCAAACAAAGGATTCTCAACTAACCTATTTTTTTACAATATATTTTAATATGTATTGTTATTTCTTTTTAGATGACCTTTTTAATTCAGTTTTCATAAAAGAATGAACAATCAATTCTTTTTACAATACAAACAGTATCTAACTATTTTATATGGAATTTAACAATAGCGAAATTCTAAGATCCCAATTCTAAATCTATTTCTGAACCTTGCTTGCAAGGTTCGAGTCGCGGCTTATCCTAATCTCCTTTTCCATTTATCTAATGTTGTTCTTATTTACAGGAAAAGGGGACATACTTTTCTTGTAACATATATATATATATATATATATATATATACATATATATATATATATATATATATATATATATATATATATAGGCTGTGAAATTATCAATCATGTTTCATAGGAGGAAACATAACGATCGTTTCGGAAACGATATTCCTTTATTCATTCGGTAATTACAAATAAAACCATCGAGAAATAAGTCAAATATTTCTGGTGTCTTCTTCCCCCTCCACTTCTAATTATGCTGAGGAGGAGACAATATCCAGAAATATTTTACTCATTTGTAAATATCGAATGAATAAAAGGATAACGTTTCCGAAACGATAGTACATATAAACATGATTTTGTTATGTTTCCTCCTATGAAAACTTGATTGATAATTTCACACAATTTCTATATATAGCTCTATTGAGCTGATCATAACTTCAATCTTCAGAGCACATCACCTTTAAATATATTTTACTGGGACTTTGCTAAATTAGACCCTGTCTAGTACACTTTCTAATATATATATATATATATATATTTATATATGTATATATATGCATATATATATATATATATATATATATATATATATATATAAGAGCAAATAGTTGATAAAACATGTAAAACACACTTTGAAAAATAGTTAAAAACATATATAATCTGAAAAGGAACCACTTAATAATTGGATAGTCCCTAATCCGCGGAGTTTCGAAGAAATGATTTCCTTCTCATCAGAGGGTAGGACTTAGCAAAATGCGGGATCGGATTTTGTATACAAAAGTATTTGGTGAAATTGCAAGTAAGTCAATGATCTTACTTGATAACAAAAAGTGAAGCAGAGGGAATATGGCGAAGAAAAAGGTGATTTCACGTGAATGGATAGTCAGGTGAAAGGTAAGGTATCCAATGACGGTAAAATCCAAAAATGTAAGTCCAAGAAACTTTATTTAATTTTCCATTCGCACAAGAAAAATCCAAGTATATATATATATATATATATATATATATATATATATATATATATATATATGTATATATATATATATGTAAAGGACACTCATAATCTCGTCAGATAAGAACAGACTTGATAGAAATCGTTATAATTAAATGACATCATTGGCGTAGTCCCTGGCCTTGGTTGATGCCATTTTGGACGACGATAGAGTCTTTGAGTATTGCTAAGAACCACACCAAAATTTATTTTATTATGTAAAAGGAACATTTCTCTGTGTGTGTGTGTGCGTGTGTGTTTGATAGAGGTAGAGATAGTGTATTCCCTGTGTACTCGAAAACGGCTGGACCGATTTTTATTAAATTTCACATCAAGTTACTCCATGTGCTTAATCGAAAAAGGCTCATGAAAGGATTAACAGGCGATTTTGACCAAATGAAACACCTTACACAGCCTAACATCACAAGTGCATTTGAGAGGTTTAATACCGCACAACCCGAAAGACCTGATATATAAAATCGGTAGAAAAATTGTTGATATGACAGGGGCGCCTTCGAAATCGATGTTTCATTTTGATGCACTCTTGCATAATGACACTTGACTTTTTTTCATTTTAAACTTTAATTCAAGCCATTCTCACTGCACAAGCAGTAAGGCCAGCCATATAAAATTAACAGAAGCTTCGTTGATATGACAGGTGCGCGCTCGAAATGAATGTTTCTGTTTCGAGCACAATTGTAGCATCACACTTGCCTTTTTTTCATCTTAAACTTTAATTTAATCCATTATATTAAATAGTTTTATAAAATCTGCAGTAGTTTCTCCGTCACAGTGCAATGTAGACTACGATGTATTGTGGACTAAATCACTCGTGGTGGTGCATGTAAAGCCTCATCTCGGTGCACCGCGATGGGTTCCAAACTAGAGCTGGCAATCAATCGATTTGGTTGCATAATAGGCAATTTCACCGAATTTAATGACAATAACATGTGGAAGTGTGTGAAACATCCGCTGGTCAGCATTCAATTCACGTCAACGTCTGGTTCCCCTTCTAGTTTTATGTAAATTGTCTATTAAAGTTGTGTTTTAGAGAAGGTAGAAAACGTATAAGTATGATCATAAAAATAATGTAAATATTCGAAATCTAAGGGTCACCAGTTAGCAAGTGCTAACTAACACAGTTTAGCAAATTCAAATTTAAAAAAAATTTAAAAAAAATATATTTTAATATCTAAAATTTCGTAATACTACTAGGACGCCCATTACTTGTTGGGTCAAATAAATATCTAATTTATATGTGAATAATTGGATAAAACTTATTAAGACGATACTTTTCTATTTATAACATTTTTGTACAATTTGAGTGATCTAAAAAAAAAAAACACTTTTTTTTTTACACAGGCGCCACCACTTATCGGGGCCAAGATGTCACTCGAGGATAAGGGTTAAAGAGTGTGCAGTAGAAATGGGACAATATAGTAACCGTTAGTAATGGAGATTCGGTAAATTTGTTAACATTTATGTTATCTTTTCACTTAACTTTACTAGGTGCAATACATAGTCTTCCATGTTGAAAGACAGCATTTTAAAGATAAACTAAAACTTTCTGTGAAGCCTGTCCTTGACACATGGATACTGATCACAAATGCTAATTCTATAGGAAACTGAACTCTGACGAACAGACTATCGTCTCCGTCTGAGAAAACAATTTCCAATATAAGATTTAAAACGACTCTACTTCAAACTGTTACGCTATAAACAAATAACAAAAACAATCAAACTATTATACGGTTACTCTGTTATTAGTCTGGAACCGTTACATAAGCGTGCTAGGTCAATATTCCTCATACACATTGATTAGAGCTCCTTTCTTAAGTTCAAGTTTATGAGGAGATAATCATGATATCCATCGAATCAAGAAATTCTGGTGGGTAATGTGTAGGTAATGTTTTTTCTAAGAACAGAATTAAATGACAAAGTAAATGACTTGTCCGGGAAATTTTTCAATACTCTTAGGATTTATTGTTCTAACTGTATCATTACATGGTACTACTATATAATTTTCAGCAAATATTTTTTAGATATTAACATTTTTTTAAAGTTAATTAGTTATTATCGATCTATCTGTCTATCTCTCTATTTATCTATCTATTCAGCGGTATTGTTAAAATAGTTTATATTGGGGGTTATTTATTGTTTATAGAATGAAGTGTAGCAATGGGTTTTAGCTGAGGATGTTTACATAAATTAGCCGGGTAAAATAAACAAAATAACATTAGGCAGGCATACCTGAAAAAGCCTAACGTCGAGAGACGTGTGCTTTTTAATGATGACGTAAGGGAACTGAGGTCACGAGGTCGGGAAGTTTAGTCAGTCGAAGAGTTTGAGCTTGGTCACGGAAGTGAACAGACGTACTTCAAGCCAGGAAGCGAGGCTGTAAAGAACGAGCATGTAGACACAAAATGCAGACTCTTTGTGGAGACCGTTTGAGATAGCTGAAATAAATGTATATTTTAAAATTATAAAGCGTTGTTCTGTGGGTCCATAAATAAAAGAAGGACAGATTGGCTATGGTGTTAGTCATTTCATGTTTCTTCACGGAGCTCAGCAGTGAAGATAGAAGAACTCTTCAAGAAAGAAAGGTATGAAGCATATATTATTCTTCTAATTAAAAATGATATCTTTAAGTAAATATGAACTGTAATATATACTCGTGTGATAATTCTCTGATACAACATGACTCAGTTTATATGTCGATATCATATCGTCTGACTAAAAAAATACATACAATTTATACGTTTATAAATATATAAAGATTTAATATCAATATAAAATATAATTAATATTATGTATTATAGATTGAACATCAAATATAAAATATAATCAATATAATGTATTACTATAAAATGAATGCCGATAAAAAATATAATTAATATAATGTATTATCATAGAATGAATATCAATATAAAAGCAATAATATCAGACAAAGGTTTGGGAAGAAAAGTATTTAAGAACCACTTTCTTTTCCAGAAACCAAGCGAAAATACCATGAGCATATTTTTTCCTAGAACTGCTTGTCTAGCAGGATATAACATTGCCTTTCCTGACAAGTAAACAATCAGAAATTCGCGCCCGAATAAAACTAAAATAAGAAAACCAGACTTCTCTCCTTCCATCATCAACGCCCTGATCCCCACCTGGTGACAACTGAAATAAATGGCTCTCGTCTCGAGGAAGCACCCTGCTGTGACTAGCTTCTAGAATTGACCTTACTGACCTTAAATGGAACATATACATCAAACCCGTCTCCAAAGTCACAAGAACCATTGTTGTAACCTTCTACCGCTTCAGTAAGTATCGCACCCCCGATAGCCTCCTCTACTTGTGCAGAAAGATTTTGAACTTAAATATATTCTTCATTTTTGAGGATATATTTCTGTAATTTAAGCACGATCAGAGTAAGACATTGGAAAATTGAAAAAAAAAAAGCAAAATCTAAACAACCTATATTTATGATATCTAATGTCTTTGAAATGTTGTTCGTTTTCAGCTTCGTGTATTTGTGCTCTTTCCAAAACATTATTCGTGATAGTATTTGCAGAATCTCTGGATTGCGATTTAACTCTATTACTTCGTTCCTGGTGTTTTCCTTCAATTTTTGAAGCGTTTGGGGTTTGTTAACATAGATTTTGTACACATAGACTCTTTCTTTAAGATATCCCCACAAGAAAAAAGTCGGGGCTCGTCAAGTCTGGGAAACGATAAGGTTTTTGATTCCAAACAATTGCCACCTGATTTTAGTAAAACAATTTCACAACTTGCGTGCGTTGATCAATGCTACACTTATCTATAATAAATTCTCAAAGTATTATTAGTAAAATATCTGAAATAAAGTAAAAAAATAATCATTAACGGTAAAATAACAAAGAGTTTAACTTTGCAGTGACTTTTTGAACGCCTATATGAGCCAAATACGTCCCAATGTTGAGTATGGTTACTGTATTCGCGGAGGAGCGACTCAGAGCATCCTTTCCTTTCTGAATAGAGCGCAAAACAGAATTTCGAGACTTGTGGGCGATGCTTTTTCTTTTACCTCTTTCTCATAGAAGAGACATCGTGGCTGTATCTCTGTTTTATCGTTATTTTCATGGCAGGTGCTTGATTAAGCTTGATTTTGTGGTTGCCCCTTGAAAGGTATTCACGGCAAACACACGACTAGCTACAGTCACTAATAGCAGAAAAAAAAAAAAAACGCTACTTGGCCTTCGGGACAAGATCAAAGTGTAGTATCTGTTCCGGCAGATGCTGCACTTAAGATAATTTGTACCAGTCAATGGAGGGGAAACCCTCTATACTGGGACAATTATTATTTTTGGTAACCAGAGTGACCCCCTTTTAGGGGAGCTGGTTTTTACCTCACATTAAAAACGGCCTTGTGCCTAATTTGCTCAGTGGGGGAGCAAATAAATACCATCTGTTCCGGCAGATGCTGCACTTGAGATGGTTTGTACCAGTCAATGGAGGGGAAGCCCTCTATACTGGGACAATTATTATTTTTGGTAACCAGAGTGACCCCTTTTAGGGGAGCTGGTTTTTACCTCACATTAAAAACGGCCTTGTGCCTAATTTGCTCAGTGGGGGAGCAAATAAACACCATCTGTTCTCTCAGTTACTAAACTTTCCGCCACCGGGCTTTCGGGCTAGGTTAAGGTGTTTTCATACTAACTTTCGTTAGCAAGGACCGACCCCCTCCTTTGGGGAGTCAGGACCTAAAGGACCGACTCCACATTTGTGGGAGCTTGGACCCGGAAACCGATCCCCTTTTTTGGGAGACTGGAATCTCGGGACCAACACCACTATCGCTGGTAGTTGAGACCTTCTTTATTCATTTGTTGTTTTTGCATGTTGTTTTTTCTTCGTTTCGGTCTCACTTCTCGAGACTGGGATGGTCTAATTTCTCAACACTTAATTGCCTGAGCAGCACTTTGACCTGCCAGGCCCAAACTTTGTCTATCTTCGCTGCTCTCCCAGTGGATCGAGCAGACAGGGTTCTCTTTCTCGCTTCCGTTGGGGTAAGTTAGTGGGTAGGGTGACGTGGGGTAGGGCGGGTGCTTCGTTTCTGCTCCCCTCTGTGGGCAGGGATGCCTATCCCCTCTCTCTCTTAATTGCGACGCGGCACTCTGACCCGCTAGCACCCACTGCGTCTTTCTTCTCTGCTCTCCCCCCTCACGGGGGGATCTGAGCTGCTAACCCGACATCCCCGTGAGGGGAAGTCAAAAACTCTAATTTCTTCAAAGTCCGCTCCTCCCCCTCCATTCCCCTGGGTTTTCTTTTCCCCCACTACACTTTGGTCCGCGCCAGCGGCCAGTGCAACCGCCACGATGCCAGGCAGGAGGGGTACGTCACCCCAAATGCGCAGCATCTCAACTGCTAACGACTCCCTATGTGAGGGAGCTGATGCATCTCCCGGCGAGACGGCGCCAGGAAACAAGGTAGGGCCCGGCGCGCGGCGACCTTGGAAGAAAGCGGGAGGGTAGGGCCGCAGCCCGCGGCGACCCCCCGAAAAGCACCTACAACCGCTCCCCACGAGGGCAACCCAGCGGAAAAAGCTGCCGTTAAGTCACTAGCTGGGGAAAGTGCAGAACCCAGCCAACCAGCTGCACCCCAGGACGGCAGAACCAAGGGAGGAAGACCGGGGAACCCATCCCCCGCTCCCCCAAAGGGCGACTCCCCAACAAAAAAGGAGGAAAACAGCACCGCGGACCAAACCGAGGCGCTGGATGAAGACGTAATAGCCTCCATCTGCTCACTATTCGGCGGGGAAGACAGTGATTGGCCCCTCAACACTCCCCAAGAGGACCAAATACGGAAAAGGGGTGACTCTCCGGCCAGTGGTAACAAAAGCAAGTTGGAAGGAGAGACACCCTTGACAGTACCCACCAAGGCTCCAGCTGGGAACACGGCACCAGAAGGGGAGACACCTCCATCCCCCAAGGGGACAGCCACCCAGCAAAGGAAGAAAATAAGAAAGGGGAGCGGCCCGGAGAGCAAACCAAGCCAGGACGAAACAACGCCAAAGACACAATGGCCTACTTTGCCTGGTAACGGCCCCGTTCCGAAACCAAAAATGCCCATGACAATGGAGAGCCCCACAACACCAGCTACGCCCCCCAACCCGAGTCCAGCTGACACCCACCAGGATGGAGGACCGGCATGGGGCCCCAAAGAGCAGCAAGGGAAGTTGACGCCCGAAGACTACAGAGCACTCTTCGACTCCACTTACAAGGAGTATACCCAGGGGAACAACATCCAACCCCTCCCGGGTCAAGTGGCAGTTCTGGAGAAAAGAGTGCTCTCGCTGATAACTTCAGACACCAAGACAAGGGGTCTGACGGGCGTCAACAAGGACACCATGATGAACGTGTTGCTGGAGCAGAACATTCCCGCCAACTACATCTGTAGAAGGAGTTACGCACAGTGGGATGTTCTGCTCCCCACCTCCGAAGACGCAGTCAGGCTGTCCAGGACCTGCCATCAGAGCAGGAACATAAAGCTCCAACCCATCTATATGAACAAGAGGAGAGCAAATGTTTCTGCTCTAAACGTCCCCTGCTATATGGAGGCCAAACAACTGGGGGCTATCCTAAGCCAGTATGGGGACGTAGAGGAAGTCACCCCAGTCCGCGGATTAAGAAACATCATGACCGGGGACTACAAAGTACAGATGGTCCTGGACAAGGCTGGATTCTACGCCATCCCAGCCACACTCAAGTTCGGAGAGTGGACACTCTCCCTTATAGTGGAAGGGAGGAGGCCCCATTGCTGGCTGTGCACACAACAAGGGCATATGGCGAAGGACTGTCCAAAGAGGAATGGAGGGAAGAAGCCCACAAAAGCGGCGGGAACAAGCGTGACAACAAATCAAGCCGCTGCTCCCGCGCCGGCCGCAAATCCTCCAGAGGCACCGACAGGCTGGGTGACGGTCGTAAAGAAAGGCAAGATCAACAAACAGCCATCCTTGCAGACAGTCACCCAAGACCAAGAACAACCGAAGAGCGAGACGGAGAAAATGGACACACAGACACCCTCCTCCTCAAACAAGAGGAAATTACCAGAATCTGAGGAGGAGGCCGCGTCAGAGGCAGAGGAAGAGACAACAACAGTCTCTATGGCCCTGAGCGCAACAGAGATCAGGAGGGCCAGGAGGAGGAAAAGCCGCAAGACACGCGCAAACCCTCCTACCCCCACTGAGACTGAGAAGGACTCCCTCGCAACAACAACACAGGATGAGCCCCCTGTGATCCCAACACCCCAGCAACCCGAACAACCTTCCCCCTCTCCTATAAAGGCCCCAAGAAACTCTTCCCGCCCCTCATCCCGTGACAGGAGCCAAAAAGAAGAAAACGAGCAGGCTACCCCCTCCCCAAGCGCTCAGCCTCCCCATCAACCAAAAGAGATCCCCTCCCCCACTCCCAAAGTCCGCACTGAACGGACCAAAAAGCTCCCCTTCCTGCCAGGAAGCAGGATTTGTGAAACAGACCCTCTCCAACCGGCTCCGGACCTTAAAGGACAACAGAAGGTCCGGTACAATAAACTTAAAAACTTTGAAAAAGTCGGTGGAGACCTAGTAACAGACCCCACTAAATTCAAGGACGCTCCCTTGTTGACCACTTTCGTTAGGGTCAACAAGGACGCTAGGACTGGAGGAATGTGGGCAATGATTAGGGCAGCGAAGAATGCGATCCCAGGCCAGCAGCTGGTGGATAGGGACCATCCTTCACTGACCAACATTTTCTTTAAATGTGAGGGTAGAATCCCCATGTATGTACACCCATCGCTATACAGGGCACTCAAACTAACCTTCCCCCTGGACGTGGGGGGCGTGGCCAAGGATGGATCACCTTCATCGGATTTACTAACCGGCAGCCTTGGCCAGGCCTGCCATGTCCTCACTGCCCAGGATTTCAGACCCGTCTGTGACAGTGCTTGAGGTAAGTGATCATGTCTTTGAACTTGGCTACATTGAATGTGAGGGGCATCAGGTGTCGAAGCAAGGCCTCACGCGTTGTGAGAGACTTGGTGTCCCTCAAGGTAGATATCGCCGCTATCCAGGAGACCCACTTTGTTTGTGACGGGGATTGTCAGGTGCTGGTAAACGATTACGATGTCTACTCAGCATATGGCAATACCTATAGTCGTGGAATCTCCTTGCTAGTGAGTCGCACCCTGTCAGCGTCGGTGAATGTTGTTCACGCAGGCGAGGACGGGCGGGCGCTTGTTGTTGATGTTGCTGTTAATTGTAGTGTTTTTCGGATTGTTGCTGTTTATGCTCCCAATGCTGCTGTAGAGAGGGCAACCTTTTTGCGACGGTTGGAGGGCTTCTTAGTGGATCCGGAACGGTTAGTTTTAATGGGGGATTGGAACGCAATCCTTGATCCCAAAATAGATAAGGTCGGGGGGACTAGCGGGTCGGCGTGGTGTGACAGCAGTCTGTCTGACCTGATGGCCTCGTGCGATCTCGTCGACAGATTTCGTCTGGATCATCCGGGGCGGGAGATGTGGACGTGGCATCCTGTAGTGCCTTCCCATCCAAGCACTTACTTGGATCGGATGTTAGTTAGAAGAGGCGATGTAGACTTCCTATCTTGCCCCACGTTCCACTTGCTAGGACACTCGGACCATAAACTTGTTATGGCCCGTTTGAGCTTAAGCGCTAGGCCTAAACTGGCCGGATACTGGAAGTTCAACAGCACCTTGTTGGAGCTGGAGGACTACCGGTTGAAGGTCACTGAGCTAATTCAGCGGGCTTTAGTGGGGGCGGTTACAGGGAGTAAGTGGTGGGTTAGTCTCAAGGCCAAAATTAGGCGCTTCTCTGTCCAGTATAGCCAACGCCTCGCGATAGATAAGGCTAAGGCAAAGAAGCGTTTAGAGGATAAGCTGACCCGGGCGGTGGAGGGGGGGGACCCCCTAGAGTTAGCACTAGCTAAACAAGATCTCAACCGCTTGGCTAGCGAGCGGTATGAAGGTCAAGTAGTTAGGGCTAGGTTAAACAAAGTTTCTAACGAGGCTGTGAATGTTGACGCTGTTGAGCGTAAGGCTGCTTTAAGGCGCGGTTCGGATGGGTACATTCGTAAAGTACATAACCTGGAAGGACACCCCTTAGTATCGACTCGGGAGATCTGCGAGGGGTTTCGGGAGCATCTATCGGTGCGCTTCACCCAACTACCCGGACTCAGGGTTGATGAGTTTGGCAGCTATTTGGCTGACTCGCCCCGCCTCACGGCGGCTCGGGCGGCTAGCTGTGATGGTCTTATTACTGAACATGAGGTCATTACTGCGTTGAAGCAGGTCGGCTATAACAAATCCCCGGGTCTTGATGGTTTACCCTACGAGTTTTACTTGAGGCTGTCGCCCATGTTGGTCCCTATTCTGAAGGATATGTTCAACCATTGGTTTGCCCAGGGTTCCATCCCTGGACAGGTGACCAAGGGTGTGATCACATTGCTGAGGAAAGGTCAACGGCATGGTGGGAGGGAAAACTTTGATGATTTTAGGCCCTTGACTCTGCTAAACACAGAGTTAAAGATTTTGGCAAAGATTCTTGCGAATCGCTTGCAGGTTGTCATCACTGACTTGATCGAACCGGACCAGACTTATGCTGTGAAGGGGAGATCGATTCAAGACAATTTGCACTTGATACGCTCGATCATAGAGGGGACAGAAGACGACGCCGAAGCCGCGCTGATCAGTTTGGATCAGTCCAAGGCATTCGATAGGGTCGACCATCGGTTCCTAGGATCTGTGCTAGAGGCCGCCGGATTTAATCCGGGCTTCCGCAAGTGGATCTTTGTTCTGTATGACAGGCCGACGGTAGCGGTGCAGATCATCGGTAAGCTGTCGGAGTCATTTGCTGTCTCTCGGTCGGTGCGACAGGGTTGTCCGCTGTCGCCTCTGTTGTATGTCCTGGCGTTGGAACCCCTCCTTCGCAAGTTAAGGGACGAGGCGGCTACACCAGTCCTGCGCGGAATAGCTCTCCCTGGAGGCACACGAGCCAGGGTTTCCGCGTTCGCCGATGACGTCACCGTGTTCGTGTCTTGCCTCACGGACGTTCAAGCGGTGGTCGAGGCGCTCGCTCGATACGAAGAAGTAACAGGGGCCATCTTCAACCGTAGCAAGTCTGTTGGCCTGCGGTTGGGGGCCTGGACCGGGGTAAACTCGCTTCCAGGTATTTTCAGCTGGACCGATGGACCGGTCCGCATTCTCGGTGTCTGGTTTGGACCGGGACTTCAGCTGGAAAAGAATTGGTCGGAAGTACAGTCTAAGGTCAAATCGTCAGTAAAGACTTGGATTGGAAGGAAATTGTCCTTGAAGGGTCGGGCGGAGGCGTGTGCTACATACGTCTTTCCGCTCATCCTTTACCGTTTGTCTGTACTTCCTCTCCCTGCAGAACGACTAACCCGCTTACAAGGGCGCCTCGATTCACTTTTGTGGAACGAGGGTAAGCATTATGTCTGCAGAGAGGTCTGTGTTCAAAATCCGAGCGAGGGAGGCCTGGGTCAGCCCAGTCTCTTGTGTCATAGAAACGCCGAGAGATTGGCTTTCCTGGGTCGTTCGCTTGAAGGAGACGCTCCTTGGGTCCCTGTGGTTGAGAACTCGTTTCCCAACCTCAAACCCAACCCTTCGGTAGAAGGTCGTCGTAGACCGAAGGGGGAGTCCAAGTTCTTCTCCGAATGCCGAACCGCTCTTAGAGCTTTGCCGGGGACCAATGTCCTCGATCAGCCAAGGAAGAAACTGTATCGGGATTTAGTGGAGGGGACCTCGAAGGATCCACTTTGTAGGCGGATGGGATGGTCGATGGAGGTTGTCCGTTCTCAATGGCGTTGGGCGCCGGGACGGGAGATTCTGAATAACTCGGAATTCTCCCTGACTTGGCGACTGGTCCGAAATGCGCTGCCCCTCTTCGACGTACTTTTCCGGTATAAAGAACATACCAGCCGCTTCTGTCCGTGCTGTGACGAACGCGAGCCCGAAACAATCGAGCACGCGTTTTTTAGTTGCAGCCGGATACAGCCCCTATTAAGGTACGTCGAAGGGGTAACAGCTCGCATCGATGCCGAGTGTCTGCTTGATCTCGACGTAGGAACTTTTGTGTACAACATGGAGCCGCCGTTCCCCAGGGAGGAAAGTTTGGTTTTCCTGGCGATCCTAGCAGTAGCGCGCATGACCATTTGGATCGCGCGCCTCAAGTTGGTCCACGAAGGGACATCTGTTCCTGATCGGGATCTGATCGTTTACTTTAAACATTTGCTTAAAGTAAAGATCAGATGCGATTGGAAGAGGTTGCCTAGAGTGGAATTTGACAAGAGGTGGGTGCACAGCACTAGTTTGTGCATCCGTCGAGGAGCCAAGTTTCAATACGTGTTCCCTCCTTAGGCATGGCATGGGCGGTGCTGGGTCCTACGGAACCCATCCCGCCTAGGTTAGCATTATAAGTTCAGTAAAGTAACTCTTGACTGGTGGTACAAATGAGATCCTGTTCCTGATTTTATTTTTTGGTATTAGAGAACCTCTGAGTCTGCCCAACCCCCCTGCTCCTCATCTTTATTTTCTGATGCTCCCGGTCATCCCCCTACTCAGAGGTCACCTTCCTACCCCCTCCATCCGTTGCTTTATTTTCTCCCACCTCCATTAAGGCCACTTCCCCAAACCCCATTAGGGATGCTCTGCTTGTTTTCGGTTCCCCGGAAAACAGTGGGGGATCTAGCCACATAGAATAGTACAGGGGGGTCTTACTAACAACACATTAGTAGTTTTTTCCTTATTTTTGAAATGAACATTTTCATTAGTTTTTTCCCACTCCACGAACATTTTATGCCAATTAATTCAAGAACTCTTTCTAATGAAATCGAACTTTATTTTCTTACACATACACACACACACAAAAAAAAAAAAAAAAAAAAAAAAAATGCACACACAACAT
Organism: Euprymna scolopes; assembly: GCF_053919585.1. NCBI lineage: Eukaryota > Metazoa > Mollusca > Cephalopoda > Sepiida > Sepiolidae > Euprymna > Euprymna scolopes. The sequence continues at coordinate 38,665,212 of NC_136517.1, forward strand.
ACAGAAATGAATATACAAATTGTACATAGTTAAATTTTACATTGAACGCTGGGGTTATTAGTTAGATTAGGATCCACAGAGTGATTGAGGTATTTTGGTAAATGTTGCCAGTCAAGAGTAAGACTTCAAAGTCTCATCTGTTACATAGTCAAAAAGACCCTGTACCCTCCCCCTCCCAATTTCTTGTAGGGCCTTGTGCCTAATTTTGTTGAATTGAATTTTTTTGTACGTTTTTTATGTTCAATTTTTTCTTTCTCAATAAAATATATAAACAAGATCAAAGTGTAGTATCTGTTCTCTCAGTTACTAAACTTTCCGCCACCGGGCTTTCGGGCTAAGTTAAGGTGTTTTTTCTTACTAACCTTTGTTAGCAAGGACCGACCCCCTCCTTTGGGGAGTCAGGACCTAAAGGACCGACTCCACATTTGTGGGAGCTTGGACCCGGAAACCGATCCCCTCTTTTGGGAGACTGGAATCTCGGGACCAACACCACTATCGCTGGTAGTTGAGACCTTCTTTTTTCATTTGTTGTTTTTGCATGTTGTTTTTTCTTTGTTTCGGTCTCACTTCTCGAGACTGGGATGGTCTAATTTCTCAACACTTAATTGCCTGAGCAGCACTCTGACCTGCCAGGCCCAAACTTTGTCTATCTTCGCTGCTCTCCCAGTGGATCGAGCAGACAGGGTTCTCTTTCTCGCTTCCGTTGGGGTAAGTTAGTGGGTAGGGTGACGTGGGGTAGGGCGGGTGCTTCGTTTCTGCTCCCCTCTGTGGGCAGGGATGCCTATCCCCTCTCTCTCTTAATTGCGACGCGGCACTCTGACCCGCTAGCACCCACTGCGTCTTTCTTCTCTGCTCTCCCCCCTCGCGGGGGGATCTGAGCTGCTAACCCGACATCCCCGTGAGGGGAAGTCAAAAACTCTAATTTCTTCAAAGTCCGCTCCTCCCCCTCCTCCCCCTCCATTCCCCTGGGTTTTCTTTTCCCCCCACTACACTTTGGTCCGCGCCAGCGGCCAGTGCAACCGCCACGATGCCAGGCAGGAGGGGTACGTCACCCCAAATGCGCAGCATCTCAACTGCTAACGACTCCCTATGTGAGGGAGCTGATGCATCTCCCGGCGAGACGGCGCCAGGAAACAAGGTAGGGCCCCGGCGCGCGGCGACCTTGGAAGAAAGCGGGAGGGTAGGGCCGCAGCCCGCGGCGACCCCCCGAAAAGCACCTGCAACCGCTCCCCACGAGGGCAACCCAGCGGAAAAAGCTGCCGTTAAGTCACTAGCTGGGGAAAGTGCAGAACCCAGCCAACCAGCTGCACCCCAGGACGGCAGAACCAAGGGAGGAAGACCGGGGAACCCATCCCCCGCTCCCCCAAAGAGCGACTCCCCAACAGAAAAGGAGGAAATCAGCACCGCGGACCAAACCGAGGCGCTGGATGAAGACGTAATAGCCTCCATCTGCTCACTATTCGGCGGGGAAGACAGTGATTGGCCACCCAACACTCCCCAAGAGGACCAAATACGGAAAAGGGGTGACTCTCCGGCCAGTAGTAACAAAAGCAAGCTGGAAGGAGAGACACCCTTGACAGTACCCACCAAGGCTCCAGCTGGGAACACGGCACCAGAAGGGGAGACACCTCCATCCCCCAAGGGGACAGCCACCCAGCAAAGAAAGAAAATAAGAAAGGGGAGCGGCCCGGAGAGCAAACCAAGCCAGGACGAAACAACGCCAAGGACACAATGGCCTACTTTGCCTGGTAACGGCCCAGTTCCGAAGCCAAAAATGCCCATAACAAGAGAGAGCCCCACAACACCAGCTACGCCCCCCAACCCGAGTCCAGCTGACACCCACCAGGATGGAGGACCGGCATGGGGCCCCAAAGAGCAGCAAGGGAAGTTGACGCCCGAAGACTACAGAGCACTCTTCGACTCCACTTACAAGGAGTATACCCAGGGGAACAACATCCACCCCCTCCCGGGTCAAGTGGAAGTTCTGGAGAAAAGAGTGCTCTCGCTGATAACTTCAGACACCAAGACAAGGGGTCTGACGGGCGTCAACAAGGACACCATGATGAACGTGTTGCTGGAGCAGAACATTCCCGCCAACTACATCTGTAGAAGGAGTTACGCACAGTGGGATGTTCTGCTCCCCACCTCCGAGGACGCAGTCAGGCTGTCCAGGACCTGCCATCAGAGCAGGAACATAAAGCTCCAACCCATCTATATGAACAAGAGGAGAGCAAATGTTTCTGCTCTAAACGTCCCCTGCTATATGGAGGCCAAACAACTGGGGGCTATCCTAAGCCAGTATGGGGACGTAGAGGAAGTCACCCCGGTCCGTGGATTAAGAAACATCATGACCGGGGACTACAAAGTACAGATGGTCCTGGACAAGGCTGGATTCTACGCCATCCCAGCCACACTCAAGTTCGGAGAGTGGACACTCTCCCTTATAGTGGAAGGGAGGAGGCCTCATTGCTGGCTGTGCACACAACAAGGGCATATGGCGAAGGACTGTCCAAAGAGGAATGGAGGGAAGAAGCCCACAAAAGCGGCGGGAACAAGCGTGACAACAAATCAAGCCGCGGATCCCGCGCCGGCCGCAAATCCTCCAGAGGCACCGACAGGCTGGGTGACGGTCGTAAAGAAAGGCAAGATCAACAAACAGCCATCCTTGCAGACAGTCACCCAAGACCAAGAACAACCGAAGAGCGAGACAGAGAAAATGGACACACAGACACCCTCCTCCTCAAACAAGAGGAAACTACCAGAATCTGAGGAGGAGGCCGCGTCAGAGGCAGAGGAAGAGACAACAACAGTCTCTATGGCCCTGAGCGCAACAGAGATCAGGAGGGCCAGGAGGAGGAAAAGCCGCAAGACACGCGCAAACCCTCCTACCCCCACTGAGACTGAGAAGGACTCCCTCGCAACAATAACACAGGATGAGCCCCCTGTGATCCCAACACCCCAGCAACCTGAACAACCTTCCCCCTCTCCTATAAAGGCCCCAAGAAACTCTTCCCGCCCCTCATCCCGTGACAGGAGCCAAAAAGAAGAAAACGAGCAGGCTACCCCCTCCCCAAGCGCTCAGCCTCCCCATCAACCAAAAGAGATCCCCTCCCCCACTCCCAAAGTCCGCACTGAACGGACCAAAAAGCTCCCCTTCCTGCCAGGAAGCAGGATTTGTGAAACAGACCCTCTCCAACCGGCTCCGGACCTTAAAGGACAACAGAAGGTCCGGTACAATAAACTTAAAAACTTTGAAAAAGTCGGTGGAGACCTAGTAACAGACCCCACTAAATTCAAGGACGCTCCCTTGTTGACCACTTTCGTTAGGGTCGACAAGGACGCTAGGACTGGAGGAATGTGGGCAATGATTAGGGCAGCGAAGAATGCGATCCCAGGCCAGCAGCTGGTGGATAGGGACCATCCTTCACTGACCAACATTTTCTTTAAATGTGAGGGTAGAATCCCCATGTATGTACACCCATCGCTATACAGGGCACTCAAACTAACCTTCCCCCTGGACGTGGGGGGCGTGGCCAAGGATGGATCACCTTCATCGGATTTACTAACCGGCAGCCTTGGCCAGGCCTGCCATGTCCTCACTGCCCAGGATTTCAGACCCGTCTGTGACAGTGCTTGAGGTAAGTGATCATGTCTTTGAACTTGGCTACATTGAATGTGAGGGGCATCAGGTGTCGAAGCAAAGCCTCGCGCGTTGTGAGAGACTTGGTGTCCCTCAAGGTAGATATCGCCGCTATCCAGGAGACACACTTTGTTTGTGACGGGGATTGTCAGGTGCTGGTAAACGATTACGATGTCTACTCAGCATATGGCAATACCTATAGTCGTGGAATCTCCTTGCTAGTGAGTCGCACCCTGTCAGCGTCGGTGAATGTTGTTCACGCAGGCGAGGACGGGCGGGCGCTTGTTGTTGATGTTGCTGTTAATTGTAGTGTTTTTCGGATTGTTGCTGTTTATGCTCCCAATGCTGCTGTAGAGAGGGCAACCTTTTTTCGACGGTTGGAGGGCTTCTTAGTGGATCCGGAACGGTTAGTTTTAATGGGGGATTGGAATGCAATCCTTGATCCCAAAATAGATAAGGTCGGGGGGACTAGCGGGTCGGCGTGGTGTGACAGCAGTCTGTCTGACCTGATGGCCTCGTGTGATCTCGTCGACAGATTTCGTCTGGATCATCCGGGGCGGGAGATGTGGACGTGGCATCCTGTAGTGCCTTCCCATCCAAGCACTTACTTGGATCGGATGTTAGTTAGAAGAGGCGATGTAGACTTCCTATCTTGCCCCACGTTCCACTTGCTAGGACACTCGGACCATAAACTTGTTATGGCCCGTTTGAGCTTAAGTGCTAGGCCTAAACTGGCCGGATACTGGAAGTTCAACAGCACCTTGTTGGAGCTGGAGGACTACCGGTTGAAGGTCACTGAGCTAATTCAGCGGGCTTTAGTGGGGGCGGTTACAGGGAGTAAGTGGTGGGTTAGTCTCAAGGCCAAAATTAGGCGCTTCTCTGTCCAGTATAGCCAACGCCTCGCGATAGATAAGGCTAAGGCAAAGAAGCGTTTAGAGGATAAGCTGACCCGGGCGGTGGAGAGGGGGGACCCCCTAGAGTTAGCACTAGCTAAACAAGATCTCAACCGCTTGGCTAGCGAGCGGTATGAAGGTCAAGTAGTTAGGGCTAGGTTAAAGAAAGTTTCTAACGAGGCTGTGAATGTTGACGCTGTTGAGCGTAAGGCTGCTTTAAGGCGCGGTTCGGATGGGTACATTCGTAAAGTACATAACCTGGAAGGACACCCCTTAGTATCGACTCGGGAGATCTGCGAGGGGTTTCGGGAGCATCTATCGGTGCGCTTCACCCAACTACCCGGACTCAGGGTTGATGAGTTTGGCAGCTATTTGGCTGACTCGCCCCGCCTCACGGCGGCTCGGGCGGCTAGCTGTGATGGTCTTATTACTGAACATGAGGTCATTACTGCGTTGAAGCAGGTCGGCTATAACAAATCCCCGGGTCTTGATGGTTTACCCTACGAGTTTTACTTGAGGCTGTCGCCCATGTTGGTCCCTATTCTGAAGGATATGTTCAACCATTGGTTTGCCCAGGGTTCCATCCCTGGACAGGTGACCAAGGGTGTGATCACATTGCTGAGGAAAGGTCAACGGCATGGTGGGAGGGAAAACTTTGATGATTTTAGGCCCTTGACTCTGCTAAACACAGAGTTAAAGATTTTGGCAAAGATTCTTGCGAATCGCTTGCAGGTTGTCATCACTGACTTGATCGAACCGGACCAGACTTATGCTGTGAAGGGGAGATCGATTCAAGACAATTTGCACTTGATACGCTCGATCATAGAGGGGACAGAAGACGACGCCGAAGCCGCGCTGATCAGTTTGGATCAGTCCAAGGCATTCGATAGGGTCGACCATCGGTTCCTAGGATCTGTGCTAGAGGCCGCCGGATTTAATCCGGACTTCCGCAAGTGGATCTTTGTTCTGTATGACAGGCCGACGGTAGCGGTGCAGATCAACGGTAAGCTGTCGGAGTCATTCGCTGTCTCTCGGTCGGTGCGACAGGGTTGTCCGCTGTCGCCTCTGTTGTATGTCCTGGCGTTGGAACCCCTCCTTCGCAAGTTAAGGGACGAGGCGGCTACACCAGTCCTGCGCGGAATAGCTCTCCCTGGAGGCACACGAGCCAGGGTTTCCGCGTTCGCCGATGACGTCACCGTGTTCGTGTCTTGCCTCACGGACGTTCAAGCGGTGGTCGAGGCGCTCGCTCGATACGAAGAAGTAACAGGGGCCATCTTCAACCGTAGCAAGTCTGTTGGCCTGCGGTTGGGGGCCTGGACCGGGGTAAACTCGCTTCCAGGTATTTTCAGCTGGACCGATGGACCGGTCCGCATTCTCGGTGTCTGGTTTGGACCGGGACTTCAGCTGGAAAAGAATTGGTCGGAAGTACAGTCTAAGGTCAAATCGTCAGTAAAGACTTGGATTGGAAGGAAATTGTCCTTGAAGGGTCGGGCGGAGGCGTGTGCTACATACGTCTTTCCGCTCATCCTTTACCGTTTGTCTGTACTTCCTCTCCCTGCAGAACGACTAACCCGCTTACAAGGGCGCCTCGATTCACTTTTGTGGAACGAGGGTAAGCATTATGTCTGCAGAGAGGTCTGTGTTCAAAATCCGAGCGAGGGAGGCCTGGGTCAGCCCAGTCTCTTGTGTCATAGAAACGCCGAGAGATTGGCTTTCCTGGGTCGTTCGCTTGAAGGAGACGCTCATTGGGTCCCTGTGGTTGAGAACTTGTTTCCCAACCTCAAACCCAACCCTTCGGTAGAAGGTCGTCGTAGACCGAAGGGGGAGTCCAAGTTCTTCTCCGAATGCCGAACCGCTCTTAGAGCTTTGCCGGGGACCAATGTCCTCGATCAGCCAAGGAAGAAACTGTATCGGGATTTAGTGGAGGGGACCGCGAAGGATCCACTTTGTAGGCGGATGGGATGGTCAATGGAGGTTGTCCGTTCTCAATGGCGTTGGGCGCCGGGACGGGAGGTTCTGAATAACTCGGAATTCTCCCTGACTTGGCGACTGGTCCGAAATGCGCTGCCCCTCTTCGACGTACTTTTCCGGTATAAAGAACATACCAGTCGCTTCTGTCCGTGCTGTGACGAACGCGAGCCCGAAACAATCGAGCACGCGTTTTTTAGTTGCAGCCGGATACAGCCCCTATTAAAGTACGTCGAGGGGGTAACAGCTCGCATCGATGCCGAGTGTCTGCTCGATCTCGACGTAGGAACTTTTGTGTACAACATGGAGCCGCCGTTCCCCAGGGAGGAAAGTTTGGTTTTCCTGGCGATCCTAGCAGTAGCGCGCATGACCATTTGGATCGCGCGCCTCAAGTTGGTCCACGAAGGGACATCTGTTCCTGATCGGGATCTGATCGTTTACTTTAAACATTTGCTTAAAGTAAAGATCAGATGCGATTGGAAGAGGTTGCCTAGAGTGGAATTTGACAAGAGGTGGGTGCACAGCACTAGTTTGTGCATCCGTCGAGGAGCCAAGTTTCAATACGTGTTCCCTCCTTAGGCATGGCATGGGCGGTGCTGGGTCCTACGGAACCCATCCCGCCTAGGTTAGCATTATAAGTTCAGTAAAGTAACTCTTGACTGGTGGTACAAATGAGATCCTGCTCCTGATTTTATTTTTTGGTATTAGAGAACCTCTGAGTCTGCCCAACCCCCCTGCTCCTCATCTTTATTTTCTGATGCTCCCGGTCATCCCCCTACTCAGAGGTCACCTTCCTACCCCCTCCATCCGTTGCTTTATTTTCTCCCACCTCCATTAAGGCCACTTCCCCAAACCCATTAGGGATGCTCTGCTTGTTTTCGGTTCCCCGGAAAACAGTGGGGGATCTAGCCACATAGAATAGTACAGGGGGGTCTTACTAACAACACATTAGTAGTTTTTTCCTTTTTTTGAAATGAACATTTTCATTAGTTTTTTCCCACTCCACGAACATTTTATGCCAATTAATTCAAGAACTCTTTCTAATGAAATCGAACTTTATTTTCTCACACATACACACACAAAAAAAAAAAAAAAAAAAAAAAAAAAAAAAAAAAAAAAAAAATGCACACACAACATACAGAAATGAATATACAAATTGTACATAGTTAAATTTTACATTGAACGCTGGGGTTATTAGTTAGATTAGGATCCACAGAGTGATTGAGGTATTTTGGTAAATGTTGCCAGTCAAGAGTAAGACTTCAAAGTCTCATCTGTTACATAGTCAAAAAGACCCTGTACCCTCCCCCTCCCAACTTCTTGTAGGGCCTTGTCCCTAATTTTGTTGAATTGAATTTTTTGTACGTTTTTTATGTTCAATTTTTTCTTTCTCAATAAATTTATAAACAAGATCAAAGTGTAGTATCTGTTCTCTCAGTTACTAAACTTGACCCACCACCGGGCTTTCGGGCTAGGTTAAGGTGTTTTTTCTTACTAACCTTTGTTAGCAAGGACCGACCCCCTCCTTTGGGGAGTCAGGACCTAAAGGACCGACTCCACATTTGTGGGAGCTTGGACCCGGAAACCGATCCCCTCTTTTGGGAGACTGGAATCTCGGGACCAACACCACTATCGCTGGTAGTTGAGACCTTCTTTTTTCATTTGTTGTTTTTGCATGTTGTTTTTTCTTCGTTTCGGTCTCACTTCTCGAGACTGGGATGGTCTAATTTCTCAACACTTAATTGCCTGAGCAGCACTCTGACCTGCCAGGCCCAAACTTTGTCTATCTTCGCTGCTCTCCCAGTGGATCGAGCAGACAGGGTTCTCTTTCTCGCTTCCGTTGGGGTAAGTTAGTGGGTAGGGTGACGTGGGGTAGGGCGGGTGCTTCGTTTCTGCTCCCCTCTGTGGGCAGGGATGCCTATCCCCTCTCTCTCTTAATTGCGACGCGGCACTCTGACCCGCTAGCACCCACTGCGTCTTTCTTCTCTGCTCTCCCCCCTCACGGGGGGATCTGAGCTGCTAACCCGACATCCCCGTGAGGGGAAGTCAAAAACTCTAATTTCTTCAAAGTCCGCTCCTCCCCCTCCTCCCCCTCCATTCCCCTGGGTTTTCTTTTCCCCCACTACACTTTGGTCCGCGCCAGCGGCCAGTGCAACCGCCACGATGCCAGGCAGGAGGGGTACGTCACCCCAAATGCGCAGCATCTCAACTGCGAACGACTCCCTATGTGAGGGAGCTGATGCATCTCCCGGCGAGACGGCGCCAGGAAACAAGGTAGGGCCCCGGCGCGCGGCGACCTTGGAAGAAAGCGGGAGGGTAGGGCCGCAGCCCGCGGCGACCCCCCAAAAAGCACCTGCAACCGCTCCCCACGAGGGCAACCCAGCGGAAAAAGCTGCCGTTAAGTCACTAGCTGGGGAAAGTGCAGAACCCAGCCAACCAGCTGCACCCCAGGATGGCAGAACCAAGGGAGGAAGACCGGGGAACCCATCCCCCGCTCCCCCAAAGGGCGACTCCCCAACAGAAAAGGAGGAAATCAGCACCGCGGACCAAACCGAGGCGCTGGATGAAGACGTAATAGCCTCCATCTGCTCACTATTCGGCGGGGAAGACAGTGATTGGCCCTCCAACACTCCCCAAGAGGACCAAATACGGAAAAGGGGTGACTCTCCGGCCAGTGGTAACAAAAGCAAGCTGGAAGGAGAGACACCCTTGACAGTACCCACCAAGGCTCCAGCTGGGAACACGGCACCAGAAGGGGAGACACCTCCATCCCCCAAGGGGACAGCCACCCAGCAAAGAAAGAAAATAAGAAAGGGGAGCGGCCCGGAGAGCAAACCAAGCCAGGACGAAACAACGCCAAGGACACAATGGCCTACTTTGCCTGGTAACGGCCCAGTTCCAAAACCAAAAATGCCCATAACAGGAGAGAGCCCCACAACACCAGCTACGCCCCCCAACCCGAGTCCAGCTGACACCCACCAGGATGGAGGACCGGCATGGGGCCCCAAAGAGCAGCAAGGGAAGTTGACGCCCGAAGACTACAGAGCACTCTTCGACTCCACTTACAAGGAGTATACCCAGGGGAACAACATCCAACCCCTCCCGGGTCAAGTGGAAGTTCTGGAGAAAAGAGTGCTCTCGCTGATAACTTCAGACACCAAGACAAGGGGTCTGACGGGCGTCAACAAGGACACCATGATGAACGTGTTGCTGGAGCAGAACATTCCCGCCAACTACATCTGTAGAAGGAGTTACGCACAGTGGGATGTTCTGCTCCCCACCTCCGAAGACGCAGTCAGGCTGTCCAGGACCTGCCATCAGAGCAGGAACATAAAGCTCCAACCCATCTATATGAACAAGAGGAGAGCAAATGTTTCTGCTCTAAACGTCCCCTGCTATATGGAGGCCAAACAACTGGGGGCTATCCTAAGCCAGTATGGAGACGTAGAGGAAGTCACCCCGGTCCGCGGATTAAGAAACATCATGACCGGGGACTACAAAGTACAGATGGTCCTGGACAAGGCTGGATTCTACGCCATCCCAGCCACACTCAAGTTCGGAGAGTGGACACTCTCCCTTATAGTGGAAGGGAGGAGGCCTCATTGCTGGCTGTGCACACAACAAGGGCATATGGCGAAGGACTGTCCAAAGAGGAATGGAGGGAAGAAGCCCACAAAAGCGGCGGGAACAAGCGTGACAACAAATCAAGCCGCGGATCCCGCGCCGGCCGCAAATCCTCCAGAGGCACCGACAGGCTGGGTGACGGTCGTAAAGAAAGGCAAGATCAACAAACAGCCATCCTTGCAGACAGTCACCCAAGACCAAGAACAACCGAAGAGCGAGACAGAGAAAATGGACACACAGACACCCTCCTCCTCAAACAAGAGGAAACTACCAGAATCTGAGGAGGAGGCCGCGTCAGAGGCAGAGGAAGAGACAACAACAGTCTCTATGGCCCTGAGCGCAACAGAGATCAGGAGGGCCAGGAGGAGGAAAAGCCGCAAGACACGCGCAAACCCTCCTACCCCCACTGAGACTGAGAAGGACTCCCTCGCAACAATAACACAGGATGAGCCCCCTGTGATCCCAACACCCCAGCAACCTGAACAACCTTCCCCCTCTCCTATAAAGGCCCCAAGAAACTCTTCCCGCCCCTCATCCCGTGACAGGAGCCAAAAAGAAGAAAACGAGCAGGCTACCCCCTCCCCAAGCGCTCAGCCTCCCCATCAACCAAAAGAGATCCCCTCCCCCACTCCCAAAGTCCGCACTGAACGGACCAAAAAGCTCCCCTTCCTGCCAGGAAGCAGGATTTGTGAAACAGACCCTCTCCAACCGGCTCCGGACCTTAAAGGACAACAGAAGGTCCGGTACAATAAACTTAAAAACTTTGAAAAAGTCGGTGGAGACCTAGTAACAGACCCCACTAAATTCAAGGACGCTCCCTTGTTGACCACTTTCGTTAGGGTCAACAAGGACGCTAGGACTGGAGGAATGTGGGCAATGATTAGGGCAGCGAAGAATGTGATCCCAGGCCAGCAGCTGGTGGATAGGGACCATCCTTCACTGACCAACATTTTCTTTAAATGTGAGGGTAGAATCCCCATGTATGTACACCCATCGCTATACAGGGCACTCAAACTAACCTTCCCCCTGGACGTGGGGGGCGTGGCCAAGGATGGATCACCTTCATCGGATTTACTAACCGGCAGCCTTGGCCAGGCCTGCCATGTCCTCACTGCCCAGGATTTCAGACCCGTCTGTGACAGTGCTTGAGGTAAGTGATCATGTCTTTGAACTTGGCTACATTGAATGTGAGGGGCATCAGGTGTCGAAGCAAAGCCTCTCGCGTTGTGAGAGACTTGGTGTCCCTCAAGGTAGATATCGCCGCTATCCAGGAGACACACTTTGTTTGTGACGGGGATTGTCAGGTGCTGGTAAACGATTACGATGTCTACTCAGCATATGGCAATACCTATAGTCGTGGAATCTCCTTGCTAGTGAGTCGCACCCTGTCAGCGTCGGTGAATGTTGTTCACGCAGGCGAGGACGGGCGGGCGCTTGTTGTTGATGTTGCTGTTAATTGTAGTGTTTTTCGGATTGTTGCTGTTTATGCTCCCAATGCTGCTGTAGAGAGGGCAACCTTTTTTCGACGGTTGGAGGGCTTCTTAGTGGATCCGGAACGGTTAGTTTTAATGGGGGATTGGAATGCAATCCTTGATCCCAAAATAGATAAGGTCGGGGGGACTAGCGGGTCGGCGTGGTGTGACAGCAGTCTGTCTGACCTGATGGCCTCGTGCGATCTCGTCGACAGATTTCGTCTGGATCATCCGGGGCGGGAGATGTGGACGTGGCATCCTGTAGTGCCTTCCCATCCAAGCACTTACTTGGATCGGATGTTAGTTAGAAGAGGCGATGTAGACTTCCTATCTTGCCCCACGTTCCACTTGCTAGGACACTCGGACCATAAACTTGTTATGGCCCGTTTGAGCTTAAGTGCTAGGCCTAAACTGGCCGGATACTGGAAGTTCAACAGCACCTTGTTGGAGCTGGAGGACTACCGGTTGAAGGTCACTGAGCTAATTCAGCGGGCTTTAGTGGGGGCGGTTACAGGGAGTAAGTGGTGGGTTAGTCTTAAGGCCAAAATTAGGCGCTTCTCTGTCCAGTATAGCCAACGCCTCGCGATAGATAAGGCTAAGGCAAAGAAGCGTTTAGAGGATAAGCTGACCCGGGCGGTGGAGGGGGGGGACCCCCTAGAGTTAGCACTAGCTAAACAAGATCTCAACCGCTTGGCTAGCGAGCGGTATGAAGGTCAAGTAGTTAGGGCTAGGTTAAACAAAGTTTCTAATGAGGCTGTGAATGTTGACGCTGTTGAGCGTAAGGCTGCTTTAAGGCGCGGTTCGGATGGGTACATTCGTAAAGTACATAACCTGGAAGGACACCCCTTAGTATCGACTCGGGAGATCTGCGAGGGGTTTCGGGAGCATCTATCGGTGCGCTTCACCCAACTACCCGGACTCAGGGTTGATGAGTTTGGCAGCTATTTGGCTGACTCGCCCCGCCTCACGGCGGCTCGGGCGGCTAGCTGTGATGGTCTTATTACTGAACATGAGGTCATTACTGCGTTGAAGCAGGTCGGCTATAACAAATCCCCGGGGCTTGATGGTTTACCCTATGAGTTTTACTTGAGGCTGTCGCCCATGTTGGTCCCTATTCTGAAGGATATGTTCAACCATTGGTTTGCCCAGGGTTCCATCCCTGGACAGGTGACCAAGGGTGTGATCACATTGCTGAGGAAAGGTCAACGGCATGGTGGGAGGGAAAACTTTGATGATTTTAGGCCCTTGACTCTGCTAAACACAGAGTTAAAGATTTTGGCAAAGATTCTTGCAAATCGCTTGCAGGTTGTCATCACTGACTTGATCGAACCGGACCAGACTTATGCTGTGAAGGGGAGATCGATTCAAGACAATTTGCACTTGATACGCTCGATCATAGAGGGGACAGAAGACGACGCCGAAGCCGCGCTGATCAGTTTGGATCAGTCCAAGGCATTCGATAGGGTCGACCATCGGTTCCTAGGATCTGTGCTAGAGGCCGCCGGATTTAATCCGGACTTCCGCAAGTGGATCTTTGTTCTGTATGACAGGCCGACGGTAGCGGTGCAGATCAACGGTAAGCTGTCGGAGTCATTCGCTGTCTCTCGGTCGGTGCGACAGGGTTGTCCGCTGTCGCCTCTGTTGTATGTCCTGGCGTTGGAACCCCTCCTTCGCAAGTTAAGGGACGAGGCGGCTACACCAGTCCTGCGCGGAATAGCTCTCCCTGGAGGCACACGAGCCAGGGTTTCCGCGTTCGCCGATGACGTCACCGTGTTCGTGTCTTGCCTCACGGACGTTCAAGCGGTGGTCGAGGCGCTCGCTCGATACGAAGAAGTAACAGGGGCCATCTTCAACCGTAGCAAGTCTGTTGGCCTGCGGTTGGGGGCCTGGACCGGGGTAAACTCGCTTCCAGGTATTTTCAGCTGGACCGATGGACCGGTCCGCATTCTCGGTGTCTGGTTTGGACCGGGACTTCAGCTGGAAAAGAATTGGTCGGAAGTACAGTCTAAGGTCAAATCGTCAGTAAAGACTTGGATTGGAAGGAAATTGTCCTTGAAGGGTCGGGCGGAGGCGTGTGCTACATACGTCTTTCCGCTCATCCTTTACCGTTTGTCTGTACTTCCTCTCCCTGCAGAACGACTAACCCGCTTACAAGGGCGCCTCGATTCACTTTTGTGGAACGAGGGTAAGCATTATGTCTGCAGAGAGGTCTGTGTTCAAAATCCGAGCGAGGGAGGCCTGGGTCAGCCCAGTCTCTTGTGTCATAGAAACGCCGAGAGATTGGCTTTCCTGAGTCGTTCGCTTGAAGGAGACGCTCATTGGGTCCCTGTGGTTGAGAACTCGTTTCCCAATCTCAAACCCAACCCTTCGGTAGAAGGTCGTCGTAGACCGAAGGGGGAGTCCAAGTTCTTCTCCGAATGCCGAACCGCTCTTAGAGCTTTGCCGGGGACCAATGTCCTCGATCAGCCAAGGAAGAAACTGTATCGGGATTTAGTGGAGGGGACCGCGAAGGATCCACTTTGTAGGCGGATGGGATGGTCGATGGAGGTTGTCCGTTCTCAATGGCGTTGGGCGCTGGGACGGGAGGTTCTGAATAACTCGGAATTCTCCCTGACTTGGCGACTGGTCCGAAATGCGCTGCCCCTCTTCGACGTACTTTTCCGGTATAAAGAACATACCAGTCGCTTCTGTCCGTGCTGTGACGAACGCGAGCCCGAAACAATCGAGCACGCGTTTTTTAGTTGCAGCCGGATACAGCCCCTATTAAAGTATGTCGAGGGGGTAACAGCTCGCATCGATGCCGAGTGTCTGCTCGATCTCGACGTAGGAACTTTTGTGTACAACATGGAGCCGCCGTTCCCCAGGGAGGAAAGTTTGGTTTTCCTGGCGATCCTAGCAGTAGCGCGCATGACCATTTGGATCGCGCGCCTCAAGTTGGTCCACGAAGGGACATCTGTTCCTGATCGGGATCTGATCGTTTACTTTAAACATTTGCTTAAAGTAAAGATCAGATGCGATTGGAAGAGGTTGCCTAGAGTGGAATTTGACAAGAGGTGGGTGCACAGCACTAGTTTGTGCATCCGTCGAGGAGCCAAGTTTCAATACGTGTTCCCTCCTTAGGCATGGCATGGGCGGTGCTGGGTCCTACGGAACCCATCCCGCCTAGGTTAGCATTATAAGTTCAGTAAAGTAACTCTTGACTGGTGGTACAAATGAGATCCTGTTCCTGATTTTATTTTTTGGTATTAGAGAACCTCTGAGTCTGCCCCCCCCCCTGTTCCTCATCTTTATTTTCTGATGCCCCCGGTCATCCCCCTACTCAGAGGTCACCTTCCTACCCCCTCCATCCGTTGCTTTATTTTCTCCCACCTCCATTAAGGCGACTTCCCCAAACCCCATTAGGGATGCTCTGCTTGTTTTCGGTTCCCCGGAAAACAGTGGGGGATCTAGCCACATAGAATAGTACAGGGGGGTCTTACTAACAACACATTAGTAGTCTTTTCCTTATTTTTGAAATGAACATTTTCATTAGTTTTTTCCCACTCCACGAACATTTTATGCCAATTAATTCAAGAACTCTTTCTAATGAAATCGAACTTTATTTTCTCACACATACACACACAAAAAAAAAAAAAAAAAAAAAAAAAATGCACACACAACACACAGAAATGAATATACAAATTGTACATAGTTAAATTTTACATTGAACGCTGGGGTTATTAGTTAGATTAGGATCCACAGAGTGATTGAGGTATTTTGGTAAATGTTGCCAGTCAAGAGTAAGACTTCAAAGTCTCATCTGTTACATAGTCAAAAAGACCCTGTACCCTCCCCCTCCCAATTTCTTGTAGGGCCTTGTGCCTAATTTTGTTGAATTGAATTTTTTGTTCGTTTTTTATGTTCAATTTTTTCTTTCTCAATAAAATATATAAACAAGATCACAGTGTAGTATCTGTTCTCTCAGTTACTAAACTTTCCGCCACCGGGCTTTCGGGCTAGGTTAAGGTGTTTTTTCTTACTAACCTTTGTTAGCAAGGACCGACCCCCTCCTTTGGGGAGTCAGGACCTAAAGGACCGACTCCACATTTGTGGGAGCTTGGACCCGGAAACCGATCCCCTTTTTTGGGAGACTGGAATCTCGGGACCAGCACCACTAGCTGGTAGTTTAGACCTGCTTTTGTTGTTTTTTTTTGCATGCGTTTTTTCTTCGTTCCGGTCTCTTCTCTCTAGAGACAGGGGATGGTCTAATTTCTCCACACTTAATTGCCTGAGCAGCACTCTGACCTGCCAGGCCCAAACTTTGTCTATCTTCGCTGCTCTCCCAGTGGATCGAGCAGACAGGGTTCTCTTTCTCGCTTCCGTTGGGGTAAGTTAGTGGGTAGGGTGACGTGGGGTAGGGCGGGTGCTTCGTTTCTGCTCCCCTCTGTGGGCAGGGATGCCTATCCCCTCTCTCTCTTAATTGCGACGCGGCACTCTGACCCGCTAGCACCCACTGCGTCTTTCTTCTCTGCTCTCCCCCCTCACGGGGGGATCTGAGCTGCTAACCCGACATCCCCGTGAGGGGAAGTCAAAAACTCTAATTTCTTCAAAGTCCGCTCCTCCCCCTCCTCCCCCTCCATTCCCCTGGGTTTTCTTTTCCCCCACTACACTTTGGTCCGCGCCAGCGGCCAGTGCAACCGCCACGATGCCAGGCAGGAGGGGTACGTCACCCCAAATGCGCAGCATCTCAACTGCTAACGACTCCCTATGTGAGGGAGCTGATGCATCTCCCGGCGAGACGGCGCCAGGAAACAAGGTAGGGCCCCGGCGCGCGGCGACCTTGGAAGAAAGCGGGAGGGTAGGGCCGCAGCCCGCGGCGACCCCCCAAAAAGCACCTGCAACCGCTCCCCACGAGGGCAACCCAGCGGAAAAAGCTGCCGTTAAGTCACTAGCTGGGGAAAGTGCAGAACCCAGCCAACCAGCTGCACCCCAGGACGGCAGAACCAAGGGAGGAAGACCGGGGAACCCATCCCCCGCTCCCCCAAAGGGCGACTCCCCGACAGAAAAGGAGGAAAACAGCACCGCAGACCAAACCGAGGCGCTGGATGAAGACGTAATAGCCTCCATCTGCTCACTATTCGGCGGGGAAGACAGTGATTGGCCCCCCAACACTCCCCAAGAGGACCAAATACGGAAAAGGGGTGACTCTCCGGCCAGTGGTAACAAAAGCAAGTTGGAAGGAGAGACACCCTTGACAGTACCCACCAAGGCTCCAGCTGGGAACACGGCACCAGAAGGGGAGACACCTCCATCCCCCAAGGGGACAGCCACCCAGCAAAGGAAGAAAATAAGAAAGGGGAGCGGCCCGGAGAGCAAACCAAGCCAGGACGAAACAACGCCAAAGACACAATGGCCTACTTTGCCTGGTAACGGCCCCGTTCCGAAACCAAAAATGCCCATGACAATGGAGAGCCCCACAACACCAGCTACGCCCCCCAACCCGAGTCCAGCTGACACCCACCAGGATGGAGGACCGGCATGGGGCCCCAAAGAGCAGCAAGGCAAGTTGACGCCCGAAGACTACAGAGCACTCTTCGACTCCACTTACAAGGAGTATACCCAGGGGAACAACATCCAACCCCTCCCGGGTCAAGTGGAAGTTCTGGAGAAAAGAGTGCTCTCGCTGATAACTTCAGACACCAAGACAAGGGGTCTGACGGGCGTCAACAAGGACACCATGATGAACGTGTTGCTGGAGCAGAACATTCCCGCCAACTACATCTGTAGAAGGAGTTACGCACAGTGGGATGTTCTGCTCCCCACCTCCGAAGACGCAGTCAGGCTGTCCAGGACCTGCCATCAGAGCAGGAACATAAAGCTCCAACCCATCTATATGAACAAGAGGAGAGCAAATGTTTCTGCTCTAAACGTCCCCTGCTATATGGAGGCCAAACAACTGGGGGCTATCCTAAGCCAGTATGGAGACGTAGAGGAAGTCACCCCGGTCCGCGGATTAAGAAACATCATGACCGGGGACTACAAAGTACAGATGGTCCTGGACAAGGCTGGATTCTACGCCATCCCAGCCACACTCAAGTTCGGAGAGTGGACACTCTCCCTTACAGTGGAAGGGAGGAGGCCTCATTGCTGGCTGTGCACACAACAAGGGCATATGGCGAAGGACTGTCCGAAGAGGAATGGAGGGAAGAAGCCCACAAAAGCGGTGGGAACAAGCGTGATAACAAATCAAGCCGCTGCTCCCGCGCCGGCCGCAAATCCTCCAGAGGCACCGACAGGCTGGGTGACGGTCGTAAAGAAAGGCAAGATCAACAAACAGCCATCCTTGCAGACAGTCACCCAAGACCAAGAACAACCGAAGAGCGAGACGGAGAAAATGGACACACAGACACCCTCCTCCTCAAACAAGAGGAAACTACCAGAATCTGAGGAGGAGGCCGCGTCAGAGGCAGAGGAAGAGACAACAACAGTCTCTATGGCCCTGAGCGCAACAGAGATCAGGAGGGCCAGGAGGAGGAAAAGCCGCAAGACACGCGCAAACCCTCCTACCCCCACTGAGACTGAGAAGGACTCCCTCGCAACAACAACACAGGATGAGCCCCCTGTGATCCCAACACCCCAGCAACCCGAACAACCTTCCCCCTCTCCTATAAAGGCCCCAAGAAACTCTTCCCGTCCCTCATCCCGTGACAGGAGCCAAAAAGAAGAAAACGAGCAGGCTACCCCCTCCCCAAGCGCTCAGCCTCCCCATCAACCAAAAGAGGTCCCCTCCCCCACTCCCAAAGTCCGCACTGAACGGACCAAAAAGCTCCCCTTCCTGCCAGGAAGCAGGATTTGTGAAACAGACTCTCTCCAACCGGCTCCGGACCTTAAAGGACAACAGAAGGTCCGGTACAATAAACTTAAAAACTTTGAAAAAGTCGGTGGAGACCTAGTAACAGACCCCACTAAATTCAAGGACGCTCCCTTGCTGACCACTTTCGTTAGGGTCGACAAGGACGCTAGGACTGGAGGAATGTGGGCAATGATTAAGGCAGCGAAGAATGCGATCCCAGGCCAGCAGCTGGTGGATAGGGACCATCCTTCACTGACCAACATTTTCTTTAAATGTGAGGGTAGAATCCCCATGTATGTACACCCATCGCTATACAGGGCACTCAAACTAACCTTCCCCCTGGACGTGGGGGGCGTGGCCAAGGATGGATCACTGTCATCGGATTTACTAACCGGCAGCCTTGGCCAGGCCTGCCATGTCCTCACTGCCCAGGATTTCAGACCCGTCTGTGACAGTGCTTGAGGTAAGTGATCATGTCTTTGAACTTGGCTACATTGAATGTGAGGGGCATCAGGTGTCGAAGCAAAGCCTCGCGCGTTGTGAGAGACTTGGTGTCCCTCAAGGTAGATATTGCCGCTATCCAGGAGACCCACTTTGTTTGTGACGGGGATTGTCAGGTGCTGGTAAACGATTACGATGTCTACTCAGCATATGGCAATACCTATAGTCGTGGAATCTCCTTGCTAGTGAGTCGCACCCTGTCAGCGTCGGTGAATGTTGTTCACGCAGGCGAGGACGGGCGGGCGCTTGTTGTTGATGTTGCTGTTAATTGTAGTGTTTTTCGGATTGTTGCTGTTTATGCTCCCAATGCTGCTGTAGAGAGGGCAACCTTTTTTCGACGGTTGGAGGGCTTCTTAGTGGATCCGGAACGGTTAGTTTTAATGGGGGATTGGAATGCAATCCTTGATCCCAAAATAGATAAGGTCGGGGGGACTAGCGGGTCGGCGTGGTGTGACAGCAGTCTGTCTGACCTGATGGCCTCGTGCGATCTCGTCGACAGATTTCGTCTGGATCATCCGGGGCGGGAGATGTGGACGTGGCATCCTGTAGTGCCTTCCCATCCAAGCACTTACTTGGATCGGATGTTAGTTAGAAGAGGCGATGTAGACTTCCTATCTTGCCCCACGTTCCACTTGCTAGGACACTCGGACCATAAACTTGTTATGGCACGTTTGAGCTTAAGTGCTAGGCCTAAACTGGCCGGATACTGGAAGTTCAACAGCACCTTGTTGGAGCTGGAGGACTACCGGTTGAAGGTCACTGAGCTAATTCAGCGGGCTTTAGTGGGGGCGGTTACAGGGAGTAAGTGGTGGGTTAGTCTTAAGGCCAAAATTAGGCACTTCTCTGTCCAGTATAGCCAACGCCTCGCGATAGATAAGGCTAAGGCAAAGAAGCGTTTAGAGGATAAGCTGACCCGGGCGGTGGAGGGGGGGGACCCCCTAGAGTTAGCACTGGCTAAACAAGATCTCAACCGCTTGGCTAGCGAGCGGTATGAAGGTCAAGTAGTTAGGGCTAGGTTAAACAAAGTTTCTAACGAGGCTGTGAATGTTGACGCTGTTGAGCGTAAGGCTGCTTTAAGGCGCGGTTCGGATGGGTACATTCGTAAAGTACATAACCTGGAAGGACACCCCTTAGTATCGACTCGGGAGATCTGCGAGGGGTTTCGGGAGCATCTATCGGTGCGCTTCACCCAACTACCCGGACTCAGGGTTGATGAGTTTGGCAGCTATTTGGCTGACTCGCCCCGCCTCACGGCGGCTCGGGCGGCTAGCTGTGATGGTCTTATTACTGAACATGAGGTCATTACTGCGTTGAAGCAGGTCGGCTATAACAAATCCCCGGGTCTTGATGGTTTACCCTACGAGTTTTACTTGAGGCTGTCGCCCATGTTGGTCCCTATTCTGAAGGATATGTTCAACCATTGGTTTGCCCAGGGTTCCATCCCTGGACAGGTGACCAAGGGTGTGATCACATTGCTGAGGAAAGGTCAACGGCATGGTGGGAGGGAAAACTTTGATGATTTTAGGCCCTTGACTCTGCTAAACACAGAGTTAAAGATTTTGGCAAAGATTCTTGCGAATCGCTTGCAGGTTGTCATCACTGACTTGATCGAACCGGACCAGACTTATGCTGTGAAGGGGAGATCGATTCAAGACAATTTGCACTTGATACGCTCGATCATAGAGGGGACAGAAGACGACGCCGAAGCCGCGCTGATCAGTTTGGATCAGTCCAAGGCATTCGATAGGGTCGACCATCGGTTCCTAGGATCTGTGCTAGAGGCCGCCGGATTTAATCCGGACTTCCGCAAGTGGATCTTTGTTCTGTATGACAGGCCGACGGTAGCGGTGCAGATCAACGGTAAGCTGTCGGAGTCATTCGCTGTCTCTCGGTCGGTGCGACAGGGTTGTCCGCTGTCGCCTCTGTTGTATGTCCTGGCGTTGGAACCCCTCCTTCGCAAGTTAAGGGACGAGGCGGCTACACCAGTCCTGCGCGGAATAGCTCTCCCTGGAGGCACACGAGCCAGGGTTTCCGCATTCGCCGATGATGTCACCGTGTTCGTGTCTTGCCTCACGGACGTTCAAGCGGTGGTCGAGGCGCTCGCTCGATACGAAGAAGTAACAGGGGCCATCTTCAACCGTAGCAAGTCTGTTGGCCTGCGGTTGGGGGCCTGGACCGGGGTAAACTCGCTTCCAGGTATTTTCAGCTGGACCGATGGACCGGTCCGCATTCTCGGTGTCTGGTTTGGACCGGGACTTCAGCTGGAAAAGAATTGGTCGGAAGTACAGTCTAAGGTCAAATCGTCAGTAAAGACTTGGATTGGAAGGAAATTGTCCTTAAAGGGTCGGGCGGAGGCGTGTGCTACATACGTCTTTCCGCTCATCCTTTACCGTTTGTCTGTACTTCCTCTCCCTGCAGAACGACTAACCCGCTTACAAGGGCGCCTCGATTCACTTTTGTGGAACGAGGGTAAGCATTATGTCTGCAGAGAGGTCTGTGTTCAAAATCCGAGCGAGGGAGGCCTGGGTCAGCCCAGTCTCTTGTGTCATAGAAACGCCGAGAGATTGGCTTTCCTGGGTCGTTCGCTTGAAGGAGACGCTCCTTGGGTCCCTGTGGTTGAGAACTCGTTTCCCAACCTCAAACCCAACCCTTCGGTAGAAGGTCGTCGTAGACCGAAGGGGGAGTCCAAGTTCTTCTCCGAATGCCGAACCGCTCTTAGAGCTTTGCCGGGGACCAATGTCCTCGATCAGCCAAGGAAGAAACTGTATCGGGATTTAGTGGAGGGGACCGCGAAGGATCCACTTTGTAGGCGGATGGGATGGTCGATGGAGGTTGTCCGTTCTCAATGGCGTTGGGCGCCGGGACGGGAGGTTCTGAATAACTCGGAATTCTCCCTGACTTGGCGACTGGTCCGAAATGCGCTGCCCCTCTTCGACGTACTTTTCCGGTATAAAGAACATACCAGCCGCTTCTGTCCGTGCTGTGACGAACGCGAGCCCGAAACAATCGAGCACGCGTTTTTTAGTTGCAGCCGGATACAGCCCCTATTAAGGTACGTCGAGGGGGTAACAGCTCGCATCGATGCCGAGTGTCTGCTCGATCTCGACGTAGGAACTTTTGTGTACAACATGGAGCCGCCGTTCCCCAGGGAGGAAAGTTTGGTTTTCCTGGCGATCCTAGCAGTAGCGCGCATGACCATTTGGATCGCGCGCCTCAAGTTGGTCCACGAAGGGACATCTGTTCCTGATCGGGATCTGATCGTTTACTTTAAACATTTGCTTAAAGTAAAGATCAGATGCGATTGGAAGGGGTTGCCTAGAGTGGAATTTGACAAGAGGTGGGTGCACAGCACTAGTTTGTGCATCCGTCGAGGAGCCAAGTTTCAATACGTGTTCCCTCCTTAGGCATGGCATGGGCGGTGCTGGGTCCTACGGAACCCATCCCGCCTAGGTTAGCATTATAAGTTCAGTAAAGTAACTCTTGACTGGTGGTACAAATGAGATCCTGTTCCTGATTTTATTTTTTGGTATTAGAGAACCTCTGAGTCTGCCCAACCCCCCTGCTCCTCATCTTTATTTTCTGATGCCCCCGGTCATCCCCCTACTCAGAGGTCACCTTCCTACCCCCTCCATCCGTTGCTTTATTTTCTCCCACCTCCATTAAGGCGACTTCCCCAAACCCCATTAGGGATGCTCTGCTTGTTTTCGGTTCCCCGGAAAACAGTGGGGGATCTAGCCACATAGAATAGTACAGGGGGGTCTTACTAACAACACATTAGTAGTTTTTTCTTTATTTTTGAAATGAACACTTTCATTAGTTTTTTCCCACTCCACGAACATTTTATGCCAATTAATTCAAGAACTCTTTCTAATGAAATCGAACTTTATTTTCTCACACATACACACACACACACACAAAAAAAAAAAAAAAAAATGCACACACAACATACAGAAATGAATATACAAATCGTACATAGTTAAATTTTACATTGAACGCTGGGGTTATTAGTTAGATTAGGATCCACAGAGTGATTGAGGTATTTTGGTAAATGTTGCCAGTCAAGAGTAAGACTTCAAAGTCTCATCTGTTACATAGTCAAAAAGACCCTGTACCCTCCCCCTCCCAATTTCTTGTAGGGCCTTGTGCCTAATTTTGTTGAATTGAATTTTTTGTACGTTTTTTTTTTATGTTCAATTTTTTCTTTCTCAATAAAATATATAAACAAGATCACAGTGTAGTATCTGTTCCGGCAGATACTGCAAGCAAAGACCATATGTGGGGGCAACCCCACATATAAGACCTTGGTCAATGTAGGGGCAACCCTTCATACCAATTGTCACTATCCAGCTCCCCTACTCCCCGGGGAGTTGGTCCCCATTTCCCGTTCACTCCTCACATTAAAAATCGGCCTTGTGCCTAATTTGCTCGGTGGGGGAGCAAATAAATACCATCTGTTCCGGCAGATGCTGCACTTAAGATGGTTTGTGCCAGTCAATGGAGGGGAAACCCTCTATACTGGGACAATTATTATTTTTGGTAACCAGAGTGCCCCCTTTTTGCCTACTTTAAGGGGAGCTGGTTTTTACCTCACATTAAAAACGGCCTTGTGCCTAATTTGCTCAGTGGGGGAGCAAATAAACACCATCTGTTCCGGCAGATGCTGCAAGCTATGACTAGCTATGACTAGCAAAGACCAGATGTGGGGGAAACCCCACATGCCTGACCTTTAACCAGCTCCCATTTCCCACCTCTCGGGAGCTGGTCCCCTTTTTTCCCTTCCCCCTCCCTTCACTCCTCACATTAAAAATTGGCCTTGTGCCTAATTTGCTCGGTGGGGGAGCAAATAAATACCATCTGTTCCGGCAGATACTGCAAGCAAAGACCATATGTGGGGGCGACCCCACATATAAGACCTTGGTCAATGTAGGGGCAACCCTTCATACCAATTGTCACTATCCAGCTCCCCTACTCCCCGGGGAGCTGGTCCCCATTTCCCCTTCACTCCTCACATTAAAAATCGGCCTTGTGCCTAATTTGCTCAGTGGGGGAGCAAATAAATACCATCTGTTCCGGCAGATGCTGCACTTAAGATAATTTGTACCAGTCAATGGAGGGGAAACCCTCTATACTGGGACAATTATTATTTTTGGTAACCAGAGTGCCCCCTTTTTGCCAAATTTTAGGGGAGCTGGTTTTTACCTCACATTAAAAACGGCCTTGTGCCTAATTTGCTCAGTGGGGGAGCAAATAAACACCATCTGTTCCGGCAGATACTGCACTTAAGATAATTTGTACCAGTCAATGGAGGGGAAACCCTCTATACTGGGACAATTATTATTTTTGGTAACCAGAGTGACCCCTTTTAGGGGAGCTTGTTTTTACCTCACATTAAAAACGGCCTTGTGCCTAATTTGCTCTGTGGATGAGCAAATAAATACCATCTGTTCCGGCAGATACTACACTTAAGATAATTTGTACCAGTCAATGGAGGGGAAACCCTCTATACTGGGACAATTATTATTTTTGGTAACCAGAGTGCCCCCTTTTTGCCTACTTTTAGGGGAGCTGGTTTTAACCTTACATTAAAAACGGCCTTGTGCCTAATTTGCTCAGTGGGGGAGCAAATAAATACCATCTGTTCCGGCAGATACTATACTTAAGATAATTTGTACCAGTCAATGGAGGGGAAACCCTCTATACTGGGACAATTATTATTTTTGGTAACCAGAGTGCCCCCTTTTTGCCTACTTTAAGGGGAGCTGGTTTTTACCTCACATTAAAAACGGCCTTGTGCCTAATTTGCTCAGTGGGGGAGCAAATAAACACTATCTGTTCCGGCGGATGCTGCACTTAAGATAATTTGTACCAGTCAATGGAGGGGAAACCCTCTATACTGGGACAATTATTATTTTTGGTAACCAGAGTGCCCCCTTTTTGCCTACTTTTAGGGGAGCTGGTTTTTACCTAACATTAAAAACGGCCTTGTGCCTAATTTGCTCAGTGGGGGAGCAAATAAATACCATCTGTTCCGGCAGATACTGCAAGCTATGACTAGCTATGACTAGCTATGACTAGCAAAGACAAGATGGGGGGCAACCCCACATGCCTGACCTTTAACCAGCTCCCATTTCCCACCTCTCGGGAGCTGGTCCCCTTTTTCCCTTCCCCCTCCCTTCACTCCTCACATTAAAAATCGGCCTTGTGCCTAATTTGCTCGGTGGGGGAGCAAATAAATACCATCTGTTCCGGCAGATACTACACTTAAGATAATTTGTACCAGTCAATGGAGGGGAAACCCTCTATACTGGGACAATTATTATTTTTGGTAACCAGAGTGCCCCCTTTTTGCCTACTTTTAGGGGAGCTGGTTTTAACCTCACATTAAAAACGGCCTTGTGCCTAATTTGCTCAGTGGGGGAGCAAATAAATACCATCTGTTCCGGCAGATACTACACTTAAGATAATTTGTACCAGTCAATGGAGGGGAAACCCTCTATACTGGGACAATTATTATTTTTGGTAACCAGAGTGCCCCCTTTTTGCCTACTTTAAGGGGAGCTGGTTTTTACCTCACATTAAAAATCGGCCTTGTGCCTAATTTGCTCAGTGGGGGAGCAAATAAACACCATCTGTTCCGGCGGATGCTGCACTTAAGATAATTTGTACCAGTCAATGGAGGGGAAACCCTCTATACTGGGATAATTATTATTTTTGGTAACCAGAGTGCCCCCTTTTTGCCTACTTTTAGGAGAGTTCATTTTTACCTACCATTAAAAACGGCCTTGTGCCTAATTTGCTCAGTGGGGGAGCAAATAAATACCATCTGTTCCGGCAGATACTGCAAGCTATGACTAGCTATGACTAGCTATGACTAGCAAAGACCAGATGGGGGGCAACCCACATGCCTGACCTTTAACCAGCTCCCATTTCCCACCTCTCTGGAGCTGGTCCCCTTTTTCCCTTCCCCCTCCCTTCACTCCTCACATTAAAAATCGGCCTTGTGCCTAATTTGCTCGGTGGGGGAGCAAATAAACACTATCTGTTCCTGCAGATACTACACTTAAGATAGTTTGTGCCAGTCAATGGAGGGGAAACCCTCTATACTGGGACAATTATTATTTTTGGTAACCAGAGTGCCCCCTTTTTGCCTACTTTAAGGGGAGCTCTGTTTTTACCTCACATTAAAAACGGCCTTGTGGCTAATTTGCTCAGTGGGGGAGCAAATAAACACCATCTGTTCCGGCAGATGCTGCACTTAAGATAATTTGTACCAGTCAATGGAGGGGAAACCCTCTATACTGGGACAATTATTATTTTTGGTAACCAGAGTGCCCCCTTTTTGCCTACTTTAAGGGGAGCTGGTTTTTATCTCACATTAAAAACGGCCTTGTGCCTAATTTGCTCTGTGGGGGAGCAAATAAACACCATCTGTTCCGGAAGATGCCGCACTTAAGATAATTTGTACCAGTCAATGGAGGGGAAACCCTCTATACTGGGACAATTATTATTTTTGGTAACCAGAGTGCCCCCTTTTTGCCTACTTTTAGGGGAACTGGTTTTTACCTCACATTAAAAACGGCCTTGTGCCTAATTTGCTCAGTGGGGGAGCAAATAAATACCATCTGTTCCGGCAGATACTGCAAGCTATTACTAGCTATGACTAGCTATGACTAGCAAAGACCAGATGTGGGGGCAACCCCACATGCCTGACCTTTAACCAGCTCCCATTTCCCACCTCTCGGGAGCTGGTCCCCTTTTTCCCTACCCCCTCCCTTCACTCCTCACATTAAAAATCGGTCTTGTACCTAATTTGCTCGGTGGGGGAGCAAATAAATACCATCTGTTCCGGCAGATGCTGCAAGCTATGACTAGCTATGACTAGCAAAGACCAGATGTGGGGGCAACCCCACATGCCTGACCATTAACCAGCTCCCATTTCCCACCTCTCGGGAGCTGGTCCCCTTTTTCCCTTCCCCCTCCCTTCACTCCTCACATTAAAAATCGGCCTTGTGCCTAATTTGCTCGGTGGGGGAGCAAATAAACACCATCTGTTCCGGCAGATGCTGCACTTAGGATAGTTTGTACCAGTCAATGGAGGGGAAACCCTCTATACTGGGACAATTATTATTTTTGGTAACCAGAGTGCCCCCTTTTTGCCTACTTTTAGGCGAGCTGGTTTTTACCTCACATTAAAAACGGCCTTGTGCCTAATTTGCTCAGTGGGGGAGCAAATAAATACCATCTGTTCCGGCAGATGCTGCAAGCTATGACTAGCTATGACTAGCAAAGACCAGATGTGGGGGCAACCCCACATGCCTGACCTTTAACCAGCTCCCATTTCCCACCTCTCAGGAGTTGGTCCCCTTTTTCCCTTCCCCCTCCCCTCACTCCTCACATTAAAAATCGGCCTTGTGCCTTATTTGCTCGGTGAGGGAGCAAATAAATACCATCTGTTCCGGCAGATACTGCAAGCTATGACTAGCTATGACTAGCTATGACTAGCAAAGACCAGATGTGGGGGCAACCCCACATGCCTGACCTTTAACCAGCTCCCATTTCCCACCTCTCGGGAGCTGGTCCCCTTTTTCCCTTCCCCCTCTCTTCACTCCTCACATTAAAAATCGGCCTTGTGCCTAATTTGCTCGGTGGGGGAGCAAATAAATACCATCTGTTCCGGCAGATGCTGCAAGCTATGACTAGCAAAGACCAGCTATGACTAGCAAAGACCAGATGTGGGGGCAACCCCACATGCCTGACCATTAACCAGCTCCCAATTCCCGCCTCTCGGGAGCTGGTCCCCTTTTTCCCGTCCCCCTCCCTTCACTCCTCACATTAAAAATAAGCTTTATTCCTAATTTGCTCGGTGGGGGAGCAAATAAATACCATCTGCTCCGGCAGATGCTGCAAGCTATGACTAGCTATGACTAGCAAAGACCAGATGTGGGGGCAACCCCACATGCCTGACCATTAACCAGCTCCCATTTCCCACCTCTCGGGAGCTGGTCCCCTTTTCCCCTTCCCCCTCCCTTCACTCCTCACATTAAAAATCGGCCTTGTGCCTAATTTGCTCGGTGGGGGAGCAAATAAATACCATCTGTTCCGGCAGATACTGCAAGCAAAGACCATATGTGGGGGTAACTCCACATATCAGACCTTGGTTAATGTAGGGGAAACCCTTCATACCAATTGTCACTATCCAGCTCCCATTTCCCACCCATCGGGAGCTGGTCCCCTTTTCCCTCCCCCCTCCCTCCATCTCCACATTAAAAAACGGCCTTGTTCCTCAGTGGGGAAGCAAATAAATACCATCTGTTCTTCGGATGCTGCACTTCTATTTCTCGTTCTCTTTCGGTGGAGGAGAAATCCTTCACGACTGAGACAATTTTTTATTTTTGTACCTTTTCTCCACGTTAAAAAACGACCCTGGTGTCTAACTCTGTCCCGTGGGGAGGCATAGTAAATAGGTACAATCACTAATAGCAACTTCCCTTACTCTCCCTCTCTCTCTCACTCTCTCTCTCTATCTGTGTCAGAAAACTAAGTGAAACTGAGCATATTTTCACCCTAGAACTGCTCGTCTATGAAAAAGAATACAGGGTAGTTTCGCCCCAGCTGATTATAACATGGCCGTTTTTAAGTTCAGCTTCTTGATGATCTGTCCTCTAAAAATATATTTAAAAAAAAAATCATCAAATCTAAACCATCACCGATCATCATTGGTTGAATCTTTGCAAGAATGTTTCATAGTCGTCTTCGTCCATCTGTTTTTTTTTTGTTCTTTTGTGCAAGTACTTTACACTAAGTTTCCTCGGTCGTCTTCTGGCAGTTTTGAATATTGTTCGTTCAAACTCAGGATGCTTTATATGGTTCAGTTAAAATTATATTCAAATTTCTTGAACTCGTGAAGAAACCGAGAAATAAGAACGACAATTCGAAAAATTGGAAAATTACCCAAAAAGGCCATTAAGCAAGAACATTTCGCGCTATTCAATATATATATACTAGCAAAAGTACCCATCGTTGACTGAGTTCAAAAACAGCCTACAGAAAATGGACTCTGATTTATGAAACTATGATAGGTTATGAAAAGGAAGGATTGTAAAGAGATAGCTTCGAATTTGGGGGTATCAAAACCAAAGCAAAATATGATGAAAGTAAAAATAAAATAGATAAACCCCATAATTTATTACACCAGACCTGTTCACACTGAAACACTTATCACAATATTCTGTGGATCTATATTAAAAACCTTGTTAAACTTTGTGACATATTTCCATTCTATGGAGGTCAGGTGCGAACGAACACCCCATAATTTTATTATACCATAATTCTTCAAACTGAAACATAATTATCAAAGTATACTTACGCAGATAGATACGAAAAGTCTTTATTAAAGTTTGTGCCTATTTCCATTCTATGGAGGCCAGGCGCGAACGCGGGCCCCACAATTTTATTATATCATCCCTATTTAAGTTAAAACATACTTATCAATGTAGTATTATGTACATCTGTATCAAAAACACTTGTAGACGTTTTTTTTTTTTTAATTTTTTATTTCCATACTTTATGGACCAGGCGCGTACGCAGACCCCACAATTATAATGAATCATCATTATGCCAGATCAAACATACCCATTCCTGTGTCTCGATACATTTTCTATCATTATATGTGATTTTGTATAATTGTTAACCATATAGGAGCCTATTCGTGACGAGACATACACGCAAATGTTCAACTTTATAATATACAGGGTGGTCAAAAAGTCAGGTAACATTTTAAAGAAAACGATATTAGCAATACACGTATATTTAAGTACCATACATTGAAATATAAAATGAAACAAACATGAAATATGTTTATTTTGTTAATTGTCGTCCATTTCTCTCTATGAATCGCTGGAAGCGATTAACCACTGATTGTGTAACACGTGTAATCATGTCAGCTGATATCCGCGCAATCTCCTCTTCAATAAATAACTTTAAAGACGCTATTGTATCAGGCTTCTTGCCATAAACGCTATCCTTTACATAGCCCCAAAGCCAGAAATCAGGAGGGGTAAGATCCGGAGATCTGGCTGGCCATTCAACTGGGCCACGGCGACCAATCCATCGTTGTGGAAAAATTTTATCCAAGAAATAATATTAAACGAATAGAGATTATAATGGATCATATTGTGTTTTCTACCTTGACTATTACCTGACTTTTTGACCACCCTGTAGATATACAAAATTAATTTCTTTGTGGTGTGTGTGTGTGTGTGTGTGAGAGAGAGAGAGAGAGAGAGAAAGAGATAGAGAGAGAGAGAGTATCTTCCTCATAATTTTTCTTTTGAAATTTTCACACAAATGTAATTTATATTTTTGGCAGTGATCTTAGATATGGTCTGTACAGGAATTCATCAGATAAGTATCGAAAATCAGAAAACAAAATTCGATCTTAATAATAGTTTTTCTTTTCTTATAGATAAAAACAATTTTTACAGGGGAATGTTTTGCAGGTGTTACGTAAAATATTTCCAGGTAAAAGTTCTCTTTTATCTATAAGTGTAGAATGACAATTTTTAAGATGGTCAAGCTCAAATATCAGCAAACGTGATAATTTAAACAAACGCAGACAGAATTTGATGAAAAACGTGATCATTATTATTAAAAAAAAAAATTATTGCGAATTAATTCACCGGGAAAATTCAATAGAAGATTGATTGTTTAAGAATACATACACAACCTGCATACATTAAAAAACGCTTAAGCATATTGTACGACTGGGCAACGCCGGGCGTCCAGCGAGTGTGATATATATATATATATATATATATATATATATATATATATATATATATATATATATATATATATATATATATATATATTTATATAAAGAAAAAATATATATAAAGAAATATATATATATAAAGAAAAAAATATATATAAAGAAATATATATATATATATATATATAAAGAAAAAAATATATATATAAAGAAATATATATATATATACATATATATAAAGAAAGGGGGAAAAGATAGAAAAAAGAAAAGACGAAGAAGAAAGTAGAAAAAAAAAGAAAGAGAAAAAGGAAAGAGAAGGGAAAACGAGCAAAAAATGTATACATTTATAAATATTTTAAGCTTTATATATATTTTATTTTCAATAAATAAGAATGTAAATATACAAAATACTAATCATAGTGGGGGTGATAAGTAATCAAATGGATTAATCCTTATCTTATAAATACAAGACTGGTAAATTAAAAAATATATATCCATTTTGAATTTGGAAACAGATAATCTCACAGGTAGGAAAGTCATTTTTATAACATAAATAGGTTGGATGAAGTAATTAAGAATAGGAAACTAGATCTAATATTTGTAATATGTTTTCTCCCCACTTCCAAGTGTGTGTGTGTATATATATATATATATATATATATATATATATATATATATATATATATATATATATATATATATATATATATATATATATATATATATATATATATATATATATATATACTTGGAAGTGAGGAGAAAACCTATTACATATACATATATATATATATATATGTTTTTTTTTTTTTCTGAAGAATGACATACTAGTGACATATGGGCGAGTGGTCCTAGACATTGTATCAAAGTTTACGATTACCCAAAGATGCTGAGTTCAATCCTGAACGAAGGCAGTGAAAAGTAACATTCAAAACAGAGAATCAGCAACTATGTCCCAGAGCCTAGCTGGAATCCGAACACGGTACCCCCGTAATAATAATAAAGGGTTGGGTTCGAGACTCCTAACAAACGGTTCCCCAGCTCGATACAAAACATCTGATGAAGGCCGGATGGCAAAACGGCCGAAACGTTGTGACTATAACAACCAAGATGAGGAAGTCAGTCCGACAATCTCAATCAATGAAAACACCTCATCTCAAAAATACAGACAATCACTGTATTTCTATTCTGTCAACGAACCCATCCAGCTCTTCGCTTATAAGGCAAGTATACCTCCACCCAACATTATGGCGTTCAAAACAATACACATCTCTTTAAAAACAAAAGCCACATATCTGGTGGTTGAGGGTCCTTACACATCACACTGGGGGTTAGTGGAGAAAATAAAAGGGGTTGATTGGTTTGCAGAAAGTCCGAATTTGGTTGTGGAGAGAGATTAATATTGAGTAAATTGGAGAGAGACAGACAGACAGACAGATAGACAGACAAAGACAGAGAGAGATAGTGATCGTGAAAGACAGAGAGATAATTACAGAGAGTGAACGCAAAATGACGACTACATGACAAAGAGGGTGCTAAAGGGCGTAGAGGACACCGACCGAAAAAGAGAGCACTAAAGGTCAGTAGAAAGAGTCACAGAAATGAGGGAGGCAAATCAATTATATATACAACCCCCCTCATATATATATATATATATATATATATATATACATAAATATATATATATATATATATATATACATAAATATATATATAATATATATATACATAAATATATATATATGTAATATATATATATACATAAATATATATATATATATAAATATATATGTGTGTGTGTGTGTATCTATATACGTATACAAATTACTGATGATTGTGAGGAGATATTAACCTCCGCCCATTATACACCCGTTTCCTTGTCCTTAACTGCGACCCATGACGCCCCTCTCTCTCAAGGAAAAAAAAAAAGAAAACTGACAGTAACTAATTTAACAGCAGAAGACGAAAGCAGAAAATTAAGGGTGAGAGAAAAATTGCCTGTCATTTGTAGAGGATAATCATTTTTTAAGGCATAAATATTTGGGGTGGGTGGGGAAGGTTTACTTGGCGTTTCTTCTGGGATGACGTATTCTTGTTAACTGCATTAGTACATAGTTTCGGACTGTTGTCCTTATTGTATTTGTAAGCTCGCCATGAGATTTGCCTGCTATATGCGGATCTCATAAAATAATTCGTTTGATTGTTTCCTTCACGGCATATCATCCCTTTTCTGGTTACGTAATGCCTCACTTTTTACTTCATAGTAAAATGTATTTCCTTAACCCATGAGTTTTCGATGTTTATTATCTCCTCAGAAGAAAAATGTTAGAAGATAATATATAAACATCGAAAACTAATAGGTTAAGGAAATACAGTTTACTATACTGTATTGTTTGTCTTGCATGCAATAAAATTTCTATATTTGAAATTTAACTGTTTCAGATCACAAATTTTAAATTCCTAAATTATGATTTATTTGCTCTATCTAGTATATTGAGCAATTATATTTAGCTGTGATAGTCTTATATAAAATATTACATCCAATAATATTTTGTAAGACCGATAATCACTGGATTTGCACACCAGTAATATTATTGTATCATTAGACTATTCGAAACCGATGGATCTAACGAGTTATATATTAGTATTCAATAATTAATAGAGCAAAATATACTTTTATTTAAATCAAAACAAATATTATTTTAACGTCATTACATGATCATGACCATATTTCTGTCTAATTTATAAATAACTAGCCTGGGTGCCCGACGTGGCCCGGCGTGACCCGGGTGTTTGGGGGGTGGGTGTTGAGCAAATAAAAAAAAAATTAGTAGGCAGGCAGGCTCGAACCCGTACCGCGGAAAAGGAAAAGAACGTGAAAAACAACGTGACGTCCTTGCCGTTGCGTCCATAGCAAACAGGAAGTTATGAAAGTTTAAATTACGGCTAGTCAACCGAAAAGAAAGGATGACTTTCGAAAATATCGGTGAAAAAAGCGATCCTTCCCTGTAGAGAGTGTCCAGTTGAGGGTGACGGAATTAATGTTTTTAGCCAATTTTTCAATATTTGTCGACGACGGGTCGTGCTTCAAAACGATACCGAACTCGTAAAAATCTGTCGCATCTGTTGTAAGTTTTAGGCAGACATACATACATACATACATACATACATACATACATACATACACACATACATACATACATACATACATACATACATACATTTAAAAAGACAGGTGAGATTTGTATTATAGATAAACGGACCTCATCAGTGGGGGGACCAGTTTAGCCACCAGACTTGTTTGGTGAGGAGGGTGGCTAGTCTCCTTGAAGGATTAAAAACAAGACCTTCCAAAGGGCGAACGAACGGCCAACTAGCACCGTTGGGTGTATGTATGTGTGTGTGTGTTTGGGTGGAGAGGGCTCCCGTAAGCTGTGGTGAAGGCAACCTTTCTAGGAGAAGCAAATCTCTGATTTAAAAAAAAAAACATAAAACGGGAGACCAGTACCCGCATTAAGCTGGTCTGCAGTTTAATTTGTTGTTGGCTATTTTGCTCTTGCTTGTCGTACAAAGCTAAGACTCTGTAACATCATCTGTGTATAGATATTCCCTCAGGCATTTGTCTATTAAAATGGTCCTGTGGCGATGGAAGTCATTTTTGGGCTCATGGACTTTTAAGTGTTGAGACGATTAATTAGAATCGGAAATCGGAAAAAAATCGCAACTTTTGTAAATACTGGAATCGGTATCGGAATCGGAAAATTTTAGCCGTATCTCCGATTCCAAATCCGATTCTTTGCATTTTTGCAAAATAAGTTACCATTGCTGATAAATACTAAACGACTAAAATCTATACAGATACAGCGTTCATTATTTACAATGTAAATTGTTGTTTTTTTTCGTAAAGTAAACAACACAAAAAAAACTTTTAGTAAATTAGCTAGGTACACTTTAGAAGAATGCAGTTATTTTACAATATTCGAAAAATATTTTAACAGTCCGTCATCTAGGATTTGAAAATATTACAAGGGAGACAAAACATATGAGAAACGGTTGAAACTGAATTGAATGCGATATAAATAAATTTGTGAATTTTCACACTTTCGTATGAAATAACGTTTGGCGTCAATTTGTCTTAAATTCTATCTGTATTACTTACGCTTAGACTTAGGAATTCCTGTCGCGCCTAAGGCAGTGAAAGTAATTCACCGTTTTCATCCTGAAGGCAGGTCCACCTCCCCATCACACGTCTTTATACACCTTGTAAAAAAAAAACTTAATTAAGATTGTTTGAGGTGGATATAGAAAAATATAAATCGAGATTTTTGGTTTATTGAAACGTTTGGTTAGTTTATTTGTCACAAAAATGTTCCACTGACTAAACTCACGTGAAAAAACTGAAAAATTTCCAAATGTAGTTTTTTTTTAAAGTATTAGTCTAAAGACATTAAAATTTATGAATTAAAATTTAATTACTAACATTTTCTTAATTATTTTTCATATTTAAACTTATATTTTAATGAATCTTTGTAGAAATTAAATAGATTCTTTTTTACTACATACGAACTTTTTATTATTATTATTATGATTATGATTATTATTATTATTATTATTATTATTATTATTGGCTCACATGGAATTTTCACACAAGTCAGCAAACGATCGGTTTGGAGACCTGTGGTGTTCTCTGGAAGCTGAGTGACAACAAGTCTCCCCAGACGTGCAGCTCTCTCCACCTCCTTCGATAGAATTTGCAAATAAATCTGCGTCATCGCAACAGCCTCATACCATTGATTTCTCGCTGGTAGTGGCCATTGGTTTATACTGGAATTTGAGTGGCACTAAGCTCCCCACGATCCCAATTATTATTATTTTGTCGTTGTTGTTATAAATTAACATTCCCAGCTACATCACCCCTACTAACTGAAACCTTTTAGGCAATTACGTATTTACATCCTGAAAAACTTGGTGGGAAGAAAAACAAACAAAAAAGTCAATTATTTACGAATTTGGGAGATAGGATCTGCTTCACATATTAATTTGATTTTAAATGAGTTTCATTTCCGAGACGTTGTAGCATTTTAGAACAGTTAACCAAAACGTATTAATTTTCTCTAAGAAATAAATTCTGTGCGTTTTTAGGGGAAGTTACTACCTTGCCAGTCGGACAAAGGGTTAGTGCAAAAAATTCAGTGAATAACTCTACAAAGTTAGAGCATTCTAGAAATGACGATCATTTTAGATTAACTTTGTATTCGAAATTTAACTGCCCGTCTTATTTCTAAAATTGATTTTTTTTTCTTTCCGCAAAGTTTTTCAAGGAGTCAACAATCATCTAAAAAAAATTACGGTAAATAAAAAGAAAATCTAATTTTTATCTGAGGGCGTGAGTTTGTAATACTATACACATAGATTCGAAAGAGTTGTCAAAAAACAAATATATAACAAATAAATGTTATCAAAGGCAAGATAAGTTACTTTTCTACCTTACTGCGTAAGCTTTAAGTGTTTTTATTCAATGTAAAATATTTATTTAATTCGAAAAACGAATAATGTTTAATGCTACCGGAGAACAAAAAAGATGGCCGCGATGTCTTTGAAGCCTCGATAATCATTTCAAAAAGGAGGGGGAAAATAGTACTAGAAAGTTTTCCCGGTACGAGTTTTCCGGGCACCTATATATATATATATATATATATATATATATATATATATATATATATATATATATATATATACACACACAATACATGGTTCTTGTGATTGAGGGAGGTGGTGTTTAATCAACACTGCTCGAGAGCCATGCTTTAACATACTGTTTTTTTTCCATGGTAAACAACTGATGATCCCTTGAATTAACATTAGGACTATAGAGAATTCGAAATAGCAAGTTGATGCATTCATTGCAGGTGGTTAAATGACTTTCTGATTAAATAGTTTTCCAACACATGATAAAAAATAAAGTTTTTTTTTATATATTTTTAAAGGTTAAAAACTTCCAAAACTACACACACACACACACACACACACACACACACACACACACACACACACACACACACACACACATATATATATATATATATATATATATTACATTAGATAACGTATGTTCTACGTTTGAAGTCAAATCACAACGCGAAAATTTTGTAAAATTAACATTAATTTGTTTAAGATGGTTCATAATGTTTGCGCCTTCATCTGAACATTTTTATTTTCGGATCATGGTATTATTAATACGAAAGATTTAGTGGTAAACTCCGCATGACTTTTTTTTTAACGGTGATATATATATATATATATCGAATCTCGCTATATTCAGCCACTCTGATGAGTCGTAGACGATGTAACACGTGTCAGTGGATAATTACATTTTAAAAATAATATATATATACCGCTCTCCATGTGGGGTACCAAATTGGTTAAAGGGAAAATTATTCCCAACTCGCATTTAGGTAAAAATGCACTTTCGTAAATAATTGAATTCATTCCAAACATATCGCTAAAACCAAAACAAACATTTAAGTATATATATATATATATATATATATATATATATATATATATATATATATATATATATATATATTCTTAACGTTTCAAAAGTAGTGCTTCCTATATTTTATTTCGCCCGAATATGTCAGAGAAGATTGCAAATTGCATTTATTACTAAACGTATACATTCAAGACTTGAAAATTTCATCTCCCTATTGTAGATTTAGACGGCGTGAGACTCTCAGAAAGCAACCCCTATCATGGACTATGTCAAAAGCAGAGATGTGCGTTACATTGTAGTCCTTGTAAAGGTTAATTGAGAATGGTGGTGACTATGTAGTAAAACACTTCGTGAGCACAAAAGGTCGCTCGTTTTAATGATATAACTCCTGTCTTTGTAGCTCTTCAACGTCTCTAGTTAAATAAGAGGCTTTCATTTTTGAAAGACCTTCATATATATATATATATATATATATATATATATATATATATATATATATATATATATATATATATGAATGAGAGAATTTAGCTTTTTAATTTGGTTGGGAGTATATATATATATATATATATATATATATATATATATATATATATATATATATATATATACTATTATTTATATTAGTTTCAAGTTTGCCATTATGCATATCAAGTAAACACTACATTTTTTTTGTTTTCATTAATATATATATACTCGTGCTGGTCAAAAAAAAATAGAACATATGTATAAAACTGTAAAATCATTCCGTTTGGGATAATTTTCGACTTGTAAATTGTACAGGCGAGATATCTTATATGTAAATAACAATTGCAACTATTTTTAATCATTTGAGGAGGTGCATATGACAGACAATGATTACTTTATTGTAACATTAGAAAAGTCTACGTTTCAATTTAATAGAACATTTTGTCGTTGAGTAATCTTAAACTAAAAAATAATGCAAATATTGTTTTGTAGAGGCCCAACCAGTTACCTCCCTTAAACATCATGATAGTAGCATGGACTCCTCTTGGAAAGATGCCAATGAGGGTGACTTCCCCTGAGTCTGGTTACTAGTTGAAACATTGGAGGCCGCCATTTGCTTTTTGCCAACTCAGAAAAAAAAGAAGCTCTCGCTCTACGCGAGCTTTACATGTTTAAAAAGATTTTGAAAGCGATTTAATAATACTTTATCATTATGGATCGCTCTAAAGACATATCGCTGCCTGAGAAGCAGCACATCTTTGATTTGCGGGCAGAAGGAAAGACGCACATGCAAAATCGCAATCAAGGTAGGATGTTCAAGATTGGTGGTGACCAAAGTGCTCCGGAAATGTGCTGAGGGTGTTTTCAACAGCAATCGCAAGAAATGTGGGCGAAAGAAAAGCACCACCGAAAGACAAGAGCGAGCGGGCACTGGACAAGGTGGTAAAGAAAAGTCGATTCCAATCAACAAGTCACATCACTGAAGCGTGGAAACAGGCTTCTGGTGCTGACGTTTCGAGAAGCACTATCTATCGAAGGCTCCGGCAACTGCGATACCGAAATTGTATAGCTGCCATCAAACCGCTCCTTAACAAGGAGCAGATGTTGAAGAGGCTGCGATGGGCAACTGCTCACCAAACCTGGACTGCAGACGAATGGCGGAGTGTGATCTTTTCAGATGAGTCTCGATTTTGTATCTCCTTCGGCGACCAAGGGCCACGTGTTTGGCGAAGAACCACGGAACGGTATAACCAAGAATGCGTTAAGAAGTCTGTGAAGTTCCCGCAGTCTTGCATGGTTTGGGGCTGTATGATTGCTAAAGGTGTTGGTAATTTATGCTTCATCAAAGGAACTGTAAACGCAAAAGTGTACCAATATATACTGGAAGCTAATTTACTGCCAGTGTTGGATAACCAGTTTGACAGGGAGGCTACAGACATCATTTTTCAACATGACTTGGCACCGGCACACTCTGCCAAGACCACGTCTTCCTGGCTGCGAGAACGATCAATCCTTGTTCTTGAATGGCCGCCGAACTCGCCAGATTTGAACCTTATTGAAGCCTTGTGGGACCAGATGAAGAGGAAGCTCCGCAAAGAAAAACCTACTACCCTTGTAGCCATCAAGGTTGCAATCCAGAACACATGGGATTCAGTGTCTACACAGGATTGCGAGAAGCTTGTTGATTCCATGACCCGGCAAATTGA
Organism: Euprymna scolopes; assembly: GCF_053919585.1. Classification (NCBI taxonomy): domain Eukaryota; kingdom Metazoa; phylum Mollusca; class Cephalopoda; order Sepiida; family Sepiolidae; genus Euprymna; species Euprymna scolopes. The sequence goes on from NC_136517.1 coordinate 38,704,582, forward strand.
TGCTGTTATCAAGCCAAAAGTTGTTGCTACTAAATATTGATTAATTTTATTTTTTATTTATGTTAATAAAAAGACTATTTTGTTTACTTACCTGCCTTGTTCTATTATTTTGATATGAAAAAAAAAATGTCGTAAAACAACTATTTCAGTTAGTTTAGCATGATAGGGATATTTTAGCACCAATTACATCTCACAGATCGTCCTCAATAAGAATTTAGAGCCAAAAAACATGATGTTCTATTTTTTTGACCAGCACGAGTGTGTGTATATATATATATATATATATGTGTGTGTGTGTGTGTGTGTGTGTTTGTGTATAATAATATTATTATTATTTACTCACTTTGAGGAGTCTCACAGGCTTTCATTAAAGATTTCTCTTTGAAAAAGACTTGTGGCATTGTTTTGAGTCTGATCGGCAACTAGTCTCCCCAGATTTCCATTACTCTTCAGCTATTTCGATAAACTTTGCAAGAGAATTTGCGTAATCGCAGCAACCACTTACCATTGCTTTCTCGTTGGCAGCAACTATAGGTCTTCACTGAAATTTGAGTGGCAAAATGTCCCGCTCCCCCAAAGATCCTTATCCTCTTCGCGCTCATCAGTTACTAGTGACAGTGCACAACGGTCCAGAGTATCTTACTATTTGCACTGCTCACGTGTTTATTCCTTTAGTAAGGATTTCTATATTTTAGTTTCGAGGAGTTTTCTTGTTCTTCTGGATCATCATCATCGTCATCATCATCATCATCATCATCATCATCTATAAATTAATACACGCATTATCTTCGACCATTATCATCCTGAACCGTGAAAATGGAATATTCCAAATTGTTTCGACCGTTATAATGCTGAATTCCATGGGAATGAAAATGAAACATTCCAAAAATCCCAATAAACAAGTGTTATACATAAGTTAGTTATCGCCAGCCAGTGTGGTCAGTGTAAACCACTACTACAAACCGCTACCACCACCAACTGCCACCACCGCAGCGACCACCGCATCCACCGCCACGATCACAACCACCATCGCCACCACCACGGCAACCCATTACACCAGCAACACCAGCAGTAATACCACCACGGCTAGTTTACGATCTAAACACCACTTTATTTCTTTATTTTTAAGAGAAGTGGGGGGGGGCTATAAGGAGTCAATTCCGGAAATGACTGAAGCAATTTACGATCTAACCATCGCTATATTTCATCTAACAAATTCAAAATTCTATTGCATAATGAATTAAGAAGATTTATTGTACGAAATACATATTTTTATAAGTGTTCCCATATCATCTGCCCAAATCTTACACTTTTATTTTTTTCTTTAACCAAACCCTACAAATCACACTCCTTACTGATCCATTTTTTTTACCACTATTAAAAATATTGCAAAATTTGACATGTAACATGTTTTTATTCAATCTTATTGCTTAAAGAGCCAAATTATCAAATCATTAGGAAAAGATAGTGATATAGTTATTACGAACTGATTTACAGGTCCCTTTGATTAAATTATAATATCTAGGAAAAAGTGATGTCTCACTATAGTTCTATTTCTTGTAATAATATATCTCAAGTAGTTAACGATATTTGGCTACAAACGTATCTATTTTTTAATTCACGGTCTGATCGGAACTAATATTGCACTGATTATTCTACGGAAGGGCACTCTATCGTTTGATTATATGATGCTGTTTTCTACCACCGTGGAATTTCCACAGGTTTTGCTAGTTATTATTATGATTAACCACTTATATATATTAAGCACTTGTTACTCACTAGAGTAGTCCATAGCGTCAATAAAATAAAAACACACACACATGAGTGCTAGGTCCTCACCCACCCCACTTCCGCTACCATTCACCCCTTCTCTCACTACGGCCGGGCCTGTTGCATTACAAGCAATCATTTTTGTCTCCTTCCGAATCCACACCCCCCAGTAATAACTAATATTTTCCGGTGGGGATGGTTGGCGATTTCGTGGGACATTTCTCAAAAGAGAACCGTGTCTGCTCAAACTCTCTCCGATTCTCAAGGTCTGTCGTCTCCGAAGGAGCGAGAGTGACATGTAGATACTAAAACCAAACAAAAAGCAACAAACTCAAGATGGACAGAAATATCACCGGAAAGCATATGGCATTAAGAATCATTATGATCACAAAAGAATGTCAACTACACTGACACGAGAAAGAAAAAAAAAGGATGTATATAAACATAATATTTAAAAGGAGAGCACACACACGCACACCCGCGCGCGCGCACACACACACAAGCACACACACATACACATACACATACACACACACACACACACACACACACACACATATATATATAAATATATAAAAATAAATAAATATATATATATATATATATATATATATATATATATATATATATTAGTGTTGGGACGATTAATCGACATCGGAATCGGGAATTTGAAAAATCGAAAATTTTTGGGGCATCAGAATCGGTATCGGAAAAAATTGTATTTATTTTCCGATGCTAAAACGATTCCTTTAGTTATCTTTACAATATTTAAAAGGAGAGCACACACACACACACACACACACAAACATATATATATATATATAAATAAATGGATATATATATATATATATATATATATATATATATATATATATATATATATATATATATATTAGTGTTGGGACGAATGATCGAAATCGGAATCGGGAATTTGAAAAATCGAAAATTTTTGGGATATCAGAATCGGTATCGGAATCGGTATCAGAATCGGTATCGGAATCGGTATCAGAATCGGTATCGGAATTGGAAAAAAAATGTATTTATTTTCCGACGCTAAAACGATTCCTTTAGTTATCTTTTTTTTTTTATTTGATTTTGTTTAAAACAAAAGCTTTTACAGCTGCTGGTAATAATATAAAACAATAAATATTTTGATATCAGTCAAACTAAAATCTACAGATTACCCCCAACACAAGCGCATTTTCACGCTCGAGAAAATATCTGCCACTTAACACGTGTTTTTACAGTAATCGGAAAAAAATAACAATTTTATAGTAAATATTTAGAGACTCGAAAAGAATCGGAATCGGAATCGGTAATTGTATCAGAATCTGGAAAAATATTGGAATCCTCCCATCACTAATATGTATATATATATATATATATATATATATATATATATATATATATATACTTTTTTATTTGTTATGCATAAGCAGTAATATGTCGCTACACATTCATGAGCATGTTTCAGTAAGCCAGTTACTAGTAACTAGGGAGTTCTGCAGGCGATTTTGCCTATATAAAATCTTAGTCCGTAAATGGATTACTGACTAAGCTTTTGCAAAAGAAACATCGCCTGGAGAGGTCTCTGGTGGCAAAGTAGTAACTGGGTGAACAAAACATGCTCATGAATGTGTAGCGACAGATTATTGCTTATGTAAAACAAATAAAAAGTATCAATTTTACTACTGCAGTATTGAGCACTCCTGTATTAAACACCTCTGGAAAATATTAACCTGGAATAATATATATATATATATATATATATATATATATATATATATATATATATATATATATATATATATATTATAAAATAAAACTGAATGTGTGTGTGTGTGTGTGTCTGGGCACGAATAGGCTCCTATATGGTTGACTAAAAAAACACTGATAACATATAAAGATAGAAGATGTATCGAGAGACAATGGCAGGACGGTGGTTCATTAAATTTGTGGGGTCTGCGGTCGCGTCTGGTCCACAAAGTATGGAAATAAAAAATTTAAAAATAAAAAAAAAACGTTTACAAGTGTTTTTGATATAGATGTACATAAGGATATTTTTATAAGTATGTTTTAACTTATATAGGGATGGTATAATAAAATTGTGGGGTCTGCGTTCGCGCCTGGCCTCCATGGAATGGAAATAGTCACACACTTTAATAAAGACTTTTCATATCTATCTGCGTAAGTATATTTTGATAATTATGTTTCAGTTTGAAGAAATATGGTATAATAAATTATGGGGTTTTCGTTCACACCTGACCTCCATAGAATGGAAATATATCACAAAGTTTAACAAGGTTTTTTTTAATATAGATCTACAGAATATTGTGATAAGTGTTTCAGTGTTAACAGGTATGGTATAATAAATTATGGGGTTTATCTATTTTATTTTTACTTTCATCATATTTTGCTTTGGTTTTGATACCCCCAAATTCGAAGCTATCTCTTTACAACTTTTCCTTTTCATAACCTATCATACTTTCATAGATCAGAGTCCATTTTTTGTCGGCTGCTTTTGAACCCAGTCAACGATGGGTACTTATGCTAGTATATATATATATATATATATATATATATATATATAAATATATATATATATATGTGTGTGTATATATATATGTATATGTGTGTGTGTATTTTTATTATTCATTCGAGGGTAAACAGTTAGATTTGGTCGCTAGAAAGAACCATCTGTTTCAGTCAAGGAGACTTCGCCAGGTGACCTTGAACCACTCGACGCAGTAGAAAAAAAAAGGAAACAGGCGTCTGGGTCGCCTGACGAAGTCTCATTGACTTAAGCAGATGGCTGTTCGTAGTGACTAAATGTAACTGTTTCCATCCGAATAAATAATAAAAAAGATATTATGCTCTTGTTATCTCTCTCTCCCCCCCTCTCTCTCTCTCTCTCTCTCTCTCTCTATATATATATATATATATATATATATATATAAATATATATATATAGCAATTTATAAAATATATATGGCGACTAAGCTACACTGAATATTCTGCGTTTCATCCACTGTAGGATTCGTCAGGCTTATGCGCGAATTTTGTGGTTGCTTCTTGTTTTTATATATGTTGAGGATTTCTAGTTAGCCAATCAGCTTTCTAGTATCCACCGCGCCCCCTCCTATCAGCCAATGGGCATGCATTTTATCGAACAAAGGATATGTTTTAGAACTAGGTTAGTGGTTTAAGGTAGATCGTTTCCCTCTTTTTTTTAATATATATATATGAATATACCTATGTGTACACACACACATGCGCACACATATACATATATATATATATATACACATATATATATATATATATACATACATATATATATATATGTGCGATCGTTTATGTATATTCATGTTTATTTAATTTATTTATTTGTTTGTTTTGTATTGTTATTGTTAGTTTTAAAGCTATTTTGTATCGCTATCCTAGGGTGAGTTTTATTTTGTGAACACAGTTGCTTGCTATTTCTCGTCTACAGTTTAATAGATTTTGAGGTTCTTTAAAGTACAGGATAGCAAATTTTTCATGGAGGCATAATTTACATGGGTCGTCTAAGTGTCTGCACGTGGTAGCTTGTTTCATTATTTTCCATATATATTTAAAAAAAACAGGGAAAAGATCTACCTTAAACCACTAACCTAGTTCTAAAACATATCCTTTGTTCGATAAAATGCATGCCCATTGGCTGATAGGAGGGGGCGCGGTGGATACTAGAAAGCTGATTGGCTAACTAGAAATCCTCAACATATATAAAAACAAGAAGCAACCACAAAATTCGCGCATAAGCCTGACGAATCCTACAGTGGATGAAACGCAGAATATTCAATGTAGCTTAGTCGCCATATATATTTTATAAATGACTAACTAGCTCTACCTACGTATTGAGCACTTTTGAAGTAAATACTTAAAGTTTACGCATAAATCTATACTTTCGTATATTAAATTTATGTGGGTAAATGAAGTAGGTATATATATATATATATATATATATATATATATATATATATATATATATATATAGAGAGAGAGAGAGAGAGAGAGAGAGAGAGAGAGAGAGAGAGATAATAAAATGAATTAGATTTCGTATTAATGAATCTGGTAGTTTCAAATCTGACAAAATATTATTGGAAGGTGGTATTTATATAAGACAATCCCAGCTAAATAAAAATTGCTCAATATACTTGAAAGAGCAAATAGAATTAGAATTCATATATTTTAATTTCATTTAGAAAGAATTTCTTTTCAAAATAAACAAAAACTATTGTTTGAAACAAAGAATATAATGCACGGATTAAGGAAATTATTTTAAACATTGTATTCTTTGTTTAAACAATATTTTTTTATTTTGAAAAGTAACTCTCTCTCATGAAATTCAAATATATAAACTCTATATATATATATATATACATACATATATATATATATATATATATATATATATATATATATATATATATATATATATATATATATATATACTAGCATGGGTGCCCGTCGTTGCCCGGGTGTTTGGATGTGTGTGTTTAGCAAAAAAAATATGAATAAATAAAAGTGATAGTAGGAAGGCAGGCTCGAACCCGTACTGCGAAGGAGTAAAAGATCGGGGAAAAAACTGACGTCTTTGCTGTTTCGACCCCCGCCAAACCCGAAGTGCTGTAGGTTTAAATTAGGGCTTGACAATCGAAAAGAGGGGATTACTTTCGAAAATATTGGCGATAAAAGCGACCCCTCCCTGTAGGAAAGTGCCCAGTTGAGGGTGAAGAAATTAATGTTTTTAGCCAATTTTTCGGTATTTGTCATCTGGAGGGTCGAGCTTCAAAACGATACTTATCTTGTGAAAATCCGTCGCCTCTGTCGAAAGTTTTAGGGAGACATGCAAACATACATACATACATTTATATATTGGTAGCTCAAATTTTCGACCCAAACCGATTAAAAAGCTTGCCCTATCTCTGAATACCGTTTATGTAAAATTTCAAATGTTTAGACCAGAAATTGTCGGTAGAGACCGAAGCGGTCAATATTTTTTATCTTTGATCCCTATTATGACCCCTTAACATTTATTGTTTTGGGCTCAAATCAAGTTATTAAGTTAGATCCACGTCCAAGGAATCTATATCTAAAATTTCAAGTGTTTATACTCCAAATTGGCGGAGTTTGGTAGAGTTCTCAAAGTTCAAATCGTTGAACTTTGACCTCTTAACCGCCAAATTTTTGGCCTACAACGGATTACAAAGATTTTCCCAGCTCTCAATATGTCAAATTTTGAGTCTGTAGACTGAAAATTGACAGAGTTATTTCGTAGGGAAATGTACACAGACAAACACACAGAGACAGACAGACAGACAGACAGACACTTTCACTTATATATATATATATATATATATAGAGATAGAGAGAGAGAGAGAGAGAAAGAGAGAGGGGGAAAGAAAGAGAGAGATTTGTTGTTGTTTTTATTAACGATAAATACGGTTAAATATTGGCTTCGCCTCGAAGCTCATTTTTATTTACTTAGAAAGTCGCCCATAATTTATTTGGACGTATATAACATTTTTATTTATTTTTATTTTTTTTTAAGCGGTAATCTACTTACATACATGTTTCAAGGTAACTATCTCTCGTCAGCGTAGCTTGACTGTTTCTAGTAGTCGAAGGCCTATATATAGTGATCTGCAGACTAACTGTTTCGGTTTATCACAGCTCTTCATTGCGGTTAGACTATCAGCAATCATGATCTAGGGATCGAACGTACAACCGTCTAGTTTGCAGTAAGCAATTCCACCCTCCTGCGCATGGGATCGGCGCTCGCAAACAATATCTTCAAATGTTTATTTCTATAAATATTTTAACGGCTACATTTAAAGTGCTAGTTGTCTTCGTTTATTTACAACCAAAGAGCTTCGCATTACGCTAAGCGAGTAGCAGACGCGACCGTTTACTACGATGCTCTACACAAAACAAACGAGTGGTCTTCAATAGGCGTGCTGCTTCGCTGTATCACAGCTCTTCAATGCGGCTAGAATAGCACTTAAAACTAAATTGTACAAAATATTCAATCCACTACTCTGCAGTTCCTTGCGAGAAAATACGATTATGTAATTGGAAACATAAACAATTATTTTTTTTATTTATCTGTCTTTTGATCTATCTATTTATCTATCTTTTTATCGATATATCTATTTGTCTATCCATCTTGATCTGTCTATCTAGCTAACTGGCGAGATAAACAAAAGATGAGATATGAAGATGTTTTGATAAAAGTTGTCAAAACTTTATTGAGCTATAAAATGCACAAGTTGCACCGGAAGCTCTAAAGATAGCTGACCCGGAAAGAACGTGGTTCTCGCGTGATCCGGTTTGTTTGATGTTAGAGTGGAGTTGGAATTTGGACGTGGAGAAGAGCGGACGGGTTGAGGGTTGTGTCGCCCTCCACCCACCACCCCTTGGAGGAGAAATAACGTGTCTAAAAAAATGGAGACTATTAGAATTAACCGCAAGCAAAAGAAACTCACTTTCTATTCATCTGCGTTCGACACCTGGAAAGTGAAACAAAAAAAACTAATATAAAACCAACCATCGTTTTTGGAGTGAAATGCATGCGTTCAAACAGGTTCCAGCTTCCTGTCCAGGAACAAGATGATTTTCCAGATGGACCAAGATCAACGACGCAGTTGAATAAGATATACCAAATACATCTGTGACGCGCGTGCACACACACACACACAAACACACACACACACACACACACTCACGCACACACACACACACACCTGCATATGAACATTTAGACAATCATAGCATTAGAAAAAATTCAAATAGGTCCCAAATAGAACTTGGGTTCAGATAGTAAAGAGCCACTTTAGACATTAGTAACAATAACATACACACACGCACACACACACACACACAAACACACACAAACCCCACTATGTAACACAATTGCGAATTACGACTTCTACCCAGTCATGACTGATGGAACGAGAGCATGCTACCCCCGTGGGTTAAATAAAGGATTCATGCAGATTCCCAAGTTAGACAGAAAGATTGGTCAGTCCTACAAAGTACCCTTGAATAAGGTCGAGGGTTACATTGGTGGAAGCGTTGTGAAAATAATACTCAAGGTGAGAACAGCAGAATAAACCAAATAATATTTCAATGTTTCATATGTTAATTAATTTCAAAGTCCGCATTACGTGAAAAGAATCTTTAATAATAGTTAACTTGCGTATTGGCATTGTAAACATCTACTGCCTTGCTAGTGAGCACTCATCCTAATCCGTTTTACAATCACATTTGAGTTTGCATACAGATGGGTGGGGGGGCTATTAAGCCTGACATAGTGATATGGGACAAGAAGGAGAAAGTAGCAACCCTAGTTAAAGTAAGCGCCCCTAATGATGCTGGCTGTAACAGAGCAGAGAGGGAGAAAATAACAAAATACTAAAGACTTATGTACGACATGAAAAGAAACTGGAATCTTAAGTAGGTATCAATCATACCAGTCATTATAGGAGCAATCGGGATAATGTAAAGGAATTTCAGAAATTATCTGTCGAATATACCCGGTGAACCAAGTGCAAAAGAAATACAAACAATAGCACTTAAAGGGACGGTTAGAAACTTAAAAAGATCTCTCGGTTGGAGTAACTAAACTAATGGGAGAATATTTGGCATCCGGTAGAATGCCCCATTCACAGGAAAAACAACGTGATTAGAGAATTAAAACAAACTCTAAAAAATGCTATAACTTTGAGTAGTATGTGGATAAATAAGAAATAGAAAAGAAGAGTGTGAAACCTTTCATAAGGAAATTAAGATCTTTCCAACAGCAACAAGCGTCACTGTAAACAGATGAAAAAAAAGAGACAAAAATCACGTAAAATAGAAGCGACAAAGAATAAACCCAAGTAAAAGAAAAATGGCGTTAAAAAAAAAAAATTAAAAATGAATGTAAATTTTAACTTAAAATAAACAAGGTTAAATGAATGAAAATGGGGGGGGGAGAAAGAAAGATGGCGTCAGTTTTATTTTCCTTTTTTTGTTCTTTTTTTTTTTTTTGCTTTTTGAACACACCAGAAATAGGACCAGAAACAATCGACTAAAATGAGCAAAAAGAAAATAAATAAATAAATAAAACAACCAGAAGAAGAAGGAGAAAAAAAAAACTGACGGGATTTGTAAACAGAAGATCAAGGAGATCTTTGGAGTTGATAGCAATAAAACTCGCAAGATTTCAACGTGTATTGAAAGCGATACAAAGAGAAGTTGAAAATAAAAAATAAACAATAACAAAGAAAAAAAAACATGGACAACAGAAGAAAAGTAAATGACGAAAAAAAAAAATACACACAAAAAAAGAAAAATACATCTAGCAGGTGCAGACCGAAATTTCACCCCTATTACAGTCGCGTTGTATAACCAATTTAAGTCAAAAGAATGCCATCTTATTCCACAAATGTCAGTTTCTTAGGTGTATTGTAAAAGAGTTTTCATGGGGGCTTAATTTTGGCACAAGTTCCTATTTGAGAAATCGAATATTTCAGATTTACATAAGATTGGATCCACACCTATTAATTAAACAAGGTTCCTTGAATTTCAATTTCTTCTTAAGATACTTTAAGCTTGATGTTGAAAATGTTTTATCTAAATTAGTTACGGGAAAAATGTTACCGCAATCCACATACTTTGTCTTTTGTCAAAGATGGATGTACAATATCTCTTCAACGAATTTGCACATATATCTCTATCTATATACTGTTATATATGTATACCTGTTTGCGTAGTATTTACTCCTAAACTAATCAACCGATGGTTATGAATGTTGTTTTGAAATGTAAATGTCTTAAATATTTTACTTCGTAAATTGGAGAAGGACAAAAAGAATTATAAAACTTTGCGTTAGCAAAATAAGAAATAAAAAATAAACATAATATCGAGTTTCGAAAGCAAAAACATCAAGAAATTGAAAAGCATTCAGCAAGATCCTTCTTGATCGTTAATTATTAATTCGTTTAATTTTTTAAGCGTTTTAGTATTGAAAACACGTTTAGCAACTAAAATAGGTTTTGATAAATTCTCATTACTAGCATTCATAAATGTGTAAATTACTATATGATCGTCCATGAAGATGACGTATTTTCACCAAACCCGATTCCTTAACCTCTGCGTTACGACCATACGTCCACGTGTGGATGGATCCTCGGCCACGCTCTCTGCTAATCTCTAACGATTCTCATCACTTCTTGCCGGACGAGGTCTACCAGATTCAGGCAGGTCACATACAGACCCTTGCTCAGGAAATCGGGTCACCATGGCTTTTATTGCATTGGGAGTAGGGGAATTTCTTGTGTTGAAGTTTCGTCGAAATTCTCTTTGAGTTTCTGATATTGACTCATTCAAACGAAAATACGAGTCCACGATAAATATCTCGCTCCTCGGTCATCATGACCTTGGAAGGGTTACTCTAGATGATCTTAAAAAAATAAAATAAAAATATGAAGAATTAAGGAAGTTATGAAATTTTTTAAACTATCCGCTTCTTTAGGGACACCAGGTATATATATATATATATATATATATATATATATATATATATATATATATATATATATAAAGGGTGACCCCCCAAAACGGCCCCCAACTCTAATTAGGCCCCGTTATGTCCGAGCGAAATTTTACAGAGTGTATTCTATGTCCCAGCTCGCACTGGGCTCTTGATGTACTCACGGTCGTTGATTCTATAAAATAAGTGTAATCGGCTAATAAATAATGGAGATATCACGTTTTTTTGTCACCCTATAAATATATATATATATATATATATATATATATATATATATATATATATATATATATATATATGGCATATTTCATAAGATAAAATAGACTATAAATTCTATTTTCGATCCTTTCAAACTTCCGAATAACAATCTTCACCCGAATAAGAGTCCTCACTTCTGGCTGGAACTGGCTGACGTATATATCCGACAGAGAAAGACACAGTCAATCAACTGAGAACCACATCAGTCTATTTAAAAACATATAAGATATTAGTGGATATATAGTCAAGCGTCAAAATAATGAAAAGAATATGCTATTGTCATAATCATCATTTTCATCATAAGTCCGAGTACTTGCTAATCCTTCAGGAATTATCGTAAGGGATAAATTAATGTAACTGGTTTTGAACATCTTTTTTCTTCATTGGTTAATTATTTATCTTTTTTTTTCCATTGGTTAACATTTTTTCCAATATATATATATATATATATATATATATATATATATATATATATATAAATATATATATATATATATATATTCTGGTTTGGAATGTTCAAAAGTAAGAATTGATGTATACAAGGGGCTTGTTAGATAGTGCTGGATAACAAGAACAAAATATATTTTTTATTATTTATGCGGGGGTAAACAATTGCATATAGTTGCTACAAACAGCCATCTGGTTCAGTCAATGAGACTTCGTCAGGCGACATAGAAGCATTTTTCTTTTTTTCTATTGCGTCGAATGGTGCAGGGTCACCTGATAAAGTTTCCTTGACTGAAACAGATGGCTGTTTGAAGCGACCAAATGTCACTTTTTATCCTCGAATGAATAATAAAACACACACACATTCATATATCAACCCTTTTTTAAAAGAGTAAATCGCCTGACTGTCGAAGACAACGTTCAAAGATATATATATATATATATATATATATATATATATATATATATATATATATATATACGTATAGGCAACTATTACATAGTCTTAATTACTTCACTTAATAACTTCGTTTTCATTCACGAGTTTATATATATATATATATATATATATATATATATATATATTAAGTGAAGAAGTTTTTAAGACAATAGTAAAGATATCTATATAAATAAAAATACTATATATATATATATATATATATATATTTATAAGGGGCAGACAATATTTTTCAGATACTTCAGTATTCGACTTTCTGAGTACCATAGAGTGGCGAAATTCCTTCAATAGAATAGCATAAACATATAAAGACAATACCTGTAATAAAAATGGAATAAAATCGATTAGGTAAGGAAAAAATATTTAACTTTCATCATTTTTTTACAGCACACGCTACATTAGTTTCGGACATCGTTGAAAAACTGTTATTAGTCTGTAATATCAACTTTCCGCTCAATAATTTTTATCAATCTCTCTTCATAATGATCAAACATATGCACAATAACATCTGTACGTGTTTTTATTAGTTGTTTTATTGGTGTCTAGTATTCGGTCCCATAGTTGATAAGTTGCGCAAGCATTTCCCAAACATTTATCATTACATTTAGATTTGGATGTTTTGCAGGCAATTCCAAAGTAGTCATATTCAGTTTAGCCATCCATTCTTTCATGGGATTTGACACATGGATGCTGCAATTTTCTTACTGTAGAACAAAATCATTCCCCATCTCTCTTCTTATTCTTGATAGGGCTTTCTCCTCCAGCAACTTTTTTTTTAGCTTTCACTGCTCTGTCGTTCTTTCAGACAATCCAAACATATATTTCCATTTGTAAAGATCATACCCCAAACCATAACTCCTTCTCCCATCTGTCGTTTGTTCAATACAACAGGCTCACCCCTTCACGACCAAGTACACCATCCATCGTGCCCATCAAACTTGAAACGCTTCTCATCAGTAAATATAACCTTCTTAAAGTCACCATGCTTTGTTAACCACCTTTTAGCACACTCCAGTCTTGCTCCTTTGTGTCTTTTTATTAGTGTGATTTTTTTCTTAGCCTTTGCATACTTGAAAGCAATCCTATGTAGCGTTTTTTGTACTGTTCAGACGTTTACATCCAATTCATATTTCTCCTTCACTTTTCTTGCCGTAACCTTTTCTCCAGATGTCAAAAGCCGTGTCACAGTCTTTTTCATGCTCCTTTCAGTCCTCTTGCCAATTGATCTCTTCCGTCCTTTTTTCGCTCAGAGTTTGTCTTCAGCATGCATTCGACCGTTGATTTCGATAGCTTCAAATCCATGGCAATCCTTCTGATGTTGAGGTTATCTTCCAGCTTCTTCTGTGCCAAACAAACGACTTCTTTCGAATGCATTTTACCTCATTAAACTTAATTGTGTTACCAGTAGAATAGAACAGATAATTGATTCTAACGATGACAGCTAAGTGTAGAAGCAGAAAATTTGCATACAGCAACATGTACATGAACATAGCTTTTAATAAAATGGATTTTTTGTCATATCCGAAAAATAGTGTGGCGTAAGTTTTCGCAAAAATCACACACAAAAAAAAAAAAATTATCAAAGCCAGACTAAAAATGATCACACTAGTACTGGATTTTCACTCCTCAAATGCATGCTTACAATCTTAAAAGTTTTTTGCACTAGTAACCACATTGAAGTACTTTTTTCAAAGTGTCCGAAAAATATTGTCGGGCCTCTGTATACCCATACACATACACACACACACGCACACGGACGCACACACACAAATATATATGTAGGACTTCTAGTATAAGACAAACTTGAGTAAGTTGCCTGAAGAAGACTTGAGATCTTGACCGACCATCAGTCCGAAATATTAGAATGTCCAGTATCGCGACCATATAAATTTGTCTATATCAAATAAAAAATATATATCTTGCTCTTTTCTTATTGAGCGCTCTTAATAGTCTAGTTGAATTCACGAGTTTTCTCTTTCCTGAATACGTTTAACGTGGTATATATATATGTGTGTGTGTGTGTGTGTGTATGTGTATATGTATATATATATATATGTGTGTGTGTGTGCGTGCGTGTGTGTGTGTGTGTGTGTGTGTTCCGTTCTATCTCCTCTGGGATCTTCTGACCATTCGGTTGTATCAGTTGAAATAATTTCCTCCTATAACAGACAACATACTATGAAACATACAAATATCTGTGCGTGGGGTCGCCAGGCTAATCAAGAACCTTGATTCCAGTAAAGTAACTCGCGCAGACAGCATTCCAATTATAGTATTGAAAAAGCTTCAACCAGAACTTGCCTCCATACTTACAAAACTGTTTAAGCGTTGTCTTAAGGAGAATTGCTTCCGAACACCCTGGAAATCCTCATCAGTTTGCCCTGTATTTAAGAATTAAGGTGACAGCTTATCTCCTTCTCAGTACAGACCAATAAGTCTCCTGTGTGTCATGAGTAAGTTTCTGGAATCTATATTAAATAAAGAAGTAGTCAACCACCTCAGTAGAAATAACCTTCTTAGTGATATGCAATATGGTTTCCGTTCTGCTAGATCTACAACAGATGTCATAACTGTTATATCTCATAGGATTAGTGAATCACTCGACAAAGGCTTCATTTTTAGGGCAATTGCTCTTGACGTATCAAAGGCCTTTGATGAGGTATGGCAT
The DNA here is from genome assembly GCF_053919585.1 of Euprymna scolopes. Taxonomy (NCBI): domain Eukaryota; kingdom Metazoa; phylum Mollusca; class Cephalopoda; order Sepiida; family Sepiolidae; genus Euprymna; species Euprymna scolopes. The sequence goes on from NC_136517.1 coordinate 38,719,759, forward strand.
AAAGGGCTACTTCACAAAATTTCCAGCTACGGTATAATTGGAAATGTCTCCTCAGTTATTAAATAATTTCTCTCTGATAGGCTCATAAGAATAGTGGTTGATGGGCAGAAATCAGAAGCCCACAGTATTAATGCTAGTGTCTCTCAGGGGTCCATCCTGGGCCCTTAATCTCTTCCTGATCTACATCGATGATCTCCCAAAACACATACTTAAATCATTGGTTGACATCTATGCTGATGACACGCCCATCTATGGACACACATCAAAGGCCGTAAATGACAAAGTTCTCTCAGATTCTCTCTCCTCTGATCTTGAGCGCGTGGTACAGTGGGGGGTGGGTGGCTGGTTACTTTTAATGCATCTAAAACCAAGCTCCTTTCTTTCCATCATCAACGCTCTGATCCCCATCTGGCATCAATTGAAATGGATGGGTCTCGTCTTGGGGAGACTCCATGTTTTGACAAGCTTCTGGGATTGACCTTTACTCCTGATCTGAAATGGAACACGTACATCAAATCTCTATCCAAGGTCACTGGAAAAATTGTGGGATCCTTCTACTGCTCCAGTATATATCTTACTGCTAATGCAATTCTAGGCAGACGGTGCTAAAAAAAGCCTATCCTGCCTTGACAGAGTACAAAATAGACTTCGTAATGTAGTGGGGGATGCCCTTTTCTCTTCCCTGTAACCTCTTTGCCACAGAAGGGACTTTGCTAGCCTGTCGTTTTTTTATCGTTATTTCCATGGGAAGTGCTCGTATGAGCTCCAATCTCTAGTCCCCCCCTCGCCAGTCTTTCATGAAAAACACCCGTCTGGCTGAAACCACTGTCAGTAATTTTCCTCACTCTTTATGTGTTCCTAAATCAAAACGTATATTCCATGAACAAAGCTTCTTTCTTAGAAGTGCACGACTGTGGAACTCTCTTCCGTTTGCCTGTTTCCCACCTGACTACAACTTGGATGTCTTCAAGTCCAACATAAACAAGTTCCTGATGAACCGCCCCCTTAAGTAAGACACTTTATCAGATCTCCATTACTAGCGATTACTACGATATTGCCCCATTGATTACTGTGCAGACAATAAACCTTATCTTCGAGTAGCCTCCGGGCTTTTATAAGTGGTGACTTCCTTGTAAAAAAAAAATACATGCATATATATATATATATATATATATATATATATATATATATATATATATATATATATATATATATATATATAATCATTCACTTGCCATCCCACTTTTAAAAAGCATAATCACCGATACTTTGTCCATAATGGTTAGATGTATGTTGCTTACAAGTTACTTTTCTCAGTTACTGATTGCTATAACTTATGATACACTGCCTGAAAGTACTTCATTCAAGCTCCTTGGGTTAATACTCAAAGACAACATTAATTGGTAAAGCTATTGCGAGAAAGGCGGACTTTCTCCATCGTGCTAAAAAGCTACTCACACTAAAGAGTACATCTACAAATCTACAGTTCGCCCATGTATGGAGTATTGTTGCCACATATAGGCTGGATCATCTGTCACTAGTCTCTCGCTCCTAGACACGGTTCAAAAAAAGCATCGCTGCCCTTATAGGTCCTGAACTATCAACTAAACTTCAACATCTGTCCCATCGCCGAAACGTCGCGTCCTTGTGCTTGTTTTACAAGTATTTCAATGCCAAGTACCCTGACAAGC
>NC_136517.1:38723949-38751449 GCF_053919585.1 Euprymna scolopes
TATATAGATATAGATATAGATATATATATTTCTCTCACTCACTCTGTCATTCACGCAGGCTATCACAGGCTAATAGTTGCTAACTGTTTTTCTATCTCTCACTTGTCCTTTATCTTTCAATATGGTGCCCTCTCACGCAAACATGTATCTCCCTTTCTCGCTCTCTTTCTCTCTCGCTCTCCCTCGATATATATGTATATATATATATATATATATATATACACACACACACACACACACACACACACACACACACACATCTCATGGCTTTAGCATAAAAGGAATCAGTTCCTCTACATTGCACTAATTCGTCTGCTTCTGCTACGGATCCCCATCTCATTCTCCCTCGGTCGTGGCTCTGGATAACCCCAAACCGGCACGTAACAGGAAAAAATGCTGCCTGATTACCGCCTGTTTCGGAAAACGCTGACACATTCATCGGCGACTTTCTTAGAGTCGTCGCTTCCTCATCTGTCATAAATTTTTCCGTCCCAATTCACACTTGGAGTGCGGAAAGGATCGAAAAAAGAAAAAAATAATTGGATACTTTCGATTCGTATTATGCTGTCTTTTTACGGAACTATCCGTCTCTTACTAAGGAGAGATAATCCACAACGCACATGATCCCCCAGCTCCGCCCCCCATATATATATATATATATATATATATATATATATATATATATATATATATATATATATATATTTATATATATAAAGTTTATGCATGTGTATATAGAGCAAATAGTTAATAAAACATGCTAAAAACACTTTGAAAAAGAGTTAAAAACATATTTAATCTGAAAAGGAAATACTTAATAAGTGGATAGTCCTTAATCCATGGAGTTTCGAAGAAATACTTTCCTTCTCATCAGCGGGTAGGAATTAGCAAAATGCGGGATCGGATTTTGCATACAATTTACTATATATATATATATATATATATATATATATATATATATATATATATATATATATAAAGTATAAAGTTACTTTACAAGGCAAAAACATCTATAAACTTAACGTCAATAAAAATATTAATATTTACATAGTAATCCCAATTAAAAAAAAAAAAACTAAAAGAAAATAGAGCGTGTTATAAAAAAACAAAGATAGTACGTTATAATTTATAAAACATTAGGGTTTCCAAAATGTCACTGAAGAGTTCTAAACTTAGATTCTTTATTTTTGATGGTATCTTTCTGTAATTTTAACGCAATCTCATTAAGACATTGGGGACTTTGGAAAAAAAAATGCAAATTTCAAATAATCATTTCTTATGAAAAATGTCTTTTACATGCTTCTTCGTATATTTGTCCTCTTTCCAAAACATTATTCATGACAGATTGCAGAATCTCTTGATTGCGATTTAACTCCCTTTATTTTTTCCTGATGTTTTCCTCCAATTCTTGTAGGTTTCTTTAAGATAACCGCACAAGAAAAAGCCAGGCTAGTCATTCGGGGGACGTGGTGGTCATTTGATATTACCATAGCGAGAGATGATGTTGTTGCCAATGCAGTGCCTGAGACGATCCATGGTGTCTCTAGCTGTATGTGCCGTTGTTCCATCTTGTTGGAACCATAATCCGGGCCTATTTTAAATTTGTAGGCACAGGAAGTCTGTGATCATAGTCTAGTATTTCTCCCCAGTAACATTGGCAGTTTTTCGTCTTAATCTTTAAAAAATAAGGTTCAATGATGTTCCCGTTTTTTAATGCACACCATGCAGTGCAGTTTTTGGGCTGCAACTGCTGTTGATGAATTGCCCTTGAATTTTCAGAGCCCACCCGCATGTAATTTTGGTTTTTAACGAATCCATTATGTAAATGGGTTTCATCTGACATCATAAACTTTTGCAGAAAATTTTGGATCATTTTGGACAAGTTCTTGTCTTTGAGAACTGTATATTGAACCCTTTGTTTGAAAATCTTCAGATTCAAGTGTTGAACAAGCCGCACTTTATGAGGAAATAGTTTTAAACTGTGCAGAATATTATGTAGTGAGTTTCGGCATATCCCGAGTTGTGTGGAACGTAGTCGGGTGGATATTTCGGGATGCTGCTCCACGCTCTCTCGCATTCTTTCCATATTTTCATCTGTGATGACGTTTTGAGGTCTGCCAGCTTGCGGATGATCAAGTACAGCTCCTTGGCCTTCAAATCGGCGCACAATGGTTCGAATTATGTTGTGACTTGAGCTATCTCTTACACGAAAATGTCGCCAATAAGATCTTCAAGTCGAAACAATTGATCACTGATTTTGGTAGAACAATTTCACAACTTGTGTACGTTGTTCAATGCTATACTTATCCATAATTAATTTCCAAAATATTTTCTGTGAAATATCTAAAATAGAGAAAGAAATATTAATCAAAAGTAAAATGACAAAGAGTTTCAATTATTCAATAACTGTTTGGATACCCTGTATTAGTTGATCTTTAATAGTAACCAATTCCCTTCATTTTCGTGAACATGGTTTTGTAGCGCTGATGCAATCGCTTAGCGAAACAATTTGGTAAAACAATTTCTCAACTTGCGTACGTTGTTTAATGCTAATTAATTTCCAAATATTATCTGTAAACTATCTGAAATAGAGAAAACAAATAATCATTAATGGTAAAACGACAAAGATTATCGATCGTTCAGTGATTTTTTGGAAGGGGCACTTAGCTACCATCTTTGGAATATTCTGCCAAATAAACACAACTTTTTGTAAATTTCTACTTTACATCTCTTCTTCTTCTTCTTCTTTTATTTCTTCTTATATATATATTTATATATATGTATATATATGAATATGTATATATATATATATATGAATATGTATGCATATATTTATATATGTATTTAAATGCATATATATTATATATCTATATGTGGGTTTATGTATGTATACATATATGTATGTATATGTATATATATATATATACGTATATATGTATATATATGCGTATGGTTATATACATGCGTATATATACATACATATATATATATTTTAGGAGACTTAAAATCAGCAATCAGTTTTATTCATTCAATCATTAATAATTGTGTATATATATGTATATATATATATACGTATGGATTTGTACATAAGTATATACACACACACACACACACATATATATATATATATATATATATATATATATATATATATATATATATATATATATATATATGTAATTACTAATGATTGTATGAATAAACCAGTTGCTTATTTTAAGTCCCCTAAAATATTTGGCCCTTTAAAATGCCTTGTTTACTTTAAATTACCATGAATAAGGGATAGTGGTACAAAATTAAGTAAACAGATTGATAGAATTATTATTAATTGTTTTTACTGTTTTCCTGGTTTTGATATATACTACTAGACCTGCTTTTCCTGCTATTTGCCTTACATATTTTTGCAAGGATCGTTTGCCTTTCATCCAAAATAGTAACACTATTTATCAGTTTAAATGCCAGTGTGGTGCTGGTTATGTCGGTCGGGCCATTTTGCATTTGCGAACTCATATAAACCAGCAAGTTCCTTCTAAAATTAGATAGGGTAGAGCGGGATTGGTGAGTCTCCCTTCGTCTCCAATTTTGGACTCAGCAATTTTATTATACCATCCCTATTTAAATTAAAACATACTTATCAAAGTATTATTACCTTAATCTATATCAAAAACACTTGTAAACGTTTTTTTTTTTAATTTTTAATTTTTTTATTTCCATACTTTGTAGACAAGGCACGTACGCAGACCCCACAATATTTTAATGAAGCATCATTATTCCAGATCAAACATACCCATTCCTGTGTCTCGATACATCTTCTATCATTATATGTGATCAGTTTTCTATAATAGTCAACCATATAGGAGCCTATTCGTGACCAGGCACACACACGGACGTTCTGCGCTATATTATATATATATATATATATATATATATATATATATATATATATATATATATATATATATATATATATAATTTGCCCAAACAACCGAACCAGGTTTATCATGTACAAAATTAACTTTTTGTTCGTAACATCAAATGAAAATCCCATCTGACAGGTTGATGAGAAAGACAATTTTCATGAAAACATAAATCATAAAATTGTCATCCCATTTACGAAACGGCAGTAATGACCAGATTCAAGATAAGATAAACTCGTTATATGAAAGTAAATATGTAAGTCTTTGAATTCCAACAAAATTATGTACTATATATATATATATATATATATATATATATATATATATATATATATATATATATATATGTGTGTGTGTGTGTGTGTGTGTGTGTGTATAAAATTATTTTGTCAGGGAATATATTTAAAGAGGAACAAACAAATACAGTAAATCGAAAGAGGAGGAATAAAGGTTATATATTACATTTTATCATCAGAACAATAAATAAAACTTAAGGTGAAAAATTAAGAAAAGTGAAACTTATTTAGGTCATCGCATTTTGAAGCTAAATGCTTCTCATCATTATACAACATGCAAACATATGTAAAACTGGCTCCATAGCATTTAGCTATGAATTAAAGGAATAAAAATGAAGGAATAAGATTGTATGATAATTCATAAGTGCTTTTTTTCATTTTTAACTTTTACTTTTACTGATTAACTCCCCGAAAAAAAAAAAATGGTAGACTTATAAATTCACCCGTTTTCGTTCGTCGGTTCATTTGTCCGCACTTTTCTTAATAACTACGCCTTGGAATTTTTTGAAATTTTGCACAGACATTAAACATGATATGAGTAAAAAAAGTAACAGAGCGGATTTTCCGTGAATACTTCGATTGCCCCCCCCCCGTCTAGGAGTGCAGTTAAAATAACTAAAATTGACACTTTTGGGCTCAGTAAAAAAAAAAATGGATGCCTTGGATTTTTATAAAACTTTCTGAAAAATTGTAACTAACGTATTTCTATATACTTTTGCTTGTCCATACTTTGCGATAACTCCTGGGTGTGTCCCAAGGGTTCTTTTAGAGTTAAGAAAAACATTCAATTTTTGGAACTATTTTACCATATTTATTAAAAATTTTCCGTGTATGTCTATTCATTAACAGTTTTGCGTGGTGCTGCACTCAAATTTAAATATGTTAAGGCCTTGGGGACTTTTGGGGCTAAATAGGGAAATCAAATGATAGAGTTAGTCATCGCTCTTTTTTTGCATAATGCAGAACTCAAATTTATACATGTTAACGCCTAAAATTTCACCATTTGTTCATTTCCACCAGGATTTGACGTCCCTTGGGGACCATTTTGGGCTATATGGGGTGGTAGTGCTTAACTTAATCATATTTTTTATGCCTCGTTCACTGTGCACTCACGAGGGACCATGACTGCTTCCCTTCTTATTCTTATGATATTATAATGTTATATATAAATTTTATTTCTCGTCTTTCATTTATATATATGTATATATATATATATATATATATATATATATATATATATATAATCCCGTCAAAAAGAAAGTCCGCACTTTTAATTTATCAAGAACTGCAAATTTAAGCTAAACAACCTATACCTCATTAGATTCGCCGTTTATTCCTCTATAATTTTATCTGTTCATATTTGACTTTTAATTGAAATATTCTAGTGTTCACGTCAATTTAAAAAAATATCTTCAAAATCAGGAGGCAAAAAGAAAGTCCGCAGCAACAAATTCGCTTAAGACTAGCTTAAATTATCGCCCCTAAATCAATTTAAAATATACACCAACAGGCAACAAAGCATCTCTAATCGTAATTGTTGTTGTTTCAAGTTATACAACGTAATATTTAGTCCATATGCCAAGACTTTCTCTTAGCGATCGTCGGGAGCTCATTAATCTTCACCTTTCTGATTTATCCAAACGAGAAATCGGCTGCAGATTGAAATATTATCAGAAAACGGTACGAAAGACTGTGAAAAAACACCAAAACATCGGCAGTGTTCGTGATGCCCCTAAATCTGGTCGTACTAGAGTAACTTCTAGCAGGGAAGACAATGCTATCAAGATCAGCAGCCTAAGAAACAGATTTGAAACGGCTTTCCAAATCGAACAACAGTGCAATTTTGTTAAAAAGTGCCCTTTTTCTACTGTCAAGAACAGATTAAAGGAATTTAATTTGCGAGGATATGTTGCAAGACGCAAGCCGATGATTTCTGAAACTGATGATGAAAGCAAGTTCGGTAGGCAGTGATAGTTGGCAGAACGTGTGTCGGAGGAAATACGAAGAATTTAATCCTAGGTGCTCAGTTTCACCGTTGCAAGGTGGTGGAGGTTCACATTTGGTGTGGGGTATTATTAGTAACAATGGTTCAGCTTGCAAGGTCGAATTAATTCGACCAAGTACATCAATATGTTGACTGAGCATTTTCTACTTTGGTCGGAATTTGGATGATAATCCATCTTCATGCAAGATAATGCTTCCATTCACACAGCTGGCAATGCCAAGCGGTTCCTGGAAGAGCATGATATTCCATGTTTGGATTGGCTTGCACAATCTGCAGACCTCAATCCTATCTGAAACGTATGGCATTACATCAAGGAATAGCTACACAATGATAAAATTTCAAATTTGGAAGAACTTTGGACAAAAATTAGAGAAAAGTGGGATGCCGCTTCTCCGGAGTATTGCTGCAGTCTAATTTCCAAACGATTGTAGGCTGTCAAATTGCAGAAGGGCTATGCTACTAAATATTACCTAGTTCATTGTGTTTCTGTTGTATTTGTGTTGCATTAATGTCCTAAAGTTACATTTAAATAACAATTTTCCATTATGCGAACTTTCTTTTTGCCTCCTCAATTTGAAGCTATTTTTTTTTAATTGACGTGAACACTAGAATATTTTTTTAATTTTTAATTTCAAGTAAAAGTCAAATATGAACAGGTAAAATCATAAAAGAATAAAAGGCCAATCAAATGAGGTATAGTTTTTTTAAACAGTTACATTAAATTTAGCTTAAATTTGCAGTTTTTGAAAAAAATTATAGGTGCGGACTTTCTTTTTGCCACCTGTATATACATATATATATATATATATATATATATATATATATATGCTGCCAAGAACTGAAAATTAAAACATGCTGAAAGAAATAAACGCTTAGCTGAAAAACATCTTGGAATTAAGAATAGATATATATATATATATATATATATATATATATATATATATATATATATATATATATATATACCATTAAAGGCAAAAGGATGGAATCGATTCACGCGCCTAAGTTTTTATTATATTATGTCTTACACGTGCATCGTTGGCAACACAACATACTATAATATTCACTTGAAATGAGAGTTTTCGCGTCTCCCTAAAAAAACAATATGAGTACGTATTAATTCTACACTTTGGTAGTTGGAAAGGTCACCAATAGCATGTATGATTGAAGGAGAAAATTAATTTCATTGAGCTTTACATTTAGACAATTTGAAATATAATTTCAGGAATATGACTCTCAAAGCTGTTTCATTATCCGAACACTATGAACGCGCGCGCACACACACACGCACACACACATATACATGTGCATGTCTATACCCACAAATACACACATATACACACATATATCTTTGTATATATATATATACATGTATATATATGAGTATGTTTATAAACCCACACAAACACACACACACAATGCAATAAGTAATGCCCCTGACCCACTTCCCATAGCAGTAGAGCAACGAAACTTGGCACAGTTATTAGTCTTTCTCTACATAGAAAGAGCTCAGCGTTATGCATTTCTCCCATCGTTTGATGCAGCTCTAGAGACCGTTTTTGTAGAACACCCCAGGTTGGTCCTCCAACCACGACGTGAATTCAGAAATCAAGGTGCATCATCTGGGAAACGCTATCATTTCAAAAACAACTTCATGGCTGGGAAGAGGTGAAAGTCAGAGGGTGTAAGGTCTGGAGAGTAGGGAAGATGGGGGAGGATTTCATAACCACACGCCCGTGCTTCTGATCTGGCGACATGCGAGTTGTGGACCGGAGCGTTGTCTTGCAGGAGGAGGGTACCTTTACTGATCTTGCACCGCCTCTTGATTTTGACATCTTCAAAAGTGAAGCATAATAAACCCCTGTAATTGTGGTACCTTTTGCCAGGAAATCTGTCACCACTACTCCGTCCTGGTTCCCGAACACTGCGAGCATGACCTTGGCAGCGGAGGGCTGCACCCTTGCCTTCTTTGGAGGTGGTGAGTTCAAGTGCTTCCACTGCATTGACTGGGGTTTGGTCTCTGGATCATAGTGATGGACCCAGGTTTCATCATGTGTAATCAGTCTTTTGAAAAACTTTGACTCATCTTCTTGGCACATCTCCAAATTCATCTTCTAGCACTCGAGGCGTTCTCGCTTTTGGAATGGTGTGAGCAACCTGGGAATCCATCTGGCAGACACCTTATGCATATGCAAATAGTCATGAATGATAGTTTCCACAGACCCTGTACTAATCTTGATATCTTGGACTATTTGGCGAATAGTAATGCGCTGATCTTTCAAAATGGCAGCCTCAACTTGACGGACAGATGCCTCAATAATGGCAGAAGGGGGGGGGCGACCAGGTCTGGGAGCTGTTTCCACAGACTTCCGGCCATGTTTGAATTCACGATGCCAGCGTTTTACAAGTTCATAGGATGGGGCATTATCACCATAAGTTTCTTTCATTTCATCAAAAGTCTCCTGTGGTGTACGTCCTTTCAAATACAAAAAACGGATCACTGCTCGACATTCAACAGGCTCCATTTCACACCTCACTAAGTTCAAACACCTGTAAAGAACACCACAATTAGTTCAGAGCTGTAATTTGCCACATAACCCGTAGAGATATAAATCATTGCACATGCAAAATTTCAGCTAGATCAGACAAATGAAAGTGGGCCAGGTGCATTACTTATTGCGCACCCCTCGTATATGTGTGTTTGTGTGTTTGTGTGTGTGTGTTTGTGTGTTTGTGTGTGTGTGTTTGTGTGTGCATGTTTTTTGTGTTATTTGTATGTGTGTATATCTGTGTTTGTGAAAGAAGGGGAAGAAGTGTGTACGTAGCGAGTGAGTGAGGTCGTTTTGTGTGATAGATAAACAAGCAGTTGATAAAGAAAGAATGACGTCTATTAAAGCAAGTACAGATACAACACAGGTGTGTACACATCCAAATGGATAACGGAAGGAGTGTTTTTCTAAACCGCCGACTCGTGTTTTCATTGCAATTTAATCCTCACTACATTTTACACTTCGGATTCCAAAAACAAAATGCAAACCAATCAAAAAAAAAAAAAAAAAAACTCTAACGAGCTACGCAAACACACACACACACACACACACACACACACACACACACACACACACACACACACACACACACACACACACATATTAATCTCTCTCTTTCTTTCTTTCTTTCTCTCTCTCCTCTCTCTCTCCCTCTCTATCTCTCTCTATATATATGTCTGCATATATGTATGTATAATAATTAAATAGTAAATGTCAAAAAAAAAAAAAAAAACTTGAAAAACTGCTCAATACTATCGTAGAGCAAAATACAATTTTTTTTTCATTTTAGTTTTATATATTTTTTATTTTTACTTTTATTTATTATTTATTTATTTATTATATTTCCTCCGTTTTTGTATAGATTTTTTTTTATATATTTTTAAAAAATTTTCTTAATTTTACATTTGGCGCTAATGATTTAGAATTTGTACATTTTATTTCTTCTTCCATATAATAAACTTTTAAATCTATAAGGTCTGATGAAAATATCAGATCGCTAATTTGATTTCGGTAGTGGAAACGTGTGTTACTACACAGATAAAATGATTTTATACATATAATATAATATTAAATATATATATATATATATATATATATATATATAAATATATATATATATATATATTCCCTTCTTTACAGATGACAACAATAAGGTTGTCTTCAAATTTAACGTAAACAAGTTTTTGATGAGCCGTTCCGTATAAGTTAACAAATTTACCGAATTTCCATTACTAACGATTACTATATTGTCCAATTTCCGCTGTACACTCTTTAACCCTTATCCGCAAGTGGTCTCTCGGCCTTGATAAAGTGTGATGCCTATGTAATATATATATATATATATATATATATATACATAATATATATATATATATATATATATATATATATATATATATATATATATATATATATTAGTGTTTGTGCGATTCCAATTTTTTACTCCCTAATAAGAAATACAATTAAAAGAATCGATTTTTGGCATCTGAAAATAGACACAATTTTCCGATTCCGATTTTTCCGATTCCCGATATCGATTATTTGTCCACACCATTATATATATATATATATATATATATATATATATATATATATATATATATATATGGATCTGTGAGTGTGTGTGTGTGTGTGTGTGTGTGTGTGTGCGCGCGTGTATGTGTGCACGTATATGTAAGTAAGTCAACGCATTTCTTTCCATATGTTTCTGTATACATTATTAGGTTGAGAAGAAAGTTGTTATGGAATTTTAATTTTGATTTCATACGATGTATTTTCAAATAAGTTTTCGTCAGAATCTTTTTACTTCATACATGATTGAATGAGCTCTTCGCTCTATCTAATCGCTTAAGTCATAATCTCTTAAAAGCAATCGCCATCTTTTCAGAAAGATGGAAAATAATGCAAATTCACACAATTCTCTTATTTCAACTCAAGCTAGGCCGAAAACCTGCCGATATCTCGCGATAGCAACGACTCGTTCAGCGCAGGAAATACTATTAAACGCACAGCACCTTTGCGGTTCAAGAAATTTCGTGGCATTCCTCGGTAGGGGCGCCTCAGGCGATTAGCAATAGAGTAACCCCTTCTCAAAAAGAGAAGGCAAAACGTGGGAAGGTTTATCCCCTCAGAACTGCGGAACTTAACACTAGAAAACCAACAGGGAATGCACTAGTTGTCATACTACTTCCAATTAAGCACCATAGTGTAATAGTTTATTAAAAATTACCTAGTGAGGATAGACATTAAATTTTGAATTATTTATTTGCATGGTATTTTAAAGATTTATGTTGGAATAACTTAGGCACAAGGTGATGAAAAATGTGAAGAGAATGGGTCAATCTTGATTTTTTATAAAAAGCAATAAGAATCTTCAAGACCATGTGCTTATTGGTCGGCCATCAGATGATGGCAACGATCAACTAAGAGCTTTACTCAGAACAAATCCCGTGCACAACTGTTCGAAAACTTGCTTCTGAATTAGACGTAACCTATACGGCGATTTCCAACCACTAGAGAGAGATTGAAAAGACAAAAAACTTGATAAATGGTGTCTTACAAATTGAAAGACCATCAAATGAAACATCGTTATGAAGTGTCATATTTCCTATTTTTACGCAACAAGAACGACCCGTTTCTCGATCGGGTTATAACTTGCGATGAAAAATAGGGTTTTTGCAACAACCGGCGACGCTCAGCTCAGACGGACCGGCCCGTAATATGACTTTAAACTATATCCAGGGGTGAGGCGCCAGCTTTCGGGCTTTGGAGAGTGTGTAGCCACCCTTCAATTGCCATTGCCCCCAGGGACACTCTGGCCCGGAGTGGTAATACCTGTTAAGGTCCCAACTATGGGTTAAATAGAAACCGACTTGAAAACAACAAATATATTCTATAAAAAATAATTTCTTCAAAGTCTTTGGATTCGGCATTAAATAACCTGAAAAGGGGTGATATGCCGTAAAACAAAAACAACCAATCAACCACCAGACGAAGCTTCAAGACACTTCCAGAAGCAAGAGTTTCACCAAAAGAAGGTCATGCTTACTGTTTGGTGATCTACGACCGGTCTTATCCATGACAGTTTTTTGAATGCAGGCGAAATCAAAACGACGGTGAATTACTCGCAATAGATGGATGAAATGCATCAGAAACCTCGGCAAAAACAGGGAGTTTTAGTCAAAAGAAAAGACCCAATTTTCTTCCACGACAATGCCCGAGTGTACGGTGCTAAACCAATTCTGCAAAAATAGAACAACTTGCGCTACGAAACTTTTTCTCACCAGCCATACTCTTCAGGCTTTCGTCCACCATTTCAGATTGACACTTTTTCCAGCATTTCGACAACATTCTGCGCGCGAAATGCTTCAAAAACCTAAGCCATTACAAAAACGCCTTCAGCAAATTCATCGCCACCAGAACGCAAGATTTTTACGTTACTAGCAGAAATCCAATTATTTTGCGTTGGCAAAAAATCTGTTTATTCTGATGGTATTTCGATCAGTAAATTATTGTTAGAGCCGATATATCTTTATCTGGATTTAAAAGTTAAAACTCGCAATAACTTGCTTGTGGACTTGATATTTCACGTATTCCAATAAAATGTTTAAAAGAAGATATTGTATTGAATATCGATTTACAGTATTTAATTCAACAACGCCCAATACATGCTTAGAGCAATGTACAGTTCAGCATATTAGCTTTATTTTCAGCCGGAAGAAACGCGGAAAACTGTGTGGCTTAAATAACTATCTATATATCTGCCTGTATGTTTGTCTGCCTTTGTATCTGTTTCTCACTCTCTCCTCACTCTCTCCTCACTCTCTCTCTCTCTCTCTCTCTCTCTATATATATATATATATATATATATATATATATATATATATATATATATATATATAATGGCTTAGTTTCTTAGATGTATTTCCACTGATACTCCAGTCCTTAATAAAGAGTGCTCGTTGAATGAACAGAGCATGCATAAAGTATAGTTTTATACAAACATTATTGGCTATATATGTGCATGCATGTTTCAGCAATGCTATATATATACACATACATCCCTGCCAGGAGAGGAGAGAATAAAAATGATGATAGAGTTAAATATAGCATTTCCTGGGTCATTTTGACATTTGTTTTCCCTTTATTTTATATTTTATATTTAACTCTATCATCATTTTTTTTTCTCTCCTCTTTTTCTTCCCTGGTCTTTCTTATTTATATTTATGTCTCGGAAGTAGAGTGAAAAGCATATCTTATTTTTCTTTTATTATTATTGGAATCTTTTCCTTTTTTCCTTGTACACATTTTTGTGAATTATTCCATGGATTTCGGCCTTTGGATTATTATGGACCATCTTCTTTCAATTACGGGATTTCCTTGGATTTTACTTGTGCAAATGGAAATTCAATTAACTTTCTTGAAGTTATACATTTGGATTTTAACCATCACTGGATTATTTATCTTCCACCAGACTATCCATTCACGTGTAATCACCTTTTTCTTCACCATATTCTCTCTGCTTCACTTTTTTTGTTTTCAAGTAAGATCTTTGACTTACTTGTTGTTTCATCAAATACTTCTGCATGAAAAATCCGATCCCGCATTTTGCTAATTCCCACCCTCTGATGAGAAGGAAAGTATTTCTTCGAAATTCCGCGGATTAAGGACTATCCACTTATCTAGTGTTTCCTTTTCAGATTAAATATACTTTTAACTCATTTCAAAGTGTTTTTTAACATGTTTTATTAACTGTTTGCTCGTGTATATATATATATATATATATATATATATATATATATATATATATTTATAGAGAGAGAGAAGGAGAGAGATAATAAATAAAAAAAAGCTATTTTCCAAAATTCGTGATGTTAACCATCTTATGATTTATTCCTTTGATTCACTTCACTTATACAATTCTTGACAAGGCCTGTTTCGTAACGCAAAATCAATCACTTAATTATTATATCAATCAGGGAATCTATTATGCCCTTAACTCATCAGAAGAAATAGCAACAATCAATACGTCAAAAGGAAATGAATCGTGATTTGACATTAAAATCCGAAAATTGGAAGAGAAGTTGCATATACCTTTTTTATTTTTCCATTACGCCATTTTGAACTTTCCAATTCTTATATTATAAGAAAATATATTTCTACAGAAATATATATATGTGTGTGTGGGGGGGTGCGTGTATATATATATATATATATATATATATATATATATATATATATATTGCTTACCAAAAAACTATATATAATTATTCTACATAACTTGATGTATACCACAATAAAAAGCATTGTTTTCCGAAACGATCGTACATATAATTGATTTTGTTGTTGTTCCTTCTTATGAAACGGATTTTTAATTTAATTAAAATTTGATTTTTAAATTTTAAATTATAAATCACATTACTTAATATATATATATATATATATATGTATATAAATATATTACAATAAAAAATGCGACAATGAAGAGTAATATGGTTAAGCTTAAACATGGAAAAGAAAATGACAAGATATTTAAGTAGTAAAATATAATAAATTTATAACTTAAATATTGTAGCATTAAGAATTTATTATATAATGTGAAATTGAATTAAAAAAAATAATGCTGGAATATATTAAGTCATAAATTTATTAGATTTTTACTAGAATATAATGTCCTTTTCTTTTGCCTATTTAAGCTTAAACATATTACTTCTAATGGTCGCATTTTTCTAGTTTAATCCATGATTCCCCCAGGCTCTCAGGCATGATTTTCCCGGGCACTTATTCTTTGTTTAATTTTAGTCTTAGTTTGTTGCCCTCATAAACATAACATACACATATGTAAAACAATCTACGGCAGTTGTCTACTTCACTTGCTGCATCTTTTTTTTTGCGAGAGCGGTGAATTAGTAAGAACACTAGTCGCTGAAGCGACGTGGTTGCTATGGAAGCAATTCATACAAAAACGTCGCCCACCTCTTTACTAATTTTTACGATTTTGAACACTAATAAATTCAACCTAACTTTTGTTTTACTGAACAAAAATTAATTTTTATTTGACAATATACCTGGGAAGGTGATCTATAAACTGTAATAATTGTTTAGGAATTTGGTCGAAAAATGAGTGAGTGGTGGAACTTTAAAGCAGTTCTAACCGACTAAAACTGCCACTTAACCATATATTCAAACACTACCGCGGTTGAATGATATAAGCCCAAGTTTTTAACCTTAAGATGAAATAGAGACGTAATAGAATAAGGCGTGACAAATGAATTTAAATGATTATGTGTTTTACTTCGAGGAATGCAGGATGAACAAAGATTAAGCCTATGATCGTTTCAGATACAATTAGGAATTTTTAAATATTTTATATTTTCATTCATAAACTCCAATATGTGTCCTTGACATTCACTTTGGCAGAATATCACATACAGAAGTAAAGCAATAAAGTGACAATATATATTTGCGACTATTAGTCTCCCCGAAGGCTCTATACGTTTACGAAATTAAAAAAAGTTAGTCGCCGATGGAGTTGTATTAGCAATAGACATTGCCAAACAATTAAATGACAAAGATTTAGAACAACAACAACCACTTAAAAGTTAACAAACACAACAAGTGTTTAGGCACCTACCCCCATATATATATATATATATATATATATATATATATATATATATATATATATATATATATAAAAGAGCGAATGAACCATTTTTCCTGTTCAACGGCCAACTAGCACCGTGTGTGTTTGGGTGTATGTATGTGCGTGTTAGGATTGAGAGGGCTCCCGTAAGCCGTGGTGAAACCAACCTTTCTAGAAGAAGCAAATCTCTGATCTAAAAAACCATAAAGCGAGAGACCAGTACCCGCATTAAGCTGGGCTGCAGTTTAACTTGTTGCTGGCTATCTTGCTCTTGCTTGTTGCTGGATCTCAACATTTTGAACCGAGAGAGAGAGACTTAGCTGTCGTACAAAGCTAAGATTATGTAACATCATCTGTGTATAGATACTCCCTCAGGCATTTGTCTATTAAAATGGTCCTGTGGCGATGGAAGTCATTTTTGGGCTCATTGACTTTAAGTGTCTGAGGGAGTGGCACTCGTCTGACAAGACGTTGCAGTCATCATATATATATATATATATATATATATATATATATAACCACATGGTTATATATATGGTTTTATATATATATATATATATGGTTTTATATATATATATATATGGTTTTATATATATATATATGGTTTTATATATATATATGGTTTTATGCATATATATATATATATATGGTCATATATATATATATATATACATATATATATGGTTTTATATATATATATATGGTTTTATGTATGTATATATATATATATATATATATATATGATTAGTTTCTTTTTGGAAAAAGAATTCCAGCAGAGTGCTCAATTAAAAGGAAAATCCAAAATGTAAGAGCGTATTTATATTTTGTGTACAGAAAGTTGTTAGTTGAGAAAGATCATTGGTACCGTCGGTTTCAAGCCCGATAATAAGCCCGTTTAAGGTATCCTTATCAAGCTCTCTTCAAAGAGACGAATATTGGCTGAAGAGAGCTTGATAAGGATACCTAAAACGGGCCTTATTATCGGGCTTGAAACCGACGGTACCATTGATCTGTCTCAACTAACAACTTTGTGTACACCAAATATATATATATATATATGTATATATATATATATATATATATATATATATATATATATATATATATAACCATGCGGTTGTTGATTTTATTAATTTCTAAGTGTTTGTTGTTCTAAAACTTGGTCATTAAGTTCTCTCACTCTGCTTCGTGTTTAGACAACTTTTTGTGCTTCGTGTTATTTTAATTTATTTTTTTTATTTCTGTCTGTTTTCTTTAATATATTTGTGATAATTTTATATTTTTGAAATTGTGTTTCGAATAAAGAATTAGTCCCCCCTACGAGATAGATGGTATACTCTCCGATAGAACAGAGCTGCCTTTCTCTGTTGGTAAAAAAAAGAGAAAAAAACACACACCTTATCTCATTCGACGAATTTAAGAAACCTATTTCGTTCGTTAATGCGGAAGAAACCGACGCACGTTTACCGCCATCGCCGCAACGGCTGAGAGAATTCAGCGCCGAAGACTTTTTTTAAAATTTGAATCCGCCTCGGATACACAAAAACACATTCTGAACTTGTGTCCGCTCAATCTACGCGACAAGTGATGGGTATTCGGTTTTAAAACCTAAGCATGGCAAACCACGAAGACGAAAAGTCATAAAACCAAAAAAGTGGCACATCTTTTTTTTAGAAATACATCAGTCTGATTTGTTCTGTTTAAATCATCAATGATGCCTCACAATCCCAGGGTTGATTCAGTTAAGGTTAGTCAGGTCCCGGCTTGTGTCTTCATCACTCGTTAGGAATTTGTAAATGTATGAAAATCCGAGCCATCGAATATACGCAGAGATTAGACCACTCATGTAATGCTTCGATTCCATATTGATTTTGCGGTGGGTGCAGAGTTATGTGCAGTTCTAGAAGGTCCATGTTCTCAGACCTTGCCTTCTCTCTTTAAGAAAGGGTTAGTTCATTGCTAATCGCCTGAGGCGTCCTTACCGAGGAATGTCGACGGAGTTGCCCAAGCAGTTTTTGCAGATCGGAGTGGTAGGTGTATCAGAATTTTTGTAGGAATTTTTGACACCCCTAACACGAAACTGCGAATAAAATATAAAAAAAACTCGTAATTTTTCTTTTAAAAGTGAGTTGTTTATTTTCTTTATGGATTATACTTCCAAAATAAACTATTAAGTTGTTTTAAAAGTAATCGAAATATATTTTTTTTTTTTTAAAAACAGTAATGAATTTTACGAACTCAATATTTTTCAATTTTTAAACTTTAAAAATCTATCAATTTTTTTCTATTGATTCTATTTTTACGATATTTTCAGGGTCAATGTGAAATTTTATGCTCTTTCCAATAAATCGAATATAATATTTTAGACAAACATTTTTTAAAATTCACGCCCCCCCCATTTTCAAGTATCTATTAAAAAGTAAATAATTAATTTACTCACCAAAGTTTTATATATCACAAATTGAAGAAAAAAGGTCAATAAATAATATATTCAAATTTAAAAAAAAGAAGTGTTTTTTAGAAATTTACCTGTAAAGTTCGAAAATTAAAACCTTCTTTTTTAAACAACGTTGTTTGTTTTTTTCTTTTTTTTATGAAACCTTGGTCCTTGCTCCTGTAATTGAAAAAAAATTAGGGCTTAGATTACATTTTTCGAGTAGTTATAAGTTTGGAAAGACAGGGGGGGGGTCGAATAGTTCACGCCTCCCATTTTGAAATGTCTATTAAAAAGTAAATAATTAATTTACTCACCAAAGTCTTATATATCACAAATTGAAGAGAAAAAGTCAATAAATAATATTTTCAAATTTAAAACAAAAAAGTAGTGTTTTTAAGAAATTTACCTGTAAAGTCCAAAGTATAAAACCTTTTTTTTTAAACACTTTGTTTGTTTTTTTTTGTTTTGTTTTTTTTGTAATTAAACCTTGGTCCTTGCTCCTTTAATTGAAAAAACATTGGGGCTTGAATTACATTTTTCGAGGAGTTATAAGCTTGGAAAGACGGGGTGGAATTATTCAATATTTTTCACGAAATTTCTGACACACCTATCGGAGTGGTTCTCCACTGTGGCGCTGACTTCTCAATCCGACTTTCCAATCGTGTTGTCACAGTCGGAGAGAACTAAATACCGAGAACAATATGACCCACACCCACAAAAAGATGATACTTAAGTTCATGTAAAAAAAAATGTTATGATGTTGGCGTATATAGAAAAATCTACATACGATAAAGTTTGTGCTTTTCTTGCCCATTGCCTACTTTTTTTTTTTTAATTATTACAACGAACTTCTTAGTATACTCAGCCATCGATAAGCTAACGACTACATGAATGTTAGCTAATTTGCACATTCATTTACAGAACAAACGTTAATTAATTACTAATTAATCTTTTATCGTTTCTTGTTAGTTGATTGGTTTTATTTTACTATTACGCTGAATTATATTTATGCATAGTTTCTACATTCTGCATAATTGCTTAAATTGACGATGATGACGATTTAACACACAAAAATCTTAAATATCTTAATCTATTTATCTATCTGTATATCTATCTATCTGTATATCTATCTATCTGTATATCCCTCTCTCTCTCTCTCTCTCTCTCTCTCTCTCTATATATATATATATATATATATATATATATATATATATATATATATATATATATATATACCGTGGCTCGCCAGATCACCGAAGTTAAGCAACGTTGAACCTGATCAGTACCAGATGGGTGATTATTTAAGAAAGCTGGGCGCTGTATGTACCGCGCCGAATGGTAGATATTTCTAGATTAGTATCTTGGGGCGCATTAATTCACTAGAAGAGATGCACCCTCAGTCTTCGTTAAGACACGCATCTAGGAGAATGAAACTCTGATGTAAACACATGCGGTCTACTGTATAGTCTGTCTTCTGACTGTCATTTGAACTGACAAAGGTTAGCAGTAATACCAAAAATGTGGTTGGTTGTACACAAAGGCTACAACACTATAAACAAATTATCTGTATGGATTTTCGAGCAACTTAGTTGTAGTGACGGAAGCTCATACGTCGAAATCGGCGGTCCATCGTTATACTATCTTTCTATTTATCTCTCTCTTTCTCTCTCTCTTTCTCTCTCTCTGTATATATATATATATATATATATGTGTGTGTGTGTGTGTGTGTGTGTGACCATGTCAGTGTATGCGCGAATAACTTTTCAACAAGATCCTCCCTGAATATGTGGTCCACAGTTAATATTTAATAGATAGGGTATTTGGGCCTTTAGCACAGATTCAATTTGGGTTTTAGTCGGTAACAACTGCTGGTAAAGTGTCAAATTAAAAAATAAAACAACTTACATTGCAGGGTAAGTCGAATAAAACATCCTTTCTGCTGATACTTTTGCACAGGCGTCAAATTAGACATCTGTAACTCAACGACGCTTAATCGTAACCATCTGTTGGTAGCTTAGACGCTGGAGACATAACTACGGATTAAGAGTGGAGTGCTAACCGTTTGTGCTTCGATTCTAGCGGGCGATAACTAAGGTGTTTTTTGTTATAACTTTTGGGTAATAATCAATAAAGAACAAGTTCTATTATAATAAATATGAAATCTGCATGTATTAAAATGTAATAGGTTAGGGTTAGGGTTAGGTAGGCGAAGTTTGTAAAATACGACCGGCCAACACCGGGCGGTTAGCTAGTTTACAATACAATACACTCTGGTATTCTGACTTTCTTACTCCTTCTACACCTTTTATAATCCCTCACAGACCTCATACCTTCTTTGAATCCCTTATGCCATTCAACAACTGATGCTTGATTCATCCAATATGGTCTAAAAGCAGTCTGAAGAATTCCATGTTTTCTGTGGCATTTTTCCAAGTTTAAAACAGAATTTTATTGCATATCTTTCTTCTAAAGTGTTCCCAGATCGCATATGTTGAATTCACCAGCTGTGACAATCAGGCTTTAGTAGCGTGTATTCTAATTTCTGCTGTAGCTGTTCATTTGAACTTGAAATCATAAAAAATTGGTCTGTCGTCTCATAAAATACATAGCAATAACATAATGAATTTCAAGTGTCAAGATTTTAAATGCCTGTACGAAAAACGCCTGTAAACTTACTGAGGCACTTTATTCGCCAAGGAGATTGGATGATGGCCTCTAATCTAGAAGAGGGACGCCATGTCTAATCAAGGAAGCCATCTCTAATTTAAACTTTCTTTTTGAGTATAAAAATGTAATGTTTCTTTTTTTATGTTATTAAAATTTAAAGTTTCTCTTTAATATAAATAGTTAATCTCCCCAAAAGAATATGAATAAGGTATAGTTTTGTTCGCTGATAAATGGCTATCTTCCCAGGTATAACTTTTTTCACCTCGGAAAAATAAAAAAAAAAGTTTGGTTTAATTTTAATACCGGTCGCTTGAAGTATCCTGACTGTAAATTACACGGAGAGTAGATAGTAGTGATGGAAAGGTTCCAATATTTTTACCGATTCCGATACAATTACCGATTCCGATTCTTTATAAATCTCTAAATATGTAACTATGGAGTTGTTATTTTCCCCAATTTCTGTTAAAAAAAAAAACAAACAAAAAACGCAGATATTTTCCTAAACGTAGACTTGCACTTGTGGAGGATGATCTATAAATTTAAGCTTTACTAGTATTTTAAAATATATTTTTTTTTATTATTATATAAACATTATTACTGGGAATGAAAGATTTAGCTTTAGATAAGATCAAATAAAAAAAAAGACAATTAAAAGAATCGTTTTGGGCATCGGAATATAGACACCATTTTTTTCGATTCCGATACCCGAATTTGTCGATTTTTCCGATTCCGATTAATCGCTCCAACACTGACAGATAGTGAACATTGCAGAGTAGAACTCTATACTTGGTCTCACTCTCTAAAACCTTGTGACATTCGCTTACCTTATTTCGTTTTCTAGTCATCACATCCCATGAGCGATCTTTCTGAAAAAGGGTGAAAAATTGCTGAGTCCGGTCGTAATCTATATATATAACATATCGTTTGGGATTTTTTGACCGTGGATGTGTTTGAATTTCGTACACCAAGTGGTTTTCTGCCTAGTCTCAAGCGATTACTATATAAAAACCTGTTAGAATTCATTCAGAGCAACCATTGAAACATTTGCCTGCTCATTTCCCGGGGTAGGGGTTGTTTTTTTTCTTTTTCCCCTCCCGATAAAACTATGTACCCACGGGAATAATAATCGTTTTATTTTTCTTGTAGCCTCTTTAGACATAAAGTGTCTGTTTTGTTTAATGCAGAAATTGCTGGTATAGGTGGCGGTGCTGGTGGTGTGGGTCAGCGTGATGAAGGTTGTTGTCGCTTTCTCGTGTCTTCCTTACTAGGCGTGAAAAAAGATTGCGTCTAAAGGCATATCCGGGCGAACGGAAAGAGTGTCGGCCAATTCGAACGAATAAGAGCACCGGTTGGGAATACGGGGCAATTATAATTCTAATAAACGCGATATGTAGGAACGCTGGTTCGTGTGAGAATTAGAATCAACAATGTAACATTACTACAAGCCGGGAAACGCGGGTGTGGATTCCTTTTGGGCGAGTGGTTTTTTGAGAGGTGAGGGGGGGGGGCGGTATCAATTTTGAAAAATTTTTTGTCAGTGTGAGAGAAAACTTGTCCGGTAGGATAGGAAACTGCGTCAGGTTACACACACAAAAACTGAAATTACAAAGGCGATGCATACGTAAATGTATATATATATATATATATATATATATATATATATATATATATATATATATATATATATATATATATATATATATATGTGTGTGTGTGTGTGTGTGTGTGTGTGTGTGTGTGTGCATAGAGAGAGACGTTTAGTCTCTTCTCTTTTCCTTTTAAAGTCAATCTTCCTCTTCTGAATTTTGCCATGACAGCTAGGTCGTAAGTTTCCTCACAGATGCCATCTTTTTGTAATTTTTACAAGGGGAGGGTAAGGGGCGGAAGAGAGATGTCGGATCCTGGAAGCTGTCGTTTGTTCTTTCTTTCTTCTGTCATATTTATATATATTTTTTTGTTTCATGTGTGTGTGTGTGTGTGTGTGTGTGTGTGTGTGTGTGTGTGTGTGTGTGTGTGTGTGTGTGTTGAAGTGGCTGGGGAAGTATAGTCTCTCTTTTTTTGTCGTATTTTTCCTTCCTGTAATTTTTCCTTCAATCTTCTTTTTAATAAGCAGCAACATTTTCTCGAATAATCAGCGTGTACTACTCACAGGAATACACACACACCTACTACACTATAAAGAGACATACACACACAACAACCACACACACACACACATATATATACATATACATATATACACACATACACACATACATATATATATATAGACTCTAGAGAGAGAGAGAGAGAGCGAGAGAAAGAAAGAGAAAATGAGAGCGAGATTTCCATGAATATATATATATATATATATATATATATATATATATATATATACATATATATATATATAGAGAGAGAGAGAGAGAGAGAGACAGACAGACAGAAAGAGCGACAGACAGAAAAATTGATATACATATATAAGTATATATTATTATTATTATTATTATTATTATTATTATTATTATTACAATAACAATTTTTGATACCTACAGTCACTAGTGTTTCATCGTTTCGGGAATCATCAGTGCAGGATGACACAGTTACCACATATATATATATATATATATATATATATATATATATATATATATATATATATATATATATATATATATATATATATATGGGATGGAACGATAAAATTGTCGCCCTAAAGAAAATAGCACTTCAACTATATTTAAAAACTTTTATAGAAAAAATCAATTGAGGTAACTAAATTATGTAGTATAGCTGATATATATTCAATGTAGCCACATTCAGTCTAATCACCGCCTCTATATTGGTCCGGAACTGGGAGCATGCTTTTTCTCAAGTGATTGTAAAGATTTATATATTTTCGAATCATATACTAAACACAGAGTACACAAAATGATATCCAGGTCGTTTATACTTGTTTCAGAGTAATGTATCTTTTTTTTCAGTTTAAACAATTTTACGGATTCATTTCTAGTATATAATTCCCAGCACTTTGCTAAAAAACATTATAATTGAGATTAATTTCGATGCATCTATATATATATATATACAAAGAAAAATTTTTTGGATATAAAAGCTTAAAATTTATTTATTTATTTATTTATTAATTTAAATGTACAGAAGGCCAGGAAAACATTGGTAGCGTCGGTTTCAAGCCCAACATAAGGGGGGACCAGTTAACGGTAAATCGTAAATAATGTTAGGCTCTCGTCAGCCATATTGTTTCTCTTAAAGGGTTTGAAACAGACGGAACCAATGTTTTTTTTTCTGACCTTCTGTACATTTAAATAAATAAATAAATAATAAGCTTTTATATCGAAAAAGGTTTTTTCTTTTCACTTTTTTGGAATTCTCTCCCCAAAAAGAGTAAACATATATATATATATATATATATATATATATATATATATATATATATATATATATATATATATATATATATGGTTACTCTTTTGGGGAAAGAATCGTTCCACTGGTATTAATCGTGACACCCTGCACTGAAGATTCCTGAAAGGATGAAACACTAGTGTCTGTAGGTATTTAATAATTATTATAGTAAAAAAAATAATTATAACAGCCCCTTAAAGAAATTCGTTTCTCATCGTTGAGCACTTTCAGTTGAATTAGAGTCGGTCAATTTAGTTCTTATGCATAGATCATCGTATAACGATTAAATCACTGTCTGACTGACGTAAATGAACATTTAAAATTAAAATGTTTAAATTCGACGTTATTTCACGCGGTTAATGGTAGCCGAATGGATTAGGTCTTCGGTAGTCGAGCCAGAGATGTCTCGTGATGCGGGGTTCGAATCGTTTGACTGGTATTAATCGTGACACACTGCACTGAAGATTCCCGAAAGGATGAAACACTAGTGTCTGTAGGTATTTAATAATTATTATAGCAAAAAAATAATTATATATGCATATATATATATATATATATATATATATATATATATATATATATATATATATATATCTTCTATCTTCTTTTCTATATAAATAAAATGAACTCATTTTTTCGCGTCGGATTTTGACCTTAATAGGATTAAAAATCAAGATATTTCATGCAAACATAATATGCACAAACGGCAGAACAATATCTGAGGTGTGTTATAGGCTTATTATTTCTCAAATTCCTCGATAATCTTAGATTTCTATACTTTTTCTGCTGAGAAATCACGGCCAAAATCGGTTAAGATCAATGGAAGTGGTAAAATATTTTCTCTCTAATAAATTCCTCCTCCCCCTGCCACCACTTTACACCGTTTGGGGATCGTTCACAAGGAACATTTGAGAAGAGAACACCGGTTTGTCTTCGTAGTTTTTTTTTTTTTTTTTTTTTTTTTTCAGGTGAAGTTACACTAAACTAAGCTGCAGTGCTCTGTGGCGTAGTGGTTAGCGTGCTGGACAATTCACATTATATTTTCACGTTCGCGTCGACCTACCGTAGTCGTTTTTTTTTTTCCTAAACAACTGGAATGGACTTTTCTTGGTGGCCGAACTGTTAACGTTGCAGATGTTTTTTGTTTTTTTTCACACTTTATTTTCCTACTTTTACTCATGACTCCAGGTTTGATCCTTCCTACTTACCTACCGTCACATTTTTTAAAACTCTCCCCCCCGTCCCGGAAACAAACACTCGGGAAACGCCGGGTACCCCCGCTAGTATATATATATATAGTTGCATCGATTCGTTTCCTAGGTGTAAATTCAATGAAACAACCGTGATTATTAAAGAGTGCTTAATGCAGGACAGAGCTGGTATAAAGTCTGTTTATTATACAAACATTATTGGTTACATTGGATGAAAGTGAAAACTGTGAAGTAAAAAGAACACCAACACTTTTCCACTGCGAAAACTTAACCACGCGAAATCGTACTTTTCCCCTCTTCCTTCACCCATACACCCTTCCTTCGCAACATCTCCCTCTTAAAAAACCTTCACTGCTAACATTCACAATGTATACACTCCACTTTCTAATAGAACGTTAACCACATCCAAATATCTTATAAAACTAATGTAATTTGGACTTCCGTTTCAATATTGGGTCTTCTTTGGTCGGATGAGGTACTATCCTTGAATTGGAATTCCACTGAAACATATGCACATATGTAGTCAACAATATTCGTACGATAAACAGGCTATATATATATATATATATATATATATATATATATATATATATATATATATATATATATATATATATTCAGGCAAACATTATTAAAAACAACAGAGATACCTTGCTTAATGATTCTTTTTTCATTTTTTCGATCTTTCATAAGATTGTTTTAACTTCAAGATGGAAGGTATTTACAAATGTTCTATGGTTCACACGAGCGCTTTCGATTCTTTCTTGAATCATCATCAGGTGGAGATTAAATATTAAAATAGAAGTGAAATATATAGTTACGAATGATAAAAACAGTCAATGAAAAGTCGATTAAAATATGATAAATGTGATAAAAAAAACTCGATTAAAATTAGGATGATAAAAGGCAATGTTAGTAAAACCAGTCGTATACTGGTTATGCTAAACATTTCAGCACATTATTGCTACTTTCAAAATTAATGCTATTTATATATATATATATATATATATATATATATATATATATATAAATATGTATGAATAAAAAATCAATACGAAAAATATATAAATGTTTATATCTTTTCTGTATTTATTTCCTGTGTGTTGACGTGTAGGAATACAAAAAGTCTTTTGAAAAAAAACAAACAAGAATGTTTCGTTCAAAAGCACTTACTTTTCGACCGATCCTTCGATCTTCCTCAGTGTTAATGATAGAAAACATGAGTGAGCGGGCAGAGTTAGCAGCGGGGGTGCGGAGGGGCACGTGTTTAGCCATTAAGGTAAAGATCTATCTGAATATGACCCTTCCAGCATTTTCGACTTGGAATGGTCAGCAACTTGTGTGGCCTCTATTCAAAACCAATTCCTTCCACGCCATCCCACGAACACACTCGTATATGTGAACATGCATGTATATACACTCGCGCACTACCACAAATGCTTCTTCACGTACATATGCATACACAGGATACGCGCACTCACGGTTATTGACGTGTTTACATATACAGCAGGAGATTGATGAGTAGATGTAGATGATAAGCAAAGTGGGTGCGAATTAGAATGTCTTTCCCAAGAGCTTGGACTTATGTATTTATTGTGAGTCTAGGTTGTCTGGATTGTCTGCACGTACTTGATAAGTGGTGACCCCCATGTAATATATATATATATATATATATATATATATATATATATATATATATATATATATATATATATATATTACATGGGGGTCACCACTGTAATATATATATATATATATATATATATATATATATATATATATATATATATATATTACATGGGGGTCACCACTTATCAAGGCCCGGAGGCCACTCAGAGATAAGGGTTATTGCGTGTGCAGTAATCAATGAGATAGTATTGTAGTAATCATTAGTATTGGAGATTTGATAGAGTGTCTTACTTTGTAAGTCAGGTGGGAAACAGGCGAACGGAAGAGAGTTCCACAATCGTGCACTTCTGAGAAAGAAGCTCTGCTCATGGAATCTACGTTTGGATTTAGGCACAGATAAAGAGTGGGGAAAATTATTGACACTAGTTTCCTGTATGAGTATCTGTCAATGTGCTAAGAGTCAAAGTTTTAAAAAAAAACACTGATTGCAAACTATGAAACCTAGGTCTATCACTATGATCCAGAGATCAAAGCCTAGTTAATGCATCACTTGGACTCACACCTGCAAAGAATCAACGCGTGCAGCATTCTACTGGCAAGGTTATACTCACGGTTTTCTCGGACCAGAACAAAATAGTGTTGGCAGATTCATGCCAAATACAGGAGCCTATGATTCTTCACTTTGGGGCTATCAAAATCAAAAAGCGAGGCAACATCGGCAAAAATATACTATCCTCT
>NC_136517.1:38756449-38871449 GCF_053919585.1 Euprymna scolopes
CCGGTCGTAAAATACGCTGTAATATAATATTTTAATTTGTCCTTATTTCTTATATATTGTTATTAAAGAGTCGTGATTTTAAAGTAAAATGAAGTATTTGGGCGTATCAGCAAGAATCGAACATTCAAAGCTGGTGACGTTACCGCTGTACCAACGTGACACGCATATTAACTGATTAAAAATTAAACATTATAAATAAACTAAGACAAATGTACAAAATGCGTAATAATTCTTTTAAATGTTGACCCATTTTGACCCCATAAAATTATTTTAACGGACTAAAGCCCCGTAAAAGAATGGTCCATAAAAAAATCCAATCATTTGAGGCGCCTAGCCTAGCTCTGTGACTTTTTGCTTCGGGGGAGATAGAGTTTGAAAATACGGAGACATATATATATATATATATATATATATATATATATATATATATTGAAATCATCATATAATGATTTGATCACTCTGGCAGACGTTAAAAAGTATTTTTTTTTAAAAGTTTTAAATTTATACAATATTTCTGGCGGTTAACGATAGCTGAATGGATTAGTTCCTTGCTAATGAACAGAGAAATGTCGTTTGTTGCCGCTTTCGAATTTCGATTGGTGTTAATCGTGACACCCTGCACTGATGATTCCCGAAAGGATGAAGCACTAGTGTCTGTAGGTATTTAATAATTTTGTAGTAAAATAATTATATATATATTACTATAATAATCATTAAATACCTACACACACACGGACACATATTTATATATATATATATATATATATATATATATATATATATATATATATATATATATATATGTGTGTGTGTGTGTGTGTGTGTGTGTGTACATAAAGTGAGATTGATAAAGAAAGAGACCGAGAGGTATAGATTTAGATATACATAGTTCTTGCAATATTATTGGCAGCATATGTAAATCCGATTGAACTACATTGTTTATAACATTTGAAGATATACTTGTGTGTGTGTGTGTGTGTGTGTGTGTGTGTGTGTGTGTGTCTGCCACGTATCTTAGAGTGTGGGGATTTGCTATCCAGTTAATGTTTAGTTATACATTTAACGACGCAAATTAATTGTACCAGTCTTTGGCACGAAAGTAAGGGTCTTTAAGCTGTTTATCTGGAAAAAGAAATATAATTGTCTGAAAAATAAGATGGTGCCCTTTTGCCTGGGCAGGATACGGACCGGAAGAGCGGACCCTTAAAAGGGGTCTCAACCAAAGACACAAAACAAAAACAAATAATGAGGATAATAATAAAATCATAGACCAAGGAGCAAAATAGATAAATTGGTTGAATAGGTCAACTCTATTTAGTTTGTATTTTTGCCGTTATTTTTTTTCCTGTAGACGTTTTTCGCATTTGCTACGTACAAACACACACAGATAGACACACACACACACACACACACACACTAACACACACACACATACACATATGCATATACATGCATATATATATAGATACATGCTAATATGTCTCGGAATAGTTCTCAACAGTTATGTTTTCATAGTATGCTTATACTTTAATATTATTGGCTCACAAAATGCTTTCACACAGGTCAAGGATCTCTCCATGAAGACAACCTTTGGTGTTCTCTGGAAGCTGAGTGGCAACAAGTCTCTCCAGATTCCCAGCAGTCCCCCCCCCCTCGGTCGATAACATTCGCAACGGCCATTGATTTCTCGCTGACAGCAGCCATTGGTCTCCACTAGAATTTGAGTGGCAATAAGTTTCCCCAAGGTCCCATTTCTCTTCGTACTTATCCAGCGGAGGTCTGGTCAACCTCCTTGACCGTTTTCGACTATTTGTCATCACTCTTTTTTTTTGGGGGGGGAATGGGAGCAGCTGGGGGAAAGGATAAAGAACTTATAGATATACAGCTCCAATGTTCTTTGTTCTATGTAATGCTTCTTCACGTTTTATCTGCAGTAGTTTATCTGGCCCGCGCATGTGGCTCATATGTATTTGTCTCCGCATTCAAGGATTTTTTTTTTAAATATCTCAGCTGTTTTCATTCGTTGTATCTTTTCAGTTTCTCCCATTCTTTGTTTACAGATTTTGGAATTGTTCCCGGTGCTCCCACTATTATAGGTATTATTTCGATAGTCGTTTTCATTATTGTTATTTTTTGTATCTGTCCAGCCATTCCTCTGATTCCAATTTCCCCCATTCTTTTTTTTTCAAAGCTTTTCGGGATTGTTCCCAGCGCTCCCACTATTATTATTATTATTATTATTATTATTATTATTATTATTATTATTACGACGTTCGTCAAGTTTACAGTGTTGTGATATTTTGTACAGTTTTTTTTTTAATTTTCACTTAATTGCGGGCTTTTACACCAAAGCTAGTGAGTATAGTCAAAAAGTCAATTGGATGGAAAGCACCTGGCGTAGGATGTTCGTTGTGCCAAGCAAAACTGACTTCTAGTCATTATTATTATTATTATTATTATTATTATTATTATTATTATTATTATTTAAGAAATGATATTTTAAACTAAATAGCTATTGATTTAACAGCTGTTCGAAAGAACAAAATAGTAAACCGCTGATGATCTCGTCTTTCTTATTGATGATTAAAGGTTTCTTGTTTTCCGTGTTTTATAGTTTTGTAATTGTGAATTGTCTTGCAGTTAAGTACTAAGTCTACGATACGTTAGACCTTATATAGCTACGAATTTAAACTGTATTATTGTCTTCTTATATACAAAAAATAGCCAATATTCTTAAAACTATACACACACACAGACACATATGTGTGTGTGTGTGTGTGTGTGTGTGATTTGAGAAAGAAAACCGAGAAGTAATGAAATAGTAATCAACGTTTCGTCCATATTTCAGAGGACATCATCAGGATATCGTAGGAAAAATGTAAAAGAAAACGATTACAGACCACATGCGAGTGAAAAAGGAAAAAACAATCCCGAAGTCCTTCCCATTCTGGGCCGAAACTATAAATGTGCGTGCGGCATGGGAAGGATTTTGGGATATTTTCCTTTTTCACTCGCATGTGGTCTGTAATCGTTTTTCTTCTACATTTTTCCTACGAAATCATGATGATGTCTTCTGAAATATGGACGAAACGTTGATTACTATTTTATTAATTCACGGTTTTCCTTCTCAAATAACATAGCGTCAACCATCGCTTGTATTTTTATTTCATTTTACTTATATATATATATATATATATATATATATATATATATATATATATATATATATACTCGGGTTTTTTTATATTCAAAAGTAATGGACTAATGAATTCAACATAAACAAAAATA
Source organism: Euprymna scolopes (assembly GCF_053919585.1). NCBI lineage: Eukaryota > Metazoa > Mollusca > Cephalopoda > Sepiida > Sepiolidae > Euprymna > Euprymna scolopes. Next base: position 38,759,738 of record NC_136517.1, read on the forward strand.
CAAAGAAGATAAGAATACACACAAAAATCAAAAACATCAACGAACACGTTGCCATGATAGTAAACAAACAGGATTGCCAGATTTCACACACAACAAATTAAAATTAAAAGAAAAGAAAAAAATAAATTAAGGGCGGATGATCAAACACTTTTGAAAGTTAACCTAGTCCATAAGTAAAAAAAAACGTATTCCACACGGCATTTTATTCCCACCAAATATCACACATCCATACATGTTAATAATAATATAAAAAATTACATGTGGCCATATCTCCAAAACTTGACCAGACTGAGCAAAACCAATGTGATTCCTGGATTCCACACATAAGAGTCACCCTAAATCAGCTGAGAAAAAACGCAGAAAACAAATTTCTTGTTGACCAGTGTTATTTTTAGATTGCATTACATTGCAAGTTGGAATCGGGCTTATATATATATATATATATATATATATATATATATATATATATATATATATATATATATATATATATAATTCCAAGCTAAAATACTAACAAGGAGCAAAATGGTTCGTGATTTTCTTTTTGCAGACGATGCTGCACTCGTGGCCACTTCATTTGAAGAAGCACAAGGATTAGTTGACAAGTTTTCCAATGCCGCAAAAGCATTTGGTTTGCCGATTAGTATTAAAAAGACAGAAGTTATCTACGTACCAAAGCCCACCTCGTTGCAGCAAGGTGGTGTGAATATTCCGAGATCAGATTATGTGGAACCGCCTCAGAAAATCTTAGTGAATAGACAGTATGTTAAATCCTTTGCATATCTCGGAATTAAGGTGAATTCGTCAGCATCACTTGATGATGAGATATTGAGCAGAATTTTAAAGGCGACTGATGCCTTCGGCAAACTGCGGTCAAGAGTATGAAATGAAAGAGGCTTTACTCTAAAGACCAAAATCTCAGTTTATCGTGCAGTGATTGTTTCGATACTCCTGTATTGATCGGAAGCCTGGACCCCATTCCGTAGGCAGATTGAGCAACTGGATACATTCCATAAACGTTGCATTCGCAGTATATCTGGATTAACATGTAAAGACAGGGCCCCTAACTCGGGATTGTTTGCTAGGTGCGACATTTTAAGTATTGAGGCCTTCCTGATGAAGTCTCAGCTTCGGTGGGCTGGTCACCTTGTTCGCATGGATGAAAACCGTCTTCCTAAGCAACTAGCATACAGACACCTGAAAGAGGATAATCGAAATGTGGTCGTCCATTTCTGAGGTACAGGGATAAGCTGAAAGACAATCTTAAGCACGCAAGCCTGAACCTTAAAACCTTTGAAGAAGATGCTGCGGATAAAAAATTGTGGAGGGAAACATGTTTTGCGGGCATTAACACATACATTGACACACGGCTATCGAATAAAACAAATCTTCGTAGAGCAAGAGTAGGAACAGCACCTTCCCAGCCTGTATCCTGTGAGTCGTGCGGCTTGGTTTGTGTGAGCAGAGCTGGTCTGGTGTCACACATGCGGCACAAGCATTGAAGGCAGAGTGAAATAGAGCGAATTTTTGGCCCTCATGCGTCGAACACGACGGGAAAGTCCATGCATTATATATATATATATATATATATATATGTATATATGTATATATGTATATATATATATATATATGTGTGTGTGTGTGTGTGTGTGTGTGTTTCTAATATGAAAAAAAACTTGATCGATTTACATATTTTTTTTAATATTTTCTTTACCCAAGTAGTGTGTCATTAAAAATATAGATCGATAGAAATTTTGAACTTGATAAAAATACGATTTAAACTATTTTTCAACTCTGGCTTCGGGAAGTGTCGTGGAGCTTTGTCGGCGTCTAACCACTGAGCTGAGCATCGCCGGTGGTCGTAAAGAACCCACTTTTCTATTGCATGTCACAATCCGGTCGTTTGTTGCGTAAAAGAAGCGAATATGACACTCCAAAACGATGTTTTTTTTTGTTTGTTGTTCAGTTCGTTAGGCACCCATTTATCAAGTGTTTTTTTTTATCTCTCTCAATTGGCTAGAAACCCTCGTATTCGTTACGTCTATTTCAGAAGCAAGTTCTCGAACAGTTGTGCATGACTTGGCTTCGACTAAGGCTTTTGATTGACCGTTGTCAACATCCAATGGCCGACCACTACGATTGTTATTTTCAAGACTCTCGTTGCCGCCATTAAATTCCTTAAACCACCATTGTCCTTTGCATTGAGTAGTGATTCCTGGGCCAAACGCTTCGTTAATATCGTGAGCTGTTTCACCAGCTTTTCAGTCTAGCTTAAACTGAAATAAGAACATTGTGCGAATTTGCTTTTCTCCGTCTCGTATTAACCGTTTTGAACAGAGGACTTAATTATTTTAAAACGATTGTAATTTAAAAAAAATATAGTGAAAACGGTCTATAAAGTGATATATAAAGTGAAGGTATTATGATGGAAACTTATTTGAAAATACATCATTGAAAATCAAAATTAGGAATTGCGCAAAAACTTTGTGGTCAGCCCAATATATATGAGTTAAATCACAGATTAAATAATTAAATGAATTATTGTCTTATTAAATATTACAGTGAGATAATATTTTCAAGGCCATCCTTAATCTCTCACTCTCTTGCTTTCTCTTTCTCTCCCCCTCTCTCTCTCTCTCTATATATATATATGTGTGTGTGTGTGTGTGTGTGTGTGTGTGTGTGCATATGTCAGGGGTGAGAGTTCCGTGATAGAAGCGTTGATTGAACTTGAATAAAATAAATCACGCATCAAGTGCGCTTGAAAGCAAAGTTACCACACAGTATTATGAAAATAAACAAATATTTTACTTGGCATTACAGCGCACTTGATGTGTATTTTATTTTATTCAATTTAAATCAACGCTTATATAACGGAACGCCCCCCCTTGACTTTTCAAAATACAAACGCTGAGAGACAACGCGTGGAGCTTTACTACTGATTTTTCTTTCTCGAACTTAACAACATGGCAAGAAAGAAGAGAAAAACAAAAACGAAACAAAATACTGAAGATGGAGTTTGACTTCGAAATATATTTAAATCATACATTTCAAACAAGTAAAATATTTGAAGTCGTGATCATTAGTTCGTTGTCCTAGTCCAAAGTGCTTTTGGATTCTGACACCGGGTTCTTTGTTAACTGGTTAATCTCAATTATTATTATAACAGGGGAATTTATCCTCTAAATATTAAGCCAGTGTAAATGTTTTGCTGATGTAAGATTTCACCTTGAAAATTAAAAAAAAAACTGTGTTTTAAACATCTTTGTTCATAAAAAATAACGGTCTTTTGCCATCTTTAATTTGATGCCTTTTGCCAACGACTTAATACATTTTCAGTTTGTAATTTTTTTGTTTTTTTTTAGTGCCGATGTGAAATATGAATTTAACGTATACCTAATCAAATCCTGTGGTGTTAACATATGACCATCTGATGTGGTTTTTAATCCCTGAAATTAGTGATAATCCGAGAGAACAAGGTCAGGAGAATGTGCAGGATAGAGCTAGATTTTCGAACGGAATTCTAATAGATCTTTTATAATTAGTGTTGCGTGAGAACGGGCATTATCATAATGGAAGATGACTCCTGTAGGTTGACTAAAAAACACGTCTCCAGATCAATATGAGTGATTGTATTGCAGCAAAATATGAATAATGTTTTAATAATGTGAGAGACAAAAGTAATAGATAAATATCAAGTAAAGCAATGTTCACAAAATTAATTACAATCGTTTAGAACCACCCATCTTTTTTCTTTTTTTTTTACACGGTGGTCACCACTTATCAAGGCCTGGAAACCACTCAGGGATAAGGTTTATTGCAAGTACAGTACGTTGTGTGGAGATTTGATGTAGTGTTTACTTAAGGGGGCGGTTCATTAGGAATTTGTTCACGTTGGACTTGAACACATCCAAGTTGAAGTCAGGTGGGAAGCAGGCAGACGGAACAGAGTTCCACAGGCGTGCAGTTCTAAGAAAGAAGTTTTGCTCATGGAATCCACGTTTTGATTTAGGCATAGATAAAGAGTGGGGGAAATTTTTCACAGTGGATTCAGCTAGACGGGTGTTTTCGAGAAAGATTGGCAAGGGGGGACCAGACATTGGAGTTCAGACGAGCACCTGCCATGGAAATAACGATAAATCAAGGATAGGCTCGCAAGGTCTCTTCTGTGGGAGAGAGGTTGCAGGGTAGAGAACAGGGCATCCCCTACTAAGCCACGAAGTCTATTTTGTACTCTGTCAGGGCAGAATAGACTGTTTTTAGCAGCTCCTGCCCAGATATGGCAGCAGTATTCCATCCTTGGACGTACTTGGCTTTTATATAGATAGAGAATTGCATCAGTAGTGAGATATCTTCTGGAGCGGTAGAAGGATCCCACCATCTTTCCAGCGACCTTGGCAACAGATTTGATGTACGTGTTCCATTTCAGATCAGGAGTAAAGGTCAAACCCAGAAGCTTGTCAAAACACGGGGCCTCTCCCAGACGAGAGCCATCCATCCCAATTGATGCCAGATGGGGATCAGAGCTACAAATTCGGCAGAAAACATTAACATCAACCTGATACTTAAATTGTATAAAGAATTTTATTAACGATTCCACGTATGTGTAACGTTGTAAATCTTTTTTTATTATATTTTAACGGATCCAACAGTTTGTAGACTCCGTTGGAAGGAATATAAGAAAAAAAAACTCGATCGTTTTCCTTTTTTTTTTTAAATTTTTACAATCTATTATTTCTAACAACACATTTTGGTAATATTTAAACTTCGTTTCTCCTTTTCCGGCCGTGTGACCTTTCGTCTCAGCTCTGATGCAACCCACACGTCACTAACACGTTTTGAATCCCACTTCTCCGAATACTCAGGTCCCGAACCCGTCTTTTTCCTGCTCGTTTGTGTTTTGAACACGCCATTTCCCGCCCTCGCGTATCTTTAGCATGTCTCGAATTCATTACATCTGGAACACGTCTCGTTTTGATATCTGCTGTGACGTCACATTGCGCAGCCGTCTTGGTCATTTGCATATTACTGCTTCTGTTAATCCAGCGTCAGCGGTTTTGTTACATATTACATTTTGGAGTAGAAGTGATCAACCCATACTAAGCTACTTTCTATGTTCCTGGAAACCACAAAAGTGACTGAATACTGGTAGATAAATTAAGCACGGACTAGCGATTCCATCCCTAGCCCTTGAGCCCCTGGAGGGACATAGGCCAGTTACTACTTTTGTAAATGTTTTTGTAGCGAGGAGTTCTTTTTACAGGGTGAGGGTGCTGGCCCCACGCCCAACCTTCCCAGAAAGTACATACAGCACCTCGCCTTCCCAAATGGACACCCATTTGGTACTGGCCAGGCTCAACGTTGCTTAACTTCGAAGATCTGGCGAGGATTGGTGTGGCAACGTTATTGGATGGAATCGCTAGTCCGTGCTTAATTCATCTACCAGTATTCAGTCACTTTTGTGGTTTCCAGGAACATAGCAAGTAGCGTAGTATGGGTTGATCACTTCTACTCCAAAATGTCATATGTAACAAGACCGCTGACGCTGGATAAACATCAGCAGTAATATGCAAATGACCAAGCCGGCTGCGATATCAAAAAGAGACGTGTTCCAGACGTAACGAATTCGAGACGTGAGATTACGTGTACTACATATTGCTGGATTATAGAAAGGATTGTTTTATTTTTTTTTTTTTAAATTACATTTTCACCCCAAACAAGGCATATTGCCATTTTGATGTAAGGGGCTACTATCAGAGACCTAAGTTCCAGGGGTACTATGTAGGGAGTTTAGCAGCAAGATTTGAACTTCTGCATGTCAGTACAGTTGGGAAAGCAGGAACCGGAAGAGAATTCCAAAGTCTTGCAGTTCTAGGGAAGAAGCTTTTAGAGTAAAAAGCTTTCTTACATCTAGAGATCTCAACTGTGAAGGGGTGGGACTTTGCTGCTTGTCGATTGTAAACTTTTATTATTGTTTTGGAGTGGCATTGGGCCACGCTGCAGTTTTTTTTTTAAATCACAATTTAAACTCAACGGTTTCTAAAACCTTTTTAACATGGTACCACACGATTCAACTGTATAAATTCACCTATCACTAAAATTTATAGTTTCTACTCATAAATTTGTTCTGTAATCAAATAATAACGTTTAACTTGAAGTTAAGGAGGATCACTAGGAAGATGTTTTTACATCTAACTTTAAACCGTTGCTTCGTTGCAACGTTTTGGCTGGACACAATGAAGAAGGAATGGGATTAACTCCAATCCGGCGAAATTCAAATTTCAAGTAATCAACACTATAAAACAAATAATGAAACTAGCGAGGAGAGGGTCGCCCCGCTTTTTTTCGGGCGTAAAATACGCTTAAATATGATATTTTAATTTGTCCAGATTTCGTATATAATATTATAGAGTCGTGATTTCAAGAATAAAAACAAAAAGTATTCAAGGTGCCATCAGTTGGAATCGAAACTGAAGCATTCAAAGATATTGATGTTTCGATTGTACAAACATAACACGCATATGAACTGATTAAAATTTTGAAAAGAAACTAAGAATGAATGAATGTACAAAATGAATAACGATCTTTTCAATTTTGGCCCAATTTTGACCCCTTCAAAACAATTTTAACCGGCTTAAGACCCATAAAAGAAAGACCCGTAAAAATTGCAATCATCTGCGATTTTTAGTTTCAGTGGAGATAGCGTTTGGAAATATGGAGGCAGACAGACAGACAATATGGACCGTCCGATAGGCAGACATATGGTTGTTTATATATTAGATTATAGAATTATTATTGTCATCATTGTCTTTTCTTGAAGGTTGAATTGGATCAAACATAGAAAAAAAATAATAAATCAAAGAGTATTTTATCGCATCCAATCATATTTACAACATGTAGATATCAAACAAGAAACATCCACTAAAAATCTGTTAATATTATAATGGAAGCAAAGATACAAAACGGAACTTACCAATGTTTATAACAACTCTACTTACATTTTTGCCCGTTTGGCTAGGAGCAAAGTCTAGTATCTGTTCTGGTTCTGCACTTCACTCTTTTTTTTGTTCTCGGTCAGTGGAGGAGAAATCCTTCATGACTGAGACATTTCATACTGGACATTTAATTAAAATTGGTTGATTCTTGGAATTTTGTTGAGTTTTAAATAATAGGATGTGTCAAAAATCTATATGCACCTTAGATATCGGCCATTTATTTTGCATGTTCCTAATTATATATATATATATATATATATATATATATAAATAAATTCAGTCCTGGTTAAAATCATAAGACCACTTAAGAAAGTAAGCGTTTACGCATATTATCGAATTTTTAAATCAAACAAATGGTGGAAACCATTGCCAAAAGGGAAAATATGATGGAAAAAATATGAAATCTGCTTCATTCGAAACCTTAACCCTGATCTAATCATTATTTTTTAAAAATCAAACATTTTCACCTGGTCAAAATGATAAGACCACTGATAGTTTATCTAATAAAACGCAATTATAAATTACTAAAAAGGGCCTCAATATTTAGTATAGCCTCCATTATTACGAATTACTTCAAAAATGTTCTTCGGCATGTGCTTGCGACTAAGTTTTTTATCAGTTGCGAAGGAATTTTATCCCATGTAGTGAAAACTGAATCAGAAAGTTCCTTTATCGAATCATACTGGGTTCTATTCTTGAACACTTCTTTTGCAATCCATCCACAAAGATTTTCAATGGGATTGAGGTCCGGAGAACATGCTGGATGATCTAACAATTCTATATTATTTGAAGAAAAGTATTCTCGTGCTTGTCGAGAAGTGTGTATCGCAGCGTTGTCTTGCTGGAAAATCCAATTTCTTCCATACAGACGTGGACCTTCAGTCCTGATAGAAGCATTTTCAAGCATTGAAATGTACTTCAATGATGTTTGCCAGCCTTTCACTACTTGCAACTTTAGGATCCCAGCTGACGAGAAAGCACCTCGGATCATTAAAGACCCTCCTCCACTATGCCGAGTTGAACAAGTCTCTTTGGGCAAATTTTTATCATGCCAATAGTGTTGAAATCCATATGGACCATCTAGATTAAACTTTTTCTCATAATCCCACTTCTCTCCATCCCAAGTCTGGTATTTGGCGGCATATTTAAGTCGGTTAGTTTTGTGCTGTTCAAGAAGACGTGGTTTCTGCAGTCGCTTTAAATGATTGAAACCCTTCATTTTCAGATGCCTTCTGATGGTTTTAGGACTACATTCTGCTGTTGTTTGGCTTTTCAATCGACTTGAGCTCATACTGGAGTTTTTTTTTTTTTTTTTTTTTTTTTTTTTTTTTTAACTTCTTCTGATATGGCGATCCAGTGATGGGGTTATTTATTTATTTATTTTTGTCGACCTGGACTCTTTTTGTGCCCATATTGTTCTAGATTTCTTACATTTGTGGTGACCGTTTTGCTACGATTCACTTCGTTTGCAATGGATCTATGGGAGAGTCCACCCCTATTAAGTTCAAAGATCCTTCCTCTCTCAAACTCGGATAATGGTTTCCCTTTTGCCATTTATAATTTAGTAAGATGGTTTTTATCCACTAATAAGTTGGTTTTAGTAACATAGAAAGCTTTTCGTATTAATTTTTTCCAAACTAGCCGATTTTATTAAAGTGGTCTTATCATTTTGACCAGGTGAAAATGTTTGTTTTTTTTTTTAAAAATAATAATTAGATCAGGGTTAAGGTTTCGAATTAAGCAGATTTCATTTTTTCCATCATATTTTCCCTTTTGGCAATGGTTTCAACCATTTGTGTTATTAGAATTCGATATTATGCGTAAACGCTTACTTTCTTAAGTGGTCTTATGATTTTGACCAAGACTGTATGTGTTCTCTTCCCTGCAACCTCTCTCCCACAGAAGAGACGTTCCGAGCCTGTCTTTGTTTTATCGTTACTTCCATGGCAAGTGCTCGTCTGAGCTCCAATCCCTGGTCCCTTCTCGCCAATCTTTTACGAAAACACCCGCCTAGCTGAAACTACTGTCCAAAATTTTCCCCACTCTTTAACTGTGCCAAAACCAAAACGTAGATTCCACGAATAAAGCTTCTTTCTTAGAAGTGCACGCCAGTGGAACTCTCTTCCGTCTGCCTGTTTCCCACCTGACTACAACTTGGATGTCTTCAAGTCCAACATAAACAAGTTCCTGATGAACTGCCCCCTCAAGTAAGACACTTTATCAAATCTCCAATACTAACGATTACTACGATACTATCCCATTGATTACTGTACATGCAATAACCCTTATCCCCGAGTGGCTTTCGGTCCTTGATAATTGGTGACTTCCATGTAAGATAAAAAAAACAAAAAAACTGTTCCTAACCAGACTGTCTCTTTTAAGGAGAGCTGGATTTTCCCCACATTAAAAACCGACCTTGTGTCTAATGCTGCCCTCGCGGGAAGGCAAGTAAATAGAAACTCTGCTCATAAGTGTATGAACACATTTTTTCTACAATATGTAACTTCCACCTATAACCTCTTCACGGAACACCAGTAATCATACCGCGGAACACTAATGTGCCACGGCACACTAGCTGGGAACCGCTCTTCTAACTAGACGTATCGTTATTAATATTATGGGCGTGTTAATGTTTCAATTACTGAATAATTTGCACAATTTACTACTTGTATTTTGTGTTTAAAATATAGAGTTTTCATTTGAGGGTTTTAATGGACGCAATTTTATTAGTGTTATGACCTTGTTTGTTTAACTTGTGCTTGAATGACGTAATTTTGTCATTATCGGCCGATTGGGTTGACTATTAAAATAATAAGTATTGACTATGAAGTACGAAGAAAAGAAAAGAATGATATGTAAAAAAAAAAAAAAAAAAAAATGAGTAAAGGATTAAAGTAAGGCGGGATGGGTGGTATGTGGAGTGTTATAGAAAGAAAATAGAGTTTTGGGGGGAGGGGAGTTGGGGTGTGGCTAAAGTGAAGGGGGACTATCAGATTGATGGACTGACGTTTTCACAGACGAGCAGACGTGTGTACAGTGCCAACAGAAAAAAAAGTACCGGATTGAAACGCCGGACCACACAAAGAGATGCGAATGATTAAGATTATAACATGCGGTTATCCTATCACACGATTCCTATTTCAACATTTCCTCGGCGGGATTTTTATCCGCGACCCCCAAAACCAACAGAGATTAGACGATTCCTGTAATGATGCGGCCCCTGTTGATTCTGTGGTGGAAGTTTAGTTTTGTGCAGTTCTAGGAGGCCTTACCTTTTCCGTCTTTGAGAAGGGGTCAGTTTATTGCTAATCGCCTGAGGTGTCCTAACCAGGGAATGCTGACGGGGCTGCTCAGGCACTTTTTGAGTGTGAGAGTGTCTCTCGAGGGGGCGCTTACTTTTCATTGCCACTTTCAGAACATTGTGCCTAAGTTCTTGCAGTGGGAGATCACTAAAAACCTTAATATTTTATCACTTCGTTTTATTATTCTTCTTTAATTATTTTTTTTAGACTTGTTATTCTTTTTCTTTGCATTTCTCGGTTTCTTCTCTTTCACTTGCCCCCTTTTTCACCGCAGGAAGATGGCTACACAATGTGTGAAGGAAGATGAGATTCAAGCCAGCGCTTCTATAAGAGAAGCACTCTGGCAAATTGAAAAAAAAACAAAATCCTTGAGCAAATCTATCGGTATTCCCTGATAAGACTGCAAAGAAGCAAAGGCATACTTCAGTAAACAGGGAAGAATTCATCTCAGCAATAGCCAAGACTCTGGTAGGTTTAGCGTTGAGGGAAATGCCCTGGCTGGACTCTGAGATTTCATCTTTTTATTTTCCTCTTTTTTTCTTTTTCATTTCTTCCTTGTTTTTATTCTTTCTCCTTTTTTTTACTCTTAATTGTCTGCTTTCTGTATGTGCACACACACACACACACACACACACACGCACACACACACATATATAAGAACAAGTAGTTAATAAAACATGTTAAAAAAACACTTTGAAAAAGGGTCAAAAACGCATTTAATTTTAAAAAGGATGCACAAAATAAGTGGTTGAGATTACTTTATAAATATTAACTCTTCAATATTTATAATATACTTTAGTTTTGCCATCTTGGATTATTTTGGTAACCTTAACTGTAATTCTTATTTCATTATATATATATATATATATATATATATATATATATATATATATATATATATATGTATGTGTATGTATATATGTATGTATGTATATATATATACTCCTATAAATTCGTTGTGCGTGTGTACTGATATTCATGTTAGTAACTCATTTTTCTATTTATTTTATTTATTTATTTATTTTTGTGGACTTGCCTCCTCACGAGGGCAGAGTTAGACGCAAGGTCGGTTTTTAATTTGAGGGAAAACCGGCTCCCCAAAAAGAGGCACTCTGAACAGTAACAACAGTTTTAAAAAAAATATATATCAATCCTGAAGAATTCCTCCTCCATTAACCGAGACCCCCAAAGTGTAGTGCAGTATCAGAACAGGTATTATACGCTGAAGTATCAAAATTTTCATTCACGTTAAAATATAAACAATAAAAAAAAATGAAAAAAAATAGGCACAAGACCGACTCAAAAAATGGGGGTAGATGAGTTTGCTAGAACTTACATAGAAAATTCTCTTAGCCAGCATCTTCTTATACCATAATACCGCGTTCATCCTTTCTTACTGTGGGGATGGGGTAGGGGGTTCTACTTAAACACAATTTTAAAACATTTTTTATTTACATGTAAAAACAAAAAAAAACATAACAATCATAATAATACGTCATTTCCTTTGTGTCAAGCGTGTGGGGAAGAAAAAAATTAAAAATTTGGTTAGACCCTTCCTACCACGTCTAATTGATAGTCCGCCCGTTTCACTCCAATTTTTAAAGGAACAAGAGGTTATGCGGAAAGTCCCTAAGTGGGTGTGTCATCTATATGGGAAGAAAAAAAAGGGGGAGAAAAAGAAAATATGATGGGTGAGTATGTGAGGAATGTTAGTGTTTGGGTGGAATTTAGAGGGGTGCGAAAACAAAATATTATGACTTTGAAAGGGGGGATTTCTAGAGGCTTTCTAACCGGGGAAGGATAGGGGATTTCACTCGGCTAGCAAAGAGGCTAAAACGTTAGACCGGTGGGTTCGATGGACTTCGAAATTGCGCGCTCCACACCGAGGCGAGGAACACGTATTCAAATTTGGGCCCTCTTCGTACACATAGGCTTGCTACGTGTACCCACCTTCTTTCAAAGACCGCGTGATGCAGCCTTTTTCTGTTGCATCTGATCTTCACCTATAGGTGATGCTTAAAGAAAGCGACCTGATTCTGATCAGAAAAAGACAACATATCCCCGGCCACCTTGCAGTCGCGACGTCCAAATCACCATTCTCGCCACGACCAGGATTGCAATGTAAACCATTTGTCTTTTCCGGTACCACAGCGGCCTCTCGTTGTCAGCGACGTTGGATACGGTAATCGGGCGAGAAATCTCGGGGTTCGGTGGAAGCCGTCACCTGACTAACATACGATCAATACCGGCGAACTTTGCGGGAATCGAAGAAAGCGTGATTAGTCGCTTATACGGCCATCGTCCCGCAACGGGAACTCGCAGCCGAATCCCCCCCCCAAAAAAAAAAACGGAACTGCATTGTACATTGTTGAGTAGAGTGCATTTCGTGCCAATCGCCAGATAAAAGACCACTCCGAATTGTTCAGATGACTCGAACCTGGCGCCCAACTCCACATGGAGCGGATCTCGTTCTACTGCCGTCCCAAACACGTGCATAGCGAGTCGCCGGCACCCCCCCCCCTCACTAGATCCCTGTGGAGCTCTCTAAGGGTAACAATCTCAAGGTTGCTGGACCTTGGCAGTTGTTTCAGCGCGGGTCATCACTCTTTAAGGAAGATTGATTCACCCCGTGGCCTTCGACGACTCTCGACAGATGGATCGAGAACGAGATCGGCGAGGAGCTGCAGGGTGTCACGCTTGTTCTTCTTGTAGGCCAGCCTCGATGCGTCTCGATGACAAGTAAAGTCCGGCATTTCCAAGCCTCCCTCACACGGACATTGAATACAGACCTGTTTGCGCACGCAGCTTCCCCTCGTCCCAAAGAAGCAAGGACAATAGTCCGGCAAGAGCTTTTAGGTGTTGTGCAGGCAGAGGAAGTACAGTCAGTCAGTAAATGGATGAGAGGAAATACGAACATGGCGCACGCCTCGGCTCTAAGCTTTAAGGAAAGTTTCCTTTGAAGCCACGATTTGACCATGGCCTCCACCTTTGATCGTACTTCCCGCCAATTCGTTTGTACACTTTGATCTTGGCCAGAAGGCCGAGAAAGAAAAAAAAAGCAACCCTTTTTTTCTATTTATTTAAAAAGAAAATACATATTTGTTATATACAGTTCGTGAAATTGCATTCATCTGCAAAAGATCTTCGGTTTTCTAATGGGATGATCATCTTTAGTTAATTTAGAAGTGTAAGCCATGTTTAGTTTCAGAACAGTTTCCGATGGTTCGTTGTTCTACATGTAATTATATTAATGCAGATATTCTACATAATGTATGCTTGCGGAATATTTGCGTAAAAAAGTTATATTTCTTCATTCATTCATTGAGATGAGTATTATTTATTAACTATAATGGATTGCTCGGCGTTTCCCGGGTGTTTGGAGGTGTTTGTTGAGCAAAAAAAAAAAATGGTAGTAAGAAGTCAGGCTCGAACCCGTACCGCTATGAGAAAATGAACGGGAAAAAGCGTGACGACTTTGCTCTTACGACCACCGCCAAACCGGAAGTGACGTAAGTCTTCATTAAGGCAAGACAATCGAAAAGAGAGGATGACTTTCGAAAATATCGGCGAAAAAAGCGACTCCCCTGTAAAAAAGTTACCAGTTTAAGGTGAAGATATTAATGTTTTCAGCTATTTTTTCGATATTTGTCGTCTGAAGGGTCTAACATCAAAACAATACGAATCTAATAAGAATCCGTCGCGTCTATCGAAAGTTTTATGCAGATATGCAAACATACATACATACATACATACATACATACATAAATACGTGCGTTTATATATTGGTAGCTCAAATTTTCCACCCAAACCGATTAAAAAGCTTGCCCTATATCTGAATACGGTTTATGTAAAATTTAAAATGTTTAGATTAGAAATTGTCTGAGTAATTTGGTAGAGACCGAAACGGTCATTTGTTTAAAATTTGACCCCTATTATGATACCTTACCATTTATTGTTTTTGACTCAAATCAAGTAATTAAATTACATCCATGTCCAAGGAAACTATATCTAAAATTTCAAATGTTTAGACCCAAAATTGTTGGAGGAGTTTGGTAGAGTTCACAAAGGTCAAATCGTTGAACTTTGACACCTTAACAGCCAAATTTCGGGCCAAAAACGGATTACAAAGATTTTCGCAAATCGTAGTACCTTGTATATCAAATTTCGAGTCTGTAGACTGAAAATTTACAGAGTTATTGTGTAGGGAAATGTACACAAAGAGGCACAAACAGACAGACAGACAGGAACTTTCCCTTTTATAGATATACTAGCATGTCAGCCCGGCGTTGCAGGGGTGTTTGGAGGTGTGTGTTGAGCAAAAAAAAAAAAATGGTAGTAGAAAGGCAGGCTCGAACCCGTACCGCTAAGGAGAAAATAAACGGGGAAAAAACGTGACGACTTTGCTCTTACGACCACCGCTAAAACGGAAGTGACGTAGGTTTTCATTAAGGCTAGACAATCGAAAAGAGAGGATGACTTTCGAAAATATCGGCGAAAAAAGCGACCCCCCTGTAGAAAAGTTACCAGTTTAAGGTGAAGATATTAATGTTTTCAGCTAATTTTTCGATATTTGTGGTCTGAAGGGTCTAACTTCAAAACAGTACGAATCTAATAAAAATCCGTCGCGTCTATCGAAAGTTTTATGCAGATATGCAAACATACATACATACATACATACATACATACATAAATACGTGCATTTAAAAGTTCAAAAACCTACATTTTTCTCTCATGTAACATTTTTTATTTCACCTTCGATTTCTTCATTATTGAGATGACAATTCTATGATTTTATGTTTTTATGGAAAATTTCCTCCCATGAACTCGCCAGATGCGATTTCCATCCGATGTTACCAACAAAGATTTAGTTTGTCCATAAAAAACCTTATGTGTTCGTTCCATCCCCACGTTGTTATAGGTCAGCTATATATATATATATATATATATATATATATATATATATATATATATATATATATATATATATATATATATATACATATATTAATAGCCTGGCACAAAAAAAATTTAAGCAAAATTTATCCCAAAGCAGCAAAACAGAAGTTGGCTTGCCAGAACATTATATATACAAATCTAGGCAAATTTGGGCATAATTTATTAGGTTGAAAATATAGGTTCTTTTTTAGCAATTGTTATAAAAAATTTTAACCATAGAATAGTAGCAATTGGCGCCCGTAGTGAGTATAAAATTCATACTTGGGAGACATTGGCATAAGTAATAGCTTGTCGTGATGATCACATCCCTTGTTCGAGACGAAGTAGGTTCATTCCTCTGGATTTTATGTGATAGTTAATAGACTTTCTTGTGTGTGTGGCAGTTTGCTCAGTAAGTTGAGTGCTCTTCTAGTATGCAAGAGGCTCAGGGTTCAAATCCTGAGTTCGGATGTATCACAATTAAGGGTGAGACTCGAGTCTCGGATTTCCGGTTTGTTGGCTATCATGGCTCTTGTGAGCTGCAACATTGTCTGGCTGTGAAATAATTGTATATTATCTCACATTCTGAAGTTATTCATATATAGATAAACCACTTTTTTTGGCAATTTTATGAGTTCCAAGTCTCAGCGACTATTGATAAGAATTTAACAAATGAAGGCTCGTTGATGGAAATGCAATGGCCTGAATTGTGTAGTGGGCTATGTGAAATTAACCCTTAAGGTCGCATAATAAGAGACCATCCATCATATAAATACTGTTAATTGTCGAAGAGGTCTCCATTTGTTCACGCGAATAACTGTATTTATGTTTCTTGCAGTTGACTATTTAATTTGCCAAAGTTCTCAGCTCAAGAATGGAGCAAGTGTACTCATCCATATATAAATCTTTATAAGATAGAGTTATATAATTTTGTTTTCTATTCTTTTAGAAAAAAAACGTTAGTTATCAGTACTTAAGCAAAATAAGGACCGTGCTACCGGCGGCAATTTTCCGGAGAGTTTACGTAAAACATCGATGGTGCCAAACGAACGCGATGGTTTTTTTTTTTAAAGTTTTTTTTTAGCCCAAACGTTGGCGATTTATTTAATTAATTCTGTTGTAAAGGTTATTCAATAAAAAATTCATTGAAAAATGAAAACAATATTTTTTGTTTGATACATAAATACGATGAATAATTATTGGATAATTTTGATAAAACTTTGCAAAAATTAAAATTAAAAATTAGAATTAAAAAAAAAAACACGCGTTGTAATGTAAGTTTCATTAATGAGTATTTTTTTAATAACAAACTGTTTATAGTAAATACACAAAGATTTGTATTTTTTGTGTAACTTTTCTATTCTTTTTTTAAATTTTTTTACGTATGTTCAAAACCAAAGTATTTAGTTTCTTTTTAATAATAAACAAATGATAGCCAATACTTTTTTAATGACGTTAGCGGCTGGGAACTGATAGCCTCATTGTGTAGCAAACTGGCTCATGTTAAAAGCAGCTTCAGCCCGCATAAATAGATGCAAATGATTTATCTAACTGCGCGAAGTGATGTTACAGCAGAGATAAAAGGACACAGGTGTCCGGAAAAGCATGTGTGAGAAGCATGTTCGGAGAAGCACATGTACGAGTCACGTGGGTGACGTCATAGCAGTCACACGCGGCCGAAAAAAGGAGAAATCAACTGTTTACATATTTAGAGAAAAAAAATGTGTAGTTGGAAACACCGGATATAAAGGCTTACAGCTTTGGTATTCTGAATGTTAGATTCCACTTCATAGAAATGAAAATTTAGTCACATCGATTAAACAATTAGAAAATTAGATTAGAAAAAAAAGAAAGAAAAACTTCTATACTCAAATAGTGAAAATAGATTTGGCTCATTTATATAGGAGTTAAAAGACTGTTATTGTCACATTACTGCATCTTCAGTTTAATAATAAACTTTATTATATAGTTGATGACGTCAGTCCTCTTTTTTTACAAGGAGGTCACCACTTATCAAGGCCTGGAAGTCACTCAGGGATACGGGTTATTGCATGTACAGTACATTGTACGTTAGTGTTGAGGTTACATGAAGTGTCTACTTAAGGGGGCGGTTCATCAGGAATTTGTTTACGTTGGATTTGAAGACATTCAAGTTGTAGTCAGATGGGAAACAGGCAGACGGAAGAGAGTTCCACTGGCGTGCTGTTCTAAGAAAGAAGCTGTGTTCATGAAATCTACATTTTTATTTAGGCACAGATAGAGAGTGAGGGAAATTTTTGACAGTGGCTTCAGCTAGACGGGTGTTTTTCGTAAAAGATTAGCGAGGGGGACCAGAGATTGGAGCTCAGACGAGCACTTGCCATGGAAATAACGGTAAAACAAAGACAGGCTCGCAACGTCTCTTCTGTGGGAGAGAGGTTGCAGGGAAGAGAAAAGGGCACCCCCCACTAAGCCACGAAGTCTATTTTGTACTCTGTCAAGGCAGGATAAACTATTTTTAGCAGCTCTTGCCCAGATATGGCAGCAGTATTCCATCCTTGGCCGTACTTGGCTTTTATATAGATAGAGAATTGCATCAGCAGTGAGATATCTTCTGGAGCGATAGAAGGAACCCCCATCTTTCCAGCGACCCTGGCAACACACTTGATGTACGTGTTCCATTTCATATCAGGAGTAAAGGCCAAGCCCAGAAGCTTGTCAATTTGGGGGGGACATTAATTGAGATTATCATCACATGGATCGGCGAGTGTTTCAATGAGACAATCCTCCCAAACATTATCTCCCCCTGTGTATTCAAGTAGGGATAGTTATCGGCGGGAGGTAACTTCCGGTGATGACAGCATTCTTCTTCTCATTATAGCGTTTAGTCGGGACAAGTTAACATTATCATCACATGGATTGGCGACTGTTTAAATGAGACAATCCACCCAGCCATTATCTCCTCCTGTTTATTCGAGTAGGGGGTGATATGCAGTAAATTTTTTATACTTTGAGTTACCAACTATTAGGGCCCGAAAACCACTCGAGGATAATGGTTAATGAATATAAGGAGGTAGTGTAGTTATCGTTAATGGTGTAAATTGGGTGGAATTTGATTATTTATGAAGACAACTTAACAGAACCTTGTTTATATTAGATCTAAAGCTACATTTTGTATTTAGCCGGGAAGCATGCCAACGGGACAGTGGTCCAAAGGCGGGCAGTTCTGGGATAGAAGCTTTGCTTATGGAATCTTCGTTTACAGTTAGGCAGAGATAGAGAGTGGGGAAAATCATATATAGTTGTTGATTTTTTTTGTGTGTGAAAGTTTGGCAAGGGGCGACCATAGATTTGAGTTCAGTCGAGCAGTTATCATGAAAATAGCGATAGAGTAAAGACAACCTCGCAACGTCTGCAGGTTGCAGGGAAGAAAAGGGGGCATCATCTTTCAAAGCCGGTTTTGAACTCTATCAAGGCATGATTGTGTGTACGGAGCAGTTTCTGTCCAGATATGGCAACAGTATTCCATTGTAGGACGCACCTGACTCTTATAGAGATAGAAGACCGCATTGACAGTAATATACTTACTGGAGCGGTAGATTGATCCAACAATCTTCCCGGCGATCCTGACAACCAATTTGATATATGTGTTCGATTTCAGATCAGGAGTGAAGGTCAGTCCCAGAAATTTGTTAAGACACGGGGCTTCCCCAAGAGTAGGGCCATTCATTTCAGTTGGGGCTTGGTGGAGATCAAAGCGATTATGATGAAAGGAGAGAAGCTTAGTTTTCGATGCATTAAAATAACCAACCACCTTTTTCTCCATTGCACCGCGTTCTAAAGCTCAGAAGAGAGAGCATCAGAAAGATCTTTGTTATTTCTGACCTTTGAAGTATCGCCATAGATTAATTATTACTACCATTAAAAAACATAAAGTGAGTCGAGTTTCTTTCTTTCCCGTTTATTTGATATAACGGCTACGTTACAAGTGTTCAGGCATCTTCTGGTGTTTCACATAAACTGCTTGGAAAATTCCGACGATATCACGATCCTTATTATGCAAAAATATCCAGCTATCCCATTTAGAAAGAGCTCCACTTACGAACAAATTAAGGCATTTGTTTTTCATGTAATACTGCTTACTAATATTTTTTCAATAAGCTGGTGCTTCTGTGATTCAGAAAACTGAATTCGTCAAGTGTCTTGCCGAATGAGTCACCAGCCATTGCGGTTTCATTTTCTCTACGTCTTTTGTCTTTATGCGTATCGTACCTGTTAATCAGTTTTTGGAAAAAGGTGAAACACATTCATCGAACAAATGTAAGTTAATCAATTCATTCGAATAAATCAATCTGACAAGTGAAAAGTGACGAATGTTACCGGAGCAACGGTGATACTGAAATAAGAAACGAACCTTACAAATTGGTTACATACATTAAATCTAATGTCGCCAAGTTTCTCATGCTCGAGGACAAACTTATAAAAAAAAACTATTTTAAGCCTTCGGATAGGGATCGAATTATTTATTTGTGAAGGTGTGTAAGGGTGAAACAAATTTGGAGAAATAAATGGATGAAAACTATTTTATGGATAACAAACTCCCCAAAAATTGTTTGTTTAACAATTTTTAATGGGAACTGCTCCAGACAATGCAGGAAGCTATTTGGCGTAAAAGACTAAAAATACTACTTCAAATGTAAGGTGAATAGATTCTGCTTTTATTTCCCTGAAGTTTTTAAATGATGATTTATAATACGTATTATCTTAATTCGTATTATTTGTATTCATCGGTTTATTGTTCTTATCTTGAGTGTGATTTTCACAACGTTTTGGTCGATGTAACCCCCGAATTCTTCAGGCGTATCTTGTCGATCTTGGGAATATTTTTGTCGAACTCGGGAATTTGGACGAAATTTCTAGCGGGAACCTTTATTTACTTCACGGGGGTAGCATGCTCTTGTCTCGTCAGCCATGCCTTGGATAGAGGTCCTAAATAATTCGCAATTCTATTTTTCTGTTGCCCACACTGAGGATTGAACCTTCAACCTTCAGGATGATATCACTTTTATAATTCATTTTTATAAGTACTCTAACCACTGCGCCACGTGTCCTTGCTACCCATGTGAAGTAAATAAAGGGTTCCGCTCGAATTTCCGTCAAAATTCTTGAGTTCAACAGAAACATTCCCAAGTTCGACAAGACGCATCTGAAGAAGGTCGGAGGTTATATCGACGGAAAGGTCGTGAAAATCACACTCAAGAGAAGAACAGTAGTCCAATGAATCAAAATAATATGAATAACCAACACTCATCTAAAAAAAATCCGAAAACATTATTTGAATTGTTCTCCATCTTGAATGTTATCTTTTTCGCAAAGTCTTCGTTGTAAGTTGCACTCTTCTAAAGATTGAACGTTACACCTCAGTGTGGGCTGAAATACAATTGCTTACGAATGACGCAAGGAAAGCCTGTTAATCCCACGAATTAAAAAGATGGTTCGATTAGAAATCAGTACATTATTTTTTCCAGTTCGACGCAATACGTCTGTAAAAAAGAAGTTGTTAAAAGAATATTTAAAGTGAGAACAGTAGTTCGAATCAGCCAAATAATACAGAAGCATTAATCTCCCATTGTCGATGTCGACTTTGAACTATTTCAAGGCAGGAAACAGTGCTCTTAGATACACCTCCACAGTTCTTGCAGCAGTACGCCAGTTTAGTGTGTATCTGACCCTTATATGATTATACTTAAAGTCAGAAATTGTCTATTTTCGCAGCAATCTGGGCAATATGGCGAAACTAGTCTTGGATTTCCGGTTCGTTGGCTGTCGTGGTTCTTGTGGACTGCAACGTTGTTTGGCTATTGGAATAATTATATAATCTTTCACATTTTGAAAAATTCTATTTGTAATTGCTGCACGGTTAGCATTGCTGGATGGCCTCGTTCTTGCAGGTTGAAAATTCCTACTTGTGTGACATCGGCTTGGGGTTATTAGCTGTTTGCATAAATGTGTCCCTTGTCCATTCCACAATCGCGGTTTACTTGATTTGTGTTAGTTAAGAGAATTCAGAGCATGCAGGGCGTTTGCTCAGTTGGCACAGTGCTTACTTCACATGCAAGAGGCAGGAGTTTAAAATCAGGGGTTTGAATATGTCTACCTGATGAGCCCAAATGAGGGCGAAACTCGAATCTTTGACTTCCGGTTCGTAAGATGTCATGGCTCTTGTGGGCTGCGACGTTGTTTGGCTTTTGGTTACGTGTTTACAATGTGCAGCTCAATCGAAAAAACAAAATCTGGAGTTGTCGATTTCATTTTGCTTATTTTACGTTGTCCTGAAAACTAATTAATCCATTGTGAGTTGTCTTTCGGAAAGCGGTGACTCGTTGGTAAGAATACTTATGCTTCGTAATTTTGGAAATTTATATAGTTACTTACACTTATGGGGTACCTTCAATACATTTCTAGATTTTTTTTTTTTGTAAAAGCATTTAAAATTGTCGTAGACTCTTGAAAATTCAGTATGTTATTGCTATACATCATATGAGATGACTGACCAATTTTTACGATTTCAGTTTCAAATAAACAGCTTCATTATGAATTGGAATACATCCTACTAAAGCCTGATTGTCACAGATGGTGAATTAAAAAAATGCAACCTGGACGTGAAGACACTTTAGAAGAACGATATGCAATAAAATTCGGTTTCAAACTTGAAAAAATGCCACAGACACGTATGAAATGCTGCGGATTGCTTTTGGACCATCTTGTATGAATTGAGCATCAGTTTTGGAGTAGCACAAAAGATTCAATGAAGGTAGGGAGTGTGCGAAGGATTATAAGAGACATAGACGGGGCAAATAAAAAAAATCAAAGTTTATTGGACGAAATGAATTTCATGGATAAGGATCGTCGTTTGTCTATAGAAAAAATAAGTGCACAGTTTTATGCCAGTATGAGAACTGCAACGCAATTATTCGCGAAGAACTGAAGATGCGGGAGATTTGTGCGAAGTTTGTCCAAGGATTCTCAAAGATCAGACGATTTGACCAAAATGGGTATCAGAACAATTCCTCCCTCTCCATATAGTTAAGACCTTGCACCCTGACTTTCGCTTATTCCCTAAGCTTAAGGAAATACTTAGAGGCTTTCGTTATAAGATAATTGAGAAAATGAAAGAGGCTGTGACGAGAGTCATTGACACGCTCACACAAGAGGACTTCCAGGAGTTGTTAGAACAGTAAATTCCAGCCGGAGGAGATTACGTCGAAAAGAACTAAGGTTTCATGTGTCTAGTTTCAATAAAAATGGCTATACGGAAAAAAAAGTCTGGAAACTTATTTAAAGAACCCAGTCCAACGTCAGAATGTAATAGTGATTTTTATCTGAAAGGCATTTATTCGAACTTCTATTATACTGCACAAGCATCGAATGACATTTTTTGTAGCAGATTGCCTTTCTTAGCATGGGGAAGAGAGTGACCCCGAATTTTGCATTAATCGTCTGGCAGCTAGCTTAAATCTCTTACGGCTTCTTTCGTAAGCAACCGTAAGAGGCCGACCTGAATTTGTCAGAGATTGGGTTATAAACTGGATAGATACCAACAATTCAAGTATTTATTATTAGTTTATATATATATAAAAAAAATGAGGAGAGACGGCATAGAGAGAAAATTTGATATATACAGAGTGAATGGTTAAAGTTTGGAGAAAAAGGCCACGGATACACTTATAGATTTCAGTGTTCAATGCGCTTAACCCAAGTCACGTAGAGAACCGACGCCGTTCATCTATAACGCAGAAATTGCGTTCTATCTGCGAAACCGGACCCGTTGGAGAGTCGGGAACAATCCTTTATGTTCACCTAAGCTCGGTTATTGTTTAAGCAGGAATCGAAGGGCAAAGACCGCCATTTTGAATCCTGTAATGTTGTATCTCGGTTCACAGGCGAGGTGACATTAAAAAAAAACGAAATGAAGAGCGAGAATTGTGCCCAGTTGTTGCATCAACTAGAAATACTACAATTGTATTACATTTATTAACCTTTTCCATGACGCTACGAATTCCAATTTGTTATCTGTCCGTGATTAATCGCATTTTTTTTTCGTTTCTTGCTTCTACGACATATCAACCATGTTTTTTTTCCGTTTGATCGGACAATAACGAACTGAAGCACTATATTTAATGAAGGGCAAGAACTGCACGAAGTTGAATTAACTTAAAACCAGCCATTTTAACTTTAGTGCGATAAATGATCCAATTGTCGCGTTTATTTATTTAGATATGTATTGATGTTAATGTGGAGAAGGTCTCATTCCCCAAAGGGGAGATATCACTAAGAACCGATCCTGGATCTGGCCATATCCACATGTGGAGACAAATAAATAGAAACATTAAAAAATCTCCCTACGTATATTTATAAATACACCTCTTTATCTAAAGAAACATAATATCAAAAATGCCCGAACAGTCTAAGATTAAAACGAAAAATCACAACACTAAAATCTAAGAATCCAAAAATAAATATTAAAATTGAATGAAAACACCCCTACCCTTGTTTCAGATGGGATACCCCCCCTCTTCACACACACACACATTAGAAACAACCTTGGATGACAGTTGCCTTCGTAGGGAAGCAAATAACTTTATAATTTCTATAAAACAGAAGACACATTCTACAGACCAATTCAAGAAAACATACACACACACACACACACACACACACACACACACACACACACACGCGCGCGCACACTACGAACCCAGTTGATCAAGTACCAAATGAGAGTAAAACAGGAAAAAATGAGAAAAAACAAAGAAAGATAAGTAGAAACACATGGAGAGAGAGAGAGAGAGAGAGAGAGAGAGAGAGAGAGAGACAGCAGTGACCACAGTCCGACCCAAACGAACCAGTAATAAAAATTGAACATACGAATGAAGAGTAGAATCATTTACACATGTTTCCACCGCTCGGAAACATTTCAAATGAACTACGAAAATGTTCTTTTACAATTTAAACACATCTTAAGTATATTCTAAATATCTTAGATTTTAAATACTTCTGAAGAGGACGCTTCACAGAACGTCTGAAACGCGTTAAAAACTATTTCAATGATTTCAAAACATTATTACAATGATCTAAACATAATTTTCAATGAAAATCCAAAACACGGAATAATAAAATAATGTTAAAAATTACACATTGTTGGGGACCCCCCTCATTTAAATATACATCTTTCCCTCGTTGGAATTTCTTAACCCATTTTATATATATATATATATATATATATATATATATATATATATATATATATATATATATATATATTAGCGTTGTCCGGTCATAAAATATGCAAACATATAATATTTTAATTAACACCGAAACTGAGACATGTGCATACGAGTAAATCTATTCTAAGCAGTTACATTAAAAAAAAATATTCGAGCTTAGAAATGTGACCATTTAGGCTAGCTTGACAGAGTTTTTCAAAAGTGTTTTAAAATCTGCATATTCTTAATATTTGTCACGTGAACGATTCAAGCATATGCATTTATGAAACAATTGAACACAGATAAAAATCCGATGTATGAGTTTTTCAATTAAAACCCCTTAGCAGTCTTTTATTCCGTATGAAACCGATTGAAAAAAATCCATATGGCTGGATATCCTATTTATCAAGTTTCAAGACTGTAGATAAAAAATTCGTTACGAATTTAGGTTGAGAAGTGTCCTCACACATTCTCATATATATATATATATATATATATGTATGTGTGTGTGTTTGTTTGTGTGTGTGTGTGTGTGCAGGTGTGTTGCAAAACACACACACACATATATATATATACATATATATATACTTTCGGTTTGTCTTTACATAAGCAGTAATTTGTTGCTACACAGTCTTGAGCATGTTTCAGTAGTCTAGTCTTATATTACAAAAGCGGAATTCTTAAAATATATATATATGTATGTGTTATGTATGTATGTATGTATGTATGATTTATATGTATATGTATGTGTGTGTGTTTGTTTGTGTGTGTGTATGTGTGTGCAGGTGTGTTGCAAAACACACACACATATATATATACATATATATATACTTTCGATTTGTCTTTAAATATATATATACTTTCGATTTGTCTTTACATAAGCATTAATTTGTTGCTACACAGTCATGAACATGTTTTAGTTGTCTAGTCTTATATTACAAAAGCGGAATTCTTAATATATATATATATATATATATATATATATATATATATATATATATATATATATATATATATTATTCCACAGGTTAATATTTTTTCAGCGGTAAAGCAAGCAATAAGATTTAAGCGATGTTAATGCAAAAGTGTGCAATACCAAAGTCAACAACAAATACTTTTAATTTTTTTTACATAACATTTCAGATATTGCTGTTTTACATAAACATTAATATGTAGCTTATTAATTAATGATTATGTAAAACAAATAACGTATATAACGTATATATATATATATATATATATATATATATATATATATGGAATAAATATATATATATATATATATATATATATATATGGAATAAATATATATATATATATATATATATATATATATATATGGAATAAATATATATATATATGGAATAAATATATATATATATATATATATGGAATAAATATATATATATATATATATATGGAATAAATATATATATATATATATATATATATATGGAATATATATATATGGAATATATATGGAATATATATATATATATATATATATATGTATATATATATATATGGAATATATATATATATTTATATATACATGTATATATATATATAGGGAGAGATAGTATTAATTATCTATCTACATCTATCTATATATATATATATATGTAGATGTATCTATATTATGTGTGTATATGCATATATGTATGCATTTGTGTATGTGTGTATGCGCGTGCATATATTATAGGGTTATGAAAGATCAACTCCAATATACAACGGTAAATGGTGTTTTGGTTACTGCGATTGAATACTTAGAAAAGTGGGGAAATAATCACTTCTTACACTGCTGATTGTTTGTAAAGATCAAATACTAGCGTTTGTTTGTAACAATATTAAATATATATATATATATATATATATATATATATATATATATATATAAGTAAAATTGGCTATGTGTGTGCACATTTCCCTACCAAGCTACTCTGTAAATTTACAGTCAACAGACTCTAGATTTTACATAAGGCGTATTGAGATTTGGGAAACTGTTTTTATTCGGTTTTCGGCCAGAAATTTGATTTCCAAAGAGTCAAAGTTTAACGATTAATTTTAGATGTAATTTACTTGGACTTTTAATTGGATTTATGCCCAAAACAATGAATGTTAAGGGGTCAAAATATGGGTCACTGTTTTAAATAATACTGAATTCTTCTCTCTCTACCAAATTACTCAGCCAATTTATAGTCTTAACATTAAACATTTTACATAAAGGGTATTTAGGCATGGTAAATCTATTTAATCAGTGTTTGAGAATAAACTATGGCTGCCAAGAGATCAAAGTTGAAAGAGTTGACCTTTGCAGACTCTACGAAAGTCCTCCGCCAATTTTGTGTCTAAACATTTTAAATTTTTCATGTAGGTTACCTAGACATGTGTCAAACTTTGTAATATATATATATATATATATATATATATATATATATATATATATATATATATATATATATATAAATATGCACATAAAGTTATAAAATTTCATAGGGCCCGAATGAAGCTGGGCTGAACTGCTCGTATAGATAGATAGATAGATAGATAGATATGCGTTTCCTTAAACAAATATAGGCTTGCAGTATACTGTATATATTCAATAAGGCAATTTTAAAACTGCAACGGTTTATTAAGCTCAATGAAAATTGATTTACACTTTCAGAGCATATGTAACTTTATTAAACATTTCAAAATCACAGGAATACACCCTTAATTCTTAATCAGACTCTTTTACTTACTGCGTCTTACACGTGTTTCATAGAGTGGCATAAATTAAACACATCATCAGAGACTTTACATTTGTTTTTCAAAGAATAAAATGTAATTTTTTTCCTAGATTAAAAAAAGTAAAAATGATTACAAAACGCACTGGGAAGGTTTAAAAGAGATAAAAATACGAAGCCCAGTAAAAACAGTAAAACTAGTAAAAACATCCAATTGTTATAAATAAAAAAAAATAGAAAACATACTGATTGGCAGAAGAAAGAAAGAAGTTTTATTCGTAGACCATGAGTAGAATTGGCCTATTCTTTACGCTATAATTGAATACATACAGAGCTATTAATATTACTATATATATTTCGTTGACTGTCATGGCTCTTGTAGTAGTAGTAGGACGAGAAAAATAAAAGAAAGAAGGATAAGAAATATTATAGAATCTACAAAAATATAAGAATAATAGCAATACGTTCTAAAAAAAGTTGGATTAAATAATTCGTTGAATGCTTGTAACAAATCGTTGAATTTCAATAACGAAAAATGTATTTTAGTCCAAATAAAAATCCTCTATAATATAAATCTCACCTGGTTAGGTATGTATGTATGTATGTATGTATGTATGTATGTATGTATGTTTACTTAAAACTTTCGACAGAGGCGACAGATTTTCGCAAAATCAAAAGCGTTGTGAAGCTCGACCTTCGGACGAAAAATATCGAAAAATTGGCTAAAAATATAAATTCCTTCACCTTCACCTAGGCGTTTTTCTACAAGAAGGGGTCACTTTTTTCGCCGATATTTTCGAAAGTCATCGCCTCTTTTCGATTGATTGGCCTTATTTTAAAACTTCAACATTTCCAGTTTGGCAATAAACAGAAGGCCAAAGACGTCAAGTTTTTTTTCTTTCTTTTTTTTTCACGTTCATTTCATCCTTCGCGGTACGAGTTCGAGCTTACCTGCCTACTACCACTTTTTTTTTTTTTTTGCTCAACACACACCTCCAAAAAATCCGGGCAGCGCCCAGCACCCAGACTAGTTACTAATGATATAAATCAGTAAGTACCCAATTCTCAGCTTTCGAGAGTGTTTTATTGATACAAATATGTATTATCAGCAGCGATTTAAAAAAAAAATTAATTAAAATAATCGATTATTAAAATTGCTTACATTATTTAGATAAAAAATATGGGAAGACTAAAATAAATATCAAAATAGAATGAAAGCACCCCTACCCTTATTTCAGAAGAGCTGGTCCCCCCTCCTCATACATACACATTAGTAACGACCTCGGATCACAGTCACCTTCTTAGGAAGCAAATAACCTCATAATACTATAAAACTATACACATTCTCAAACCAATGAAAGCAAACACACACACGCACACACACGCGCACGCACACACACAAACACACAAACACACACACACGCCCTACCCCACCCTAAAGGAAAAGAAAAAACACTAGCAGAAAGAGAGAGAGTGACTACAGCCAGGTCAGCGGGCCCCCGACAAGCCCAATAAAAGAGTAATAAAAATTGAACATGCCAATGAATAATAAACACTTAGAAGCCTCCACCCCTTGGAAACACTTCAAATGAACTACGAAAATTGCCATTTTTACATCTCCAACACATTTGAAAATAATTTCTGACGAGGACGCTTCTGAAACGCGCGTAAAAACGATTTCAGTGACTTAAAAACATTATTACAATGATCCAAACATAATTCTTAATGAAAAACCAAGACACGGAATAATAAAATAATGTTAAAAAATACACATTGTTGGTGACTACTCCCTTATTTAAATATATATATATATACATATATATATACATGCGTGTGTGTGCGTGTGTGTTTGTGTGTTATGCATAATACTAGCTTAATTCGTAACATTCCTTGAGTTTTACAATCAGAAAATATAGATTCATAAGATTTTATGATTTTATATGAGAGTTTTACATTCCTACTAAGCTTGTCATCTCAAAATTTTAAAACTACATCAAATACACAAACGCGCGTATATATATATATATATATATATATACATCTATATCTATCTATCTATCTATCTATCTATCTATCTATCTATCTATCTCTCTCTTGTCTGTATGTCGATGACTAAAATATATTTTATAAAAGCTCCCCTCTTCGGTAGAGCACTCTCGTAAATTATCTTACTCGCTACTTAATTTAGCTGAAATAATGCGAAGCTCGCGATTTGTTTACAAACAAGCGTTTGAGCCCTCTACGAGTAGCGGACGGATGTTTATTTAAATAGACGTTCGGATAGTTTAATTTCGGCCACCGATTCCGTAGTCAGGGGGTAGGACTGCCGACTGTCATCACGACGGTTCTAGGTTCGATCCTCGGCTTGGGAGAGGTGTTAGTCTAGCGGCACTGATGAGTTGTGAAACAACGATACAGGTCTGTATGTCGATGACTAAAATATATTTTATATATATATATATATATATATATATATATATATATACATATGTATATAGTCATCCAGATAGAGTACTGTTTCGCTGTTTCACAGTTAC
Source organism: Euprymna scolopes (assembly GCF_053919585.1). NCBI lineage: Eukaryota > Metazoa > Mollusca > Cephalopoda > Sepiida > Sepiolidae > Euprymna > Euprymna scolopes. Next base: position 38,789,478 of record NC_136517.1, read on the forward strand.
TCAGTGTGGCTAGGCAGGCAAGTGCCTCAAGCCAGGATCGAAAACCCGACCGCCCAAATGACAGTCAAGGGTTCTCATCATTACGCTATACGGCTGATACTGTGTGGGTAATGAATTAACAATGTTTTAACATCGTTCAAATGCCTCCACTCGATTTGTTCACACAAAGAGTGTCGCTTAATACGCTAATGGCAGTTTGTACATCACTTCCCAATATGGTCAAATAAAGATAGGGAGCATATTTCGAATACAGTAGACTCCCGAGATACGGCATTAAAAATTAGTAACAAAATACAGTACAGTATATAATACACATATATATAATCAAATAACATTATAAATAACACCGTAAGATGAGGCAAATACCGTAACCAGGGTCCGGGAAAATATCGTATTTCACATCGTAACCTGAAAAAACCGTATCCTAGCACCACCGTATCCCTGGGCCCTACTGTATGATAATAAAATGAATTTAAGACCTATATTTTTGAAAAAGGACGCATTACTAGTTAAAGCTTATTAAATCCCCCCACTCTTTATATGTGCCTAAAACTAAACGTAGATTTCATGGAAAAAGCTTTTTCTTCGAACTGCACACTTGTGGAACTCTCTTCCGTTTGCCTGTTTTCTATCTGATTACAATATGGTCGTCTTCAAGTCCAACGTAAACAAATCCTTAATGAGCTGTCACCTTAAGTAATCAAATTTACCAAATTTCCACTACTAACGACTACTACGATATTATCCCGTTGACTTCCGCACACTCATTAACACTTATCCTCGAGCGGCCTTCGGGTCTTGATAAGTGGTGACTCTTTTGTAAAGAAAAGCTTTCGTATTTCGTGAGGGCAAAGCCAGGGCACAGCCCTTGCTTGTTGATGAATAAAACTCAGCACATACGTTGTGTAACTTAACAGATCGATTCAGGAAAATAGAATACAATATCCATTGCCCGCATATTTGTTCGTCACGTAGGCCGTTTTGTTTTGTTTTTGTTTTTTTGTTTTTTCGCCAAATCATGCAATTTCCGGACTTGTTTAAATGCGTACTTGTCTACAGAAACGAGGAAGATAAAATTGAGTGCGTATCTTGACACCCCAATTGCCAAATCACACATACTCACACGTACACCCACACGCATACACATGCACACGAGCTTAGTCTCGGTAAGAGAGGGGACATTTTGTATAGTAGACATTCGTTTGTCGATCAAATATTTCTAACTTAATTTACAACAATAGCGTTGAACTTGCAAGCGGCACGGCATTTTACTTGATGTAAATCAGATAAAACTGAAATTATATTCACAGCAGTGATAGTCACATACTATATATCTCTCCCCATATAAAATTATATATATATATATATATATTCTCTTTCCTGAATATATATATATATATATATATATATATATATATATATATATATATATATATATATATATATATATATATATATATATACATATACAGGGTGTCCACAAAACCTGGCTACTTGGCCTTTTGGTCAAGATCAAAGTGTAGTATCTGTTCTCTCAGTTACTAAACTTTCCGCCACCGGGCTTTCGGGCTAGGTTAAGGTGTTTTCATACTAACTTTCGTTAGCAAGGACCGACCCCCTCCTTTGGGGAGTCAGGACCTAAAGGACCGACTCCACATTTGTGGGAGCTTGGACCCGGAAACCGATCCCCTCTTTTGGGAGACTGGAATCTCGGGACCAGCACCACTAGCTGGTAGTTGAGACCTGCTTTTGTTGTTTTTTGCATGCATTTTTTCTTCGTTCCGGTCTCTTCCCTCTAGAGACAGGGGATGGTCTAATTTCTCCACACTTAATTGCCTGAGCAGCACTCTGACCTGCCAGGCCCAAACTTTGTCTATCTTCGCTGCTCTCCCAGTGGATCGAGCAGACAGGGTTCTCTTTCTCGCTTCCGTTGGGGTAAGTTAGTGGGTAGGGTGACGTGGGGTAGGGCGGGTGCTTCGTTTCTGCTCCCCTCTGTGGGCAGGGATGCCTATCCCCTCTCTCTCTTAATTGCGACGCGGCACGCTGACCCGCTAGCACCCACTGCGTCTTTCTTCTCTGCTCTCCCCCCTCGCGGGGGGATCTGAGCTGCTAACCCGACATCCCCGTGAGGGGAAGTCAAAAACTCTAATTTCTTCAAAGTCCGCTCCTCCCCCTCCTCCCCCTCCATTCCCCTGGGTTTTCTTTTCCCCCACTACACTTTGGTCCGCGCCAGCGGCCAGTGCAACCGCCACGATGCCAGGCAGGAGGGGTACGTCACCCCAAATGCGCAGCATCTCAACTGCGAACGACTCCCTATGTGAGGGAGCTGATGCATCTCCCAGCAAGACGGCGCCAGGAAACAAGGTAGGGCCCCGGCGCGCGGCGACCTTGGAAGAAAGCGGGAGGGTAGGGCCGCAGCCCGCGGCGACCCCCCGAAAAGCACCTGCAACCGCTCCCCACGAGGGCAACCCAGCGGAAAAAGCTGCCGTTAAGTCACTAGCTGGGGAAAGTGCAGAACCCAGCCAACCAGCTGCACCCCAGGACGGCAGAACCAAGGGAGGAAGACCGGGGAACCCATCCCCCGCTCCCCCAAAGAGCGACTCCCCAACAGAAAAGGAGGAAATCAGCACCGCGGACCAAACCGAGGCGCTGGATGAAGACGTAATAGCCTCCATCTGCTCACTATTCGGCGGGGAAGACAGTGATTGGCCCCCCAACACTCCCCAAGAGGACCAAATACGGAAAAGGGGTGACTCTCCGGCCAGTAGTAACAAAAGCAAGCTGGAAGGAGAGACACCCTTGACAGTACCCACCAAGGCTCCAGCTGGGAACACGGCACCAGAAGGGGAGACACCTCCATCCCCCAAGGGGACAGCCACCCAGCAAAGAAAGAAAATAAGAAAGGGGAGCGGCCCGGAGAGCAAACCAAGCCAGGACGAAACAACGCCAAGGACACAATGGCCTACTTTGCCTGGTAACGGCCCAGTTCCGAAGCCAAAAATGCCCATAACAAGAGAGAGCCCCACAACACCAGCTACGCCCCCCAACCCGAGTCCAGCTGACACCCACCAGGATGGAGGACCGGCATGGGGCCCCAAAGAGCAGCAAGGGAAGTTGACGCCCGAAGACTACAGAGCACTCTTCGACTCCACTTACAAGGAGTATACCCAGGGGAACAACATCCAACCCCTCCCGGGTCAAGTGGAAGTTCTGGAGAAAAGAGTGCTCTCGCTGATAACTTCAGACACCAAGACAAGGGGTCTGACGGGCGTCAACAAGGACACTATGATGAACGTGTTGCTGGAGCAGAACATTCCCGCCAACTACATCTGTAGAAGGAGTTACGCACAGTGGGATGTTCTGCTCCCCACCTCCGAAGACGCAGTCAGGCTGTCCAGGACCTGCCATCAGAGCAGGAACATAAAGCTCCAACCCATCTATATGAACAAGAGGATAGCAAATGTTTCTGCTCTAAACGTCCCCTGCTATATGGAGGCCAAACAACTGGGGGCTATCCTAAGCCAGTATGGAGACGTAGAGGAAGTCACCCCGGTCCGCGGATTAAGAAACATCATGACCGGGGACTACAAAGTACAGATGGTCCTGGACAAGGCTGGATTCTACGCCATCCCAGCCACACTCAAGTTCGGAGAGTGGACACTCTCCCTTATAGTGGAAGGGAGGAGGCCTCATTGCTGGCTGTGCACACAACAAGGGCATATGGCGAAGGACTGTCCAAAGAGAAATGGAGGGAAGAAGCCCACAAAAGCGGCGGGAACAAGCGTGACAACAAATCAAGCCGCTGCTCCCGCGCCGGCCGCAAATCCTCCAGAGGCACCGACAGGCTGGGTGACGGTTGTAAAGAAAGGCAAGATCAACAAACAGCCATCCTTGCAGACAGTCACCCAAGACCAAGAACAACCGAAGAGCGAGACGGAGATAATGGACACACAGACACCCTCCTCCTCAAACAAGAGGAAACTACCAGAATCTGAGGAGGAGGCCGCGTCAGAGGCAGAGGAAGAGACAACAACAGTCTCTATGGCCCTGAGCGCAACAGAGATCAGGAGGGCCAGGAGGAGGAAAAGCCGCAAGACACGCGCAAACTCTCCTACCCCCACTGAGACTGAGAAGGACTCCCTCGCAACAACAACACAGGATGAGCCCCCTGTGATCCCAACACCCCAGCAACCCGAACAACCTTCCCCCTCCTCCGGACCTTAAAGGACAACAGAAGGTCCGGTACAATAAACTCAAAAACTTTGAAAAAGTCGGTGGAGACCTAGTAACAGACCCCACTAAATTCAAGGACGCTCCCTTGTTGACCACTTTCGTTAGGGTCAACAAGGACGGTAGGACTGGAGGAATGTGGGCAATGATTAAGGCAGCGAAGAATGCGATCCCAGGCCAGCAGCTGGTGGATAGGGACCATCCTTCACTGACCAACATTTTCTTTAAATGTGAGGGTAGAATCCCCATGTATGTACACCCATCGCTATACAGGGCACTCAAACTAACCTTCCCCCTGGACGTGGGGGGCGTGGCCAAGGATGGATCACCTTCATCGGATTTACTTACCGGCAGCCTTGGCCAGGCCTGCCATGTCCTCACTGCCCAGGATTTCAGACCCGTCTGTGACAGTGCTTGAGGTAAGTGATCATGTCTTTGAACTTGGCTACATTGAATGTGAGGGGCATCAGGTGTCGAAGCAAGGCCTCGCGCGTTGTGAGAGACTTGGTGTCCCTCAAGGTAGATATTGCCGCTATCCAGGAGACCCACTTTGTTTGTGACGCGGATTGTCAGGTGCTGGTAAACGATTACGATGTCTACTCAGCATATGGCAATACCTATAGTCGTGGAATCTCCTTGCTAGTGAGTCGCACCCTGTCAGCGTCGGTGAATGTTGTTCACGCAGGCGAGGACGGGCGGGCGCTTGTTGTTGATGTTGCTGTTAATTGTAGTGTTTTTCGGATTGTTGCTGTTTATGCTCCCAATGCTGCTGTAGAGAGGGCAACCTTTTTTCGACGGTTGGAGGGCTTCTTAGTGGATCCGGAACGGTTAGTTTTAATGGGGGATTGGAATGCAATCCTTGATCCCAAAATAGATAAGGTCGGGGGGACTAGCGGGTCGGCGTGGTGTGACAGCAGTCTGTCTGACCTGATGGCCTCGTGCGATCTCGTCGACAGATTTCGTCTGGATCATCCGGGGCGGGAGATGTGGACGTGGCATCCTGTAGTGCCTTCCCATCCAAGCACTTACTTGGATCGGATGTTAGTTAGAAGAGGCGATGTAGACTTCCTATCTTGCCCCACGTTCCACTTGCTAGGACACTCGGACCATAAACTTGTTATGGCCCGTTTGAGCTTAAGCGCTAGGCCTAAACTGGCCGGATACTGGAAGTTCAACAGCACCTTGTTGGAGCTGGAGGACTACCGGTTGAAGGTCACTGAGCTAATTCAGCGGGCTTTAGTGGGGGCGGTTACAGGGAGTAAGTGGTGGGTTAGTCTCAAGGCCAAAATTAGGCGCTTCTCTGTCCAGTATAGCCAACGCCTCGCGATAGATAAGGCTAAGGCAAAGAAGCGTTTAGAGGATAAGCTGACCCGGGCGGTGGAGGGGGGGACCCCCTAGAGTTAGCACTAGCTAAACAAGATCTCAACCGCTTGGCTAGCGAGCGGTATGAAGGTCAAGTAGTTAGGGCTAGGTTAAAGAAAGTTTCTAACGAGGCTGTGAATGTTGACGCTGTTGAGCGTAAGGCTGCTTTAAGGCGCGGTTCGGATGGGTACATTCGTAAAGTACATAACCTGGAAGGACACCCCTTAGTATCGACTCGGGAGATCTGCGAGGGGTTTCGGGAGCATCTATCGGTGCGCTTCACCCAACTACCCGGACTCAGGGTTGATGAGTTTGGCAGCTATTTGGCTGACTCGCCCCGCCTCACGGCGGCTCGGGCGGCTAGCTGTGATGGTCTTATTACTGAACATGAGGTCATTACTGCGTTGAAGCAGGTCGGCTATAACAAATCCCCGGGGCTTGATGGTTTACCCTACGAGTTTTACTTGAGGCTGTCGCCCATGTTGGTCCCTATTCTGAAGGATATGTTCAACCATTGGTTTGCCCAGGGTTCCATCCCTGGACAGGTGACCAAGGGTGTGATCACATTGCTGAGGAAAGGTCAACGGCATGGTGGGAGGGAAAACTTTGATGATTTTAGGCCCTTGACTCTGCTAAACACAGAGTTAAAGATTTTGGCAAAGATTCTTGCGAATCGCTTGCAGGTTGTCATCACTGACTTGATCGAACCGGACCAGACTTATGCTGTGAAGGGGAGATCGATTCAAGACAATTTGCACTTGATACGCTCGATCATAGAGGGGACAGAAGACGACGCCGAAGCCGCGCTGATCAGTTTGGATCAGTCCAAGGCATTCGATAGGGTCGACCATCGGTTCCTAGGATCTGTGCTAGAGGCCGCCGGATTTAATCCGGGCTTCCGCAAGTGGATCTTTGTTCTGTATGACAGGCCGACGGTAGCGGTGCAGATCAACGGTAAGCTGTCGGAGTCATTTGCTGTCTCTCGGTCGGTGCGACAGGGTTGTCCGCTGTCGCCTCTGTTGTATGTCCTGGCGTTGGAACCCCTCCTTCGCAAGTTAAGGGACGAGGCGGCTACACCAGTCCTGCGCGGAATAGCTCTCCCTGGAGGCACACGAGCCAGGGTTTCCGCGTTCGCCGATGACGTCACCGTGTTCGTGTCTTGCCTCACGGACGTTCAAGCGGTGGTCGAGGCGCTCGCTCGATACGAAGAAGTAACAGGGGCCATCTTCAACCGTAGCAAGTCTGTTGGCCTGCGGTTGGGGGCCTGGACCGGGGTAAACTCGCTTCCAGGTATTTTCAGCTGGACCGATGGACCGGTCCGCATTCTCGGTGTCTGGTTTGGACCGGGACTTCAGCTGGAAAAGAATTGGTCGGAAGTACAGTCTAAGGTCAAATCGTCAGTAAAGACTTGGATTGGAAGGAAATTGTCCTTGAAGGGTCGGGCGGAGGCGTGTGCTACATACGTCTTTCCGCTCATCCTTTACCGTTTGTCTGTACTTCCTCTCCCTGCAGAACGACTAACCCGCTTACAAGGGCGCCTCGATTCACTTTTGTGGAACGAGGGTAAGCATTATGTCTGCAGAGAGGTCTGTGTTCAAAATCCGAGCGAGGGAGGCCTGGGTCAGCCCAGTCTCTTGTGTCATAGAAACGCCGAGAGATTGGCTTTCCTGGGTCGTTCGCTTGAAGGAGACGCTCCTTGGGTCCCTGTGGTTGAGAACTCGTTTCCCAACCTCAAACCCAACCCTTCGGTAGAAGGTCGTCGTAGACCGAAGGGGGAGTCCAAGTTCTTCTCCGAATGCCGAACCGCTCTTAGAGCTTTGCCGGGGACCAATGTCCTCGATCAGCCAAGGAAGAAACTGTATCGGGATTTAGTGGAGGGGACCGCGAAGGATCCACTTTGTAGGCGGATGGGATGGTCGATGGAGGTTGTCCGTTCTCAATGGCGTTGGGCGCCGGGACGGGAGATTCTGAATAACTCGGAATTCTCCCTGACTTGGCGACTGGTCCGAAATGCGCTGCCCCTCTTCGACGTACTTTTCCGGTATAAAGAACATACCAGCCGCTTCTGTCCGTGCTGTGACGAACGCGAGCCCGAAACAATCGAGCACGCGTTTTTTAGTTGCAGCCGGATACAGCCCCTATTAAGGTACGTCGAAGGGGTAACAGCTCGCATCGATGCCGAGTGTCTGCTCGATCTCGACGTAGGAACTTTTGTGTACAACATGGAGCCGCCGTTCCCCAGGGAGGAAAGTTTGGTTTTCCTGGCGATCCTAGCAGTAGCGCGCATGACCATTTGGATCGCGCGCCTCAAGTTGGTCCACGAAGGGACATCTGTTCCTGATCGGGATCTGATCGTTTACTTTAAACATTTGCTTAAAGTAAAGATCAGATGCGATTGGAAGAGGTTGCCTAGAGTGGAATTTGACAAGAGGTGGGTGCACAGCACTAGTTTGTGCATCCGTCGAGGAGCCAAGTTTCAATACGTGTTCCCTCCTTAGGCATGGCATGGGCGGTGCTGGGTCCTACGGAACCCATCCCGCCTAGGTTAGCATTATAAGTTCAGTAAAGTAACTCTTGACTGGTGGTACAAATGAGATCCTGTTCCTGATTTTATTTTTTGGTATTAGAGAACCTCTGAGTCTGCCCAACCCCCCTGCTCCTCATCTTTATTTTCTGATGCTCCCGGTCATCCCCCTACTCAGAGGTCACCTTCCTACCCCCTCCATCCGTTGCTTTATTTTCTCCCACCTCCATTAAGGCCACTTCCCCAAACCCCATTAGGGATGCTCTGCTTGTTTTCGGTTCCCCGGAAAACAGTGGGGGATCTAGCCACATAGAATAGTACAGGGGGGTCTTACTAACAACACATTAGTAGTTTTTTCCTTATTTTTGAAATGAACATTTTCATTAGTTTTTTCCCACTCCACGAACATTTTATGCCAATTAATTCAAGAACTCTTTCTAATGAAATCGAACTTTATTTTCTCACACATACACACACACAAAAAAAAAAAAAAAAAAAAAAAATGCACACACAACATACAGAAATGAATATACAAATTGTACATAGTTAAATTTTACATTGAACGCTGGGGTTATTAGTTAGATTAGGATCCACAGAGTGATTGAGGTATTTTGGTAAATGTTGCCAGTCAAGAGTAAGACTTCAAAGTCTCATCTGTTACATAGTCAAAAAGACCCTGTACCCTCCCCCTCCCAATTTCTTGTAGGGCCTTGTGCCTAATTTTGTTGAATTGAATTTTTTGTACGTTTTTTATGTTCAATTTTTTCTTTCTCAATAAAATATATAAACAAGATCAAAGTGTAGTATCTGTTCCGGCAGATACTGCACTTAAGATAATTTGTACCAGTCAATGGAGGGGAGACCCTCTATGCTGGGACAATTATTATTTTTGGTAACCAGAGTGACCCCTTTTAGGGGAGCTGGTTTTTACCTCACATTAAAAACGGCCTTGTGCCTAATTTGCTCAGTGGGGGAGCAAATAAACACCATCTGTTCCGGCAGATGCTGCACTTAAGATAATTTGTACCAGTCAATGGAGGGGAAACCCTCTATACTGGGACAATTATTATTTTTGGTAACCAGAGTGCCCCCTTTTTGCCTACTTTTAGGGGAGCTGGTTTTTACCTCACATTAAAAACGGCCTTGTGCCTAATTTGCTCAGTGGGGGAGCAAATAAATACCATCTGTTCCGGCAGATGCTGCACTTAAGATAATTTGTACCAGTCAATGGAGGGGAAACCCTCTATACTGGGACAATTATTATTTTTGGTAACCAGAGTGCCCCCTTTTTGCCTACTTTTAGGGGAGCTGGTTTTTACCTCACATTAAAAACGGCCTTGTGCCTAATTTGCTCAGTGGGGGAGCAAATAAATACCATCTGTTCTTCAGATGCTGCACTTCTATTTCTTGTTCTCTTTCGGTGGAGGAGAAATCCTTCACGACTGAGACAATTTTTATTTTTGTACCTTTTCTCCACGTTAAAAAACGACCCTGGTGTCTAACTCTGTCCCGTGGGGAGGCATAGTAAATAGGTACATTATGAAGCCAGACTTTGTGGAGGCATCCTGTAGATTATGTAGCCAGACTTTGTGGGCACCCTGTATATATATATATATATATATATATATATATATATATATATATATATATATATATATATATATTATGGCTATGTAAAGACTAAATTAAAACTTGTTCGAAAACATTATTTTAGATTGTGTAATTAAAAAATAAAATTTATGTTTCAGCTGACCGATTTTGAAGCTCGCTCAACAGACCTAAAATCGAGCTCGATCATGTTTTAAAAAGAAAAGGAGGGAACAATGAATCGGAGATGAAAAAGTAGGGGGGAAATGGGGGGGGGATTAATTATTAAATAGAAACTAGATTAAGCCCTAAGAGATTATCTTTTTGTTTGCAAAGAGAAGGTCTCAGAGTCTTAATATATATAGTTTCTAAAATTTTAAGATGATAAAGAGAGTGCGACTTACTAAGGATGGAAAAAAAGTCCGCACTAAAATTCAAAGCGCAAATACGATTATTTATAAGGTGCTCTCCTATTGATAAGGCATGGGTATTGTTCAAAACGTCCGAAGGTAGGTTGTTTCCATTTCGAATTTTGGATGGAACATGTTGTTTTACCCTATTATCTAATCTTTGAGACGTCCGTCCGACGTAGCGCATACCGCAGCTACATTTAAATAAATAAATAATAGAATTGTTATGGTGGGGGGAAGAACGTCTTTACAATTTGAAGACAAAATGGGGTTACAAGAAAAAATTTGAACAGCTAGGTCCGGTAGAGACACACAACTCTACTGTATCTATTGAATCTAGACTCCAAAGACGTCTGGTTAAATGGGTGAAGAGTGGAGCTCTTTCTTCCTCCATTTCTGATTTAATCAAACCGACTGGTTCATTACCTCCCCGTCTCTATGGTTTACCTATAACCCATAAGAGTGGGGTACCTTAAAGACCAATATTATCCATGAAAGGTTCCGCCCAACATAAAGTAGCCAAATGGCTTACTAATATTTTAGAACCAGTTTTGGAAGAGTATAGTTCTTTCTGCATTAAAGATTCTTTTTCTTTTGCTAAATTTATGCAGAATTATACTCAGACTGACAAATTTTATGTGTTCTTTTGATATTGAAAGCTTATTTACCTGCGTTCCACTCTCAGAGACTATTGATATATGTGCCGATGCCCTTTATCGCAGGCAACTCCCAACTCCCCCTATTCCTGAGAATATTTTTGTGGAACTTATGGAATTCGCCACCATGTCGGTCGAATTCAGTTTTAATAACATTATGTACAGGCAGATAGATGGTGTTTCGATGGGTTCTCCCCTGGGACCTACTCTGGCAAATATTTTCGTAGGTTTCCATGAAAAGGGTCTTTTATCTGGCTTTCAAAAACAAGATATTTATTTTCGTTATGTTGACGACACTTTTTGTCTGTTCAACAATGAAACGGAAGCAGATACCTTTTTTGCATCCCTTAATAATATTCAACCAGTTCTAAAAGTTACTATAGAAAAGGAAAGTAATTCTTCCCTTCCTTTTCTAGATGTACGGGTGTGTAAAACACCTTCCGTTTTCTTGACTTCCATCTATCGCAAACCTACATTCATTGGTCTTTACACACGTTGGGACTCTTTTTGCCCCACCAAACAGAAATATAATCTTATCAACACCTTTATCCATTGGGCGTGTATGATATGTTCAGATAACAAATTAAATGATGAAGTCAAATTTATTACCAAGACTCTATGCAATAATGGTTTTAGATTGCAAATCGTGGAATCTACAATTAATAAAAAAAAAATTCTAATTTCAATAAAATTAAACAGGTATCTGTCGACAAATGTCCTATCTACCTACGCCTACCTTGGCTAGGTAATATTAGTGAAAGATTTGCCAAGCAAATGTCTTATGTCATACAACAATGTTACTTTGCATCAAATGCCCGTGTTGTTTTTTCTTGTAAACCCATTTTGTCTTCAATTTGTAAAGACGTTCTTCTCCCCCACCATAACAATTCTATTATTTATTTATTTAAATGTAGCTGCGGTGTGCGCTACGTCGGGCGGACGTCTCAAAGATTAGATAATAGGGTAAAACAACATGTTCCATTCAAAATTCGAAATGGAAACTACCTACCTTCGGTTGAACAATACCCATGGTTCATCTATAGGAGTCACCTTATAAATAATCGTATTTGCGCTTTGAATTTTAGTGCGGACTTTTTTTCCATCCTTAGTAAGTCGCACTCTCTTTATCATCTTAAAATTTTAGAAACTATATATATTAAGACTCTGAGACCTTCTCTTTGCAAACAAAAAGATAATCTCTTAGGGCTTAATCTAGTGTCTATTTAAAAATTAATCCACCCCCTACTTTTTCATCTCCGATTCATTGTTCCCCCCTTTTCTTTTTAAAACGTATTTAAGCTCGATTTTACCTCTGTTGAGCGAGTTTCGAAACCGGTCAGCTGACACATCAATTTTATTTTTTAATTTCACAATCTAAAATAATGTTTTCGAACAAGTTTAAATTCAGTCTTTACATAGCCATAATAAAATTTTGTACCCCGCAAAAAATATTTAAATATATATATATATATATATATATATATATATATATATATATATATATATATATATATAGTACATTATAACTATATATGGCAATTTAGCTACACAGAATATTCCGCGTTTCATTCTCGTAAGAATTCGTCCAACTTGTACCGACGGCTTATCCTGACGAATTCTCACAAGAATGAAACACGGAATATTCTGTGTAGCGTAATAGCCATATAATTTTATAACTTACTACCTAGCTCTACCTATGTATTGAGCACTTTTTCAAGTAAATACTGGATATTTATGCATAAAATTATATTTTCGTATATTAATTTATGTGATTATATGAAGTGTATATATATATATATATATATATATATATATATATATATATATATATATATATATATATATGAATAAAATTAAGTTGTAAAATTAATTCTCCGTTGTGAGGCAAACCTGCTAGGATAAAAAGCTCTACCCAATTGTGATGAGCAAATAAAGTTTACAATGTCAAGATTAAAGTTGTATAGGAACTTTATTACATTATGAAGTCAATGAGGATTACAGAAAGAGAGCTAAGAGAGACACCTCTTTAGGTCATGTCATTTCGAAGTTAAATACTTCGCGTCAGAATAAAAAAAAAAGCCAGTATTATAAAAATCTTAAAGTAAAAAGACAATTTCGACTTTAAAAACATTTACACAAGAAATAGAAACATTTTGTGATTAGAATTGGAATGAACAATTATAAGAGGGAATATGATTCGGATAAAGCAGGGGAGATCCAGCATAAAAACCATGAAGGCTAATATATATATATATATATATATATATATATATATATATTTATATATATATATATATATATATATATATATATATCTCGCGGGTAGCAAAATTACTTGGTACACTGTTTTTATTTCGTATTTCTCAAAAAATCTCAAGTTAATTAAAATGAAATTTACACTCAATATTTGAACAGATAATATTAAAAATAAAAACAAAAAAAAATTAAGATATAATTAGTTGGTAAATATTTATTCACAAAAAATCAAATTACGCATATGCAAAAAGTATTTAACATATTGTCAAATTTCATTCTTAAGCAGTCATTTCATCTTGCTACAAAAGATAAGATGCCGCGAGTTTGTCTCTGCTTTATCGCTATTTTCATGGCAAGTGCTCGACTGAGCTTCAATCTATGGTCCTCCCTCGCCAAACTTTCACAAGAAACACCCATCTAGCAGAAAACACTATCAATATTTCCTCACTCTTTATCTGTGCCTAAACCTAAATGCAGATTCCATGAACAAAGCTTATTTATTATAACTGCACGCCTATCAAATTGTCGTCCGTTTTTCTGCTTTCAAGTTGACTACAATATCTTTGTCTTCAAGTCCAACGTAAACAAATTCTCGATGAGCCGTTCCACTTAAGTTAACAAATTTACCGAATTTTCATTACTAACAATTACTATATTGTTCAATTAACTACTGTACACTCTTAACCCTTATCTTCGAGTGGTATTTGGGCTTTGATAAGCGGTGATACTCATGCAAAACAATCAGAAGGTACCACAAGGTTCTGGCCCCTTACAGGTCAGTTGATAATAACTCTTGGACACTGCGCAGGTTGCCTCTTTCATTGCTGTTTTAAAATAGTTTTTAAAAAAAGGAATTGGCTAATTATGTGCACCAGGAAATCACAGCAAGGCATAAAGAGGGACAAACATACCTTCAGAATTAAATTTGGTGGTTGGTATAGTTCGGGTTCTTGTGAGAAATTGGACAGCAACGGATAGTAATCTTCTAATAAGTGGCCGAACACGTAAATTAAATGATGTTTCTGCTTAAAATTAATAATTGAACTAAATTTTTTATAAAACCAAATGACGTGAATGTAATGATGTTTCTCAATAAAGTGAATAAAAATAAATATTTTTTGGTACTTGTACACTTTAATCAAGATATTAAAAGTGAAAATATCGAAAAAAAAAAAAGGTTAAATTGTACGTATTCGTTATGGAATGAAGTTCTTTGAAAAAGAAATTCACTTAATTTCATCAAGTAGTTTTTTTTTTGTTTTTTGTTTTACAGCGTTTGTTATAATACCAAGCAAAAGATTCGATTTTAGGAAGAAAAGCTAGTATTAAAGATAGGGAGGGAGTGTTGACGCTTTAACTGAGTTATCTCCCCGTGGCGTTTCTAAAATCCAAACAATTTATTTTTTAATTCCAAGATCTGCCTTTAACGTGCGGTCATAACACCATGTTTTTCCAATGTAAAAAAAAACAAAAACAAAAAACAAACAAACAAAAACAAACAAAAAAAAAACAAAAAAACTACTCGATCAAATTAAGCGAAATATTTTTGGGAGATCTTCAGTTCAAAACGGATATGTACAATATAACCTTTTTTCAATATTTTCATTTTTTAATGTCTCCATTAAACTGTACAAGTACAATTTTTTAACTATTAAAAACAAATATTAAAATGGCTGACTTGTTCTATTTACTGGTCTCCCCCTTCGAGGGCAAAGTTAGACACAAGGTCGGTTTTTAATGTCGGGAGTATTCAGCTCCCCAACAAGAGACACTTTCGATAGAAAAAAAATTATTCTCCTCCCCTGACAGAGGATAGAAAAGTTGAAGTGTGGCATTGCAGATTCTACACTGTGGTCATGGCCCGTTTTATAGGTAAGCATCCACTGTTTCTGAATACATTAATTTTTGGATTTTAGCCAGCTTATCCCGTGAAAATCAGCAATATACCCTGCCCCCGCTATGTTCAAAAACCTTTAAGACCCTTGAGTATTAGTCGACAAAAAGTGAACCTTCGGGTCGCCTTCAACTATGATCAATCGCTTTACATTTTAATGATGTTTGAACAAGTGTACGTGCGACTCTGATGATCGTTTTTAATTGTAGACACGCCAGAAACAAAATGGTTATTTAAAATGGATTAATAATACGGTTCCCAGGCTCGCTTAACTGCCCTCTTATCTAGAGATACTACGAAGAAAGAAACGGGTCTTGTAGCTTGAAACCCAATATGCGAAGACATCCGCAAACAGCCAGACAAGTCGAACGAGAGAAGCAAACATTAAAGATATCGGCCATTGGTCTGTCGTTAAAAAAAAAAAAAAAAAAAAAGCAGAAAAGAAAAAAAAAAACGCATGCTCATTCGGCACCAGAGAGATGCAAAATGGCGAACCTTCTTATGGAATCGTTTTGTGTTAATAGACACAATTAGCCGAGACCACCCACTGAGTCGTACGTCTTTGCGATATTTGATTGTTCTCTGAGTCGTGATGGTGCAGGGGGTCAGAAGCGCGTTGTAGTGATTCTGAAACCACTCTGTTCCTCTACAAATAACGAGAACATTTATGCCACGAAAAAAGAAAAACCTACTCATATTTTAAAGATGCGTTTATTTAAACTGCGCGTTTATCGCTCAAATTTGTATTTTCTACTTCATTCCGTTGCACAAACTGAATTATGATTCACCAGCCAATCCTCTTAGAGAGATTGCTGGACACCCACTTTTAAGACTTTAAAG
The DNA here is from genome assembly GCF_053919585.1 of Euprymna scolopes. Lineage (NCBI taxonomy): Eukaryota > Metazoa > Mollusca > Cephalopoda > Sepiida > Sepiolidae > Euprymna > Euprymna scolopes. The sequence continues at coordinate 38,805,237 of NC_136517.1, forward strand.
TTATGGATAGAAGTGGCGACCGAGGGCCGGAGATTATTTTTTTTATAAACCAGTACTGAGACATGCAAATATTTTTTTTTTAAAGATTAAAAACCATTTCTGAATTTTGGAGGATTGATTATTCGCATTATTTGGATTCTTCGAAATGCTGTTATTATCTTAAATGCAAGTTTTCATAACAGTTCGGTGGATGTAACCTCCGACCATCTTCAAGTGTATATTATTGAACTTGGGAATTATTCTGTCGAACGCGGGAATCATTTTGTCGAACTCGAGAATCATTTTGTCGAACCCAGGAATTCGCACAGAATCCAGAATGGAATCCTCTGTTTGATCCACAGGTAGTTTTTAAGTTATACTTTTCTAGAAACTGAACATTCAATTCTCAGTGCAGGCGACACTTAAAAATTATATTGCATATTCTATCCATCTTGAGTGATTAAATAAAGGGTTTCGTTTGAGGGTCCAGGCAGTGTTTGTAGACATTAATAAATTGAGTTAGAGTTTTAAAGAAACATAATTAGCAGGCGAGAAATGGTTGTCGTTGTAAAGCCAACATATATATATATATATATATATATATATATATATATATATATATATATAGATAGATAGACAGACAGATAGATATACTAGTACGACCTGTTAACCGGCGTTTCCCGCTTGAAGCCTCTTGCCTCCTCGCAAAAAAGTAAACTACGGTTGTTGATAACCTGTAGGTACTGTTCGAATCTGTTAATAGCAAATAAGGACATACGTAAATCCGTATGCAATAATAAATTATGAAAAATGGTCCATTAGAATGAGAATAGAAAATATAAACATATTTTTAGCATTTAGGGATTCTCACTGCATATTAACTGTTTAGATTGATAGAAACTCCCCATGTTAAGAACGGCTTTCGGAATAGACACCATCAACCTCCACTTGGAATAGGCATCTCACACATCCCCATATAAAGAACGTATATCGAAGCAGAGCATTCCCTTTTTAGTTGGGGGAGGAGTTAGATAAATGAATGCACCAAATTTAACCGTGAAATCGTAGCGAGCATATCCACCCGCAATTGATATGTTTGGTAACCAAACGCTCTCCCTTCCCCATGTTAAGAATAGTTTTTAAAATAATAGCGCTATTATTTCAGCACGGTCGCAAAAGAGTAGAAGTAGCATGTTTTTTTTTCCTCAGGGCAGGTTATCATTTAAGGGAGTAGGGGCGATACTGTTAAATGTCGATAACGAAGTACCCTGGTCAAATCACTGCTATAAAAATCGCCCGCGTCCATCAGACTTCAACAGAGAATTGGAAACTCGAAAACAAAAATGAACAGAACTTTACTTTTTATTATTACCAGCAGTTTCCGAGACAGCTTAAAGTGTAAATGTGGTATTATGGTGACTAATGCTTATTACTCCTTATCAAGGCACGGAAGGAATAGCATAAACTCAGTCCGGCTCAGTAGTTAATGAGAAAAGTGGAACGGACAAAGAGACAGACTAAGCGAAAGATAATATAGATAATTAATATGTATGAATAAATATCGATCATTTGTAGGCATGGTAACGAACAATCATCAGTGTAGTTATATATCTATTGGAATGGTCGACCGCCCTTGCTTTAATCTTGACTTTAACAATCGAGTGATTCCATTTTTAATTATTAAATAGGGATATATATATATATATATATATATATATATATATATATATATATATATATATATATATAATTATTTTTTCACTATAATTATTAAATACCTACAGACACTAGAGTTTCATCCTTTCGGGAATCTTCAGTGTAGGGTGTCACGATTAATACCAGTCGAACGATTCGAACCCCGCATCACGAGACATCTCTGGCTCGATTAGCGAAGACCTAATCCATTCGGCTACCATTAACCGCGTGAAATAACGTCGAATTTTAACATTTTAATTTTTAAATGTTCATTTACGTCAGTCAGAGAGTGATCTAATCGTTATACGATGATCTATGCCTAAGAGCTAATTGACCGACTTTAATTCAACTGAAAGTGCTCAACGATAAGAAACGAATTTCTTAAAGGGGCTGTCATAATTATTTTTTTACTATAATAATTAAATACCTACAGACACTAGTGTGTAATCCTTTCCGGAATCTTCAGTGCAGGGTGTCACAATTAATACCAGTCGAACGATTCGAACCCCGAATATAAAGTGACCTGTCATCCCTTGCATTTAGGTAAAAATGCACTTACGTATAAACAATTGAATTCATTCAAAAAGTATCGCAAACAAAAATAAATAAACAACATCTACTTAAATCACGATATATCCAGTGGTAGAGGTTTAAGCTTGTTGCCATAAGATCTCGATTTCGAATATCGCTAGATTCAGCCACTGATGAGTTGTAGATGACAAAACACGTGTCAGTGGGTATATATATATATATATATATATATATATATATATATATATATATATATATATATATATATATATATATATATATATATATATATATATATATATATATATATATATATATATATATATATATATATATATATATATATATATATATATATATATATATATATATATATATATATATATATATATATATATATATATATATATATATATATATATATACCCACTGACACGTGTTATATATATATATATATATATATATATATATATATATACCCACTGACACGTGTTATATATATATATATATATATATATATATATATATATATATATACCCACTGACACGTGTTATATATATATATATATATATATATATATATATACCCACTGACACGTGTTATATATATATATATATATATATATATATATATATATACACGTGTTATATATATATATACGTGTTATATATATATATATGACACGTGTTATATATATATATATACGTGTTATATATATATATATATGACACGTGTTATATATATATATATATATATATATATATATATACCCACTGACACGTGTTATATATATATATATATATATATATATATATATATATATATATATATATATATATATATATATATATACGTATTCGTGTGGCTCAGAGGCTAAGGAACAAAAGTGGAAAGTTGTATAGTGTAGTTTCGATTCTAGCTGATTGCATCCAATTTATATGTATACATTTTGATTTTGATTTCACTACTGTGTTCAATTTAATAAGCGATAGAGACTTACCGCTATAACAATAAATACGCAATCTGCATGAATTAAAATATCGGACAATTCCGGGCTGCTTGCAAGTATCTATATACGATTCGAACCCTTAAACTGTTTTATTATTATTTAAATTTAATCATACACCCTGATGCATTCGGCCACATTTACAGCCATATCAAATAAGGGAAAAATAAGCTCACGTTTTATTTGCAAATAGTGTTAATCATAAAGAGTGGTTGATCTTCAATAAAGGGAGAGAACTCTCTTATTATTGAATAAAGAGCAGTTCATATTTCTTCCAAAATGAACGGGAGTAGAAAAATAAATTGATCGCAATATTCTAATCTTCAGTTGACAATAAACCACGTAATAAACCACGGCTTCTAATTAGCAATTACATTTTTAATTAAGATGGTCGTACCAAAAGTAAAGCCACCTGTTTTAACTCCAAAAGCTGAAGAGCTACGGAAACGAGAGTTGTACCACTAAAACGAGCAGCCTTTTGTGCTCTGGAATTTATTTCTATTTAGACACCACCATTTTTCAAACAATTTTACTAGTAATTCAATGACGCATCTCTTCTTCTGAAGCACGCCCATGCCAGGGGTTGTTTTCGTTAAAATCTCACACCGCCAATATCTGTAACAGCGAGATGAAACTTCCAGATCATGAATGGATAAGTTGAGCTATAATAACAGTGCTAATTGTAGTTCCCTATGATCCATTCGGGCGAAATAAAAAAAAGGAGGCATTACTTTTCGAGCGCACCTTTTATTCAGTAATATATATATTTTTAAATCTGCATGGGCTGTTTTGTTGCATTGTTACGTTGTGTTTGTATATGAATATGTTTAAAAACGACGTACATGTTGAATAGCTGGGTTTTATATTTAATCTGTATATTCATGTACGTGTAAATGCGTGTATGTATATACGTTGTATCATTTAGTTGATCGTCTAGTGTGTATATTTTAACATTTATGCAACAGTTCTAACAGGAAACGATTGGCCTTGTACGTATCGAAACAGTTGTAGATAAACAGTTCTTTTTAACGTAAATAATAGACCACATACCTGGATTATAATACGAACATTTATTTTCATGATTCCGGCCGGAATCTTAAGAGATTACAACGTCTTCACATCTTGGCTGCCTGAGAAAACGCCGCTCCCTGCGTCATGGAGAGACCAACTCCTCCCACCCTTAAGTCGTCCGTTCTCTCTGATGTTAATGTTCAGCTAACGACTGACTAGAATCTCCCCAAATCTACATCTCATCACGTGTCTAAGATCCCAACCGCTGACGTAACATAAATCTGGTTATTTGTTTATCCAAACCAAAAATTATGTTTTCCTGTATTTTCTAAAATCACATTTTTTTTTGTAGTTGGTTATTATTTCAGTTTTCAATCACTTTTTCCCAGTCGGGAAATGGTTATTTTTCTAATCATAATAATTGATCCAGCGAACCGCCGTCGCTCGAATCAATTAATAATAATAATAATAATAATAATAATAATAATAATAATAATAATAATAATAATAATAACGTTTTGACCCTTGGCCCTGCCTGCCACAGTTAACACAGATACTACGCCATGATCACAGCCACAGGGTCACAACATTACAGGATGGCATATGAGAGAATTCTATGTTGGTTTATGCCGGAACACGCCATCTTGGAAAAAGTATTAATGCTTTAATATCTTATTATCTTAAAATATTTACTCAATGGGTTTGCTTTTAAATAATCCCTGGCGATATAAATGTATACAATCGGATAATGTGTCATGTCACATCCAGGGTAGATTAGATTTAAACCGCCGATAGAACTCTGGCAGGCACAACAATTCCGCTCAAATAGACCCTTGATGTAATACCATCTACTATGGAGAGTCACTGCTTCTAATAGCACTTAAATGGAAACATTAACTGTCGTATTTAGTTAAATACCACGTACATGACATATCCTACTTCATATCGGACAGAAAATTATCTCGCCGGATTTTAAAGGTAAACACAAATAGCAACACATCTGACATATTTATATAGCTTAAACAATGTGACTTAAATCAGTTTCCAGACTTTTTTTGTACGGCCATTTAAAATTATCGTAAGCTCTGTAAAATTCAGTATGTTATTGCTATACATCTTATGAGGTGACAGACAAATTTTTATAATTTAATGTTCAAATAAACAGCTACAGCAGAAATTAGAACTCACTCTATTATAAAGCCTGACTGTCACCGCTGGTGAATTTCAAAAATGCAATTGAGCCGTGAGGGCAATTTAGAAGAAGAATATGCAATATAATTCTGTTTTAAACTTGGGAATAAATGCCAAACTTATGGGATGATTCAGACTACTTTTGGACGATAAGATCAACAGCAGATGTGCTAACGGTTATATCTTATAGGATTAGTGAATCTCTCGACAAAGGCTTCCTTTCTAGGGCAATAGCTCTAGACATATCAAAGGCCTTCGATAAGGTATGGCATAAAGGTCTACTTTACAAGATTTCCAGCTACGGTATAACTGGAAATGTTTTCTCAATCATTAAATCATTTCTCTCATAAGAGTAGTGGTTGATGGACAGAAATCAGAAGCCCACTGTATTAATGCTGTAGTCCGTCAGGGGTCCATCCTGGACCCAACTCTCTTCCTGATCTACATTAATGATCTACCAAAACACATACTTAAATCATTCGTTAATATATATATATATATACATATATATATATTTCTGTCAGGTCATGTCATATGCTACTGGTACCATGTAACCCAGTACTACCTGCCTCATGGTCGGGTCACCGGCGACTAAATTGGTTCCCCCACCAGACTTGTTTGGTGAGGAGGGCGGCTAGTCTCCCTGGAGGATTAAAAACAAGACCTTCCAAAGGGCGAATGAACTCTTTTTCTGAGTCAACGGCCAACTAGCACCGTGTATATTTGTGTGTTTGTATATGTGTATTGGGATGGAGAGGGCTCCCGTAAGCCGTGGTGAAGGCAACCTTTCTAGGAGAAGCAAATCTCTGATTTAAAAAACCATAAAGCGGGAGACCAGTACCCGCATTAAGCTGGTCTGCAGTTTAATTTGTTGCTGGCTATCTTGCTCTTGCTTGTTGCTGGATCTAAACATTTTGAACCGAGAGAGAGACTTAGCTGTCGTACAAAGCTAACACTCTGTAACATCATCTTTGTATAGATACTCCCTCAGGCATTTGGGCTCATGGATTTTAAATGTCTGAGGGAGTGGCACTCGTCTGAGAAGACGTTGCAATCATCATCATATATATATATATATATATATATATATATATATATATATATATATATATATAGTAGTGGAGGTCGATTTTGGAACCACGGTTACTTCTACCCACGGAAAGATGTAAACTAACCTAAAAAGTAAAAGTGCAAAATATTTTTCTCCAAAACTTTACCGTTTTATGAGCAACTAATCGTATATTTTGATTTTACACCGGTGTTAAGTGATAGAAGTAATAGGTCAAATTATGACCGGGGTTGAGAAAAATCTGAAGCAAATATGTTAAATAATATATATTTTTTACTTTCGAGGCATTTTGAGTAAGTTAGCTAATAATAAATTTAAAAAAAGGCTAACACTGAATAATATTTAATTTAATTTACAATGAACTCCACACAAATCCGGTCTTTTTTTTTAACCAGTACAATTTTCAATCTTCACCGGAAAAATCAAAACATTCGCTAATTCACACACGTGGTTACTAGTTTGCATTTCATTTTAATACATAACTATCAAGAAACAAAAATATTTTTATAATTCTTATAAAACAATTTTATTCTTATTTTTATAATTATTTGTTTATTTTAAAGGTATTTTATAATTGTAAAGATATTTTATAATAGTAAAGATATTTTATAATTGTAAAGGTATTTTATAATTGTAAAGATATTTTTTCATTTGAAAGTTGTTTATTTTGCGTGCCTCTTGCCGTTAACATCTTGCCGTTAGCAGTTTCATTTGTAATTCAGTAAGTGAATATTTATTATTTTATATTTTATCATATTTGAATTTTTTTCTCTGTCAATTTTTACTTATTTATATAATTCGACAATTTCCGATATTATATTATACGGAAAAATGCGCGCATGAAAAGTAATTTTCTTAAGATTTTATTAAACCTGGAAAAGTAAAGGACAAGAAATTCAACCTGGAAAAGTAAAGAACAAGATATTCTAGTAAAGTAAAAAATAAGAATTTTTTAGACTTAAAATATTGCAGCTAAAAATAAAATTTGAATATTGATAAATATTTTATTTATTATTTGCATATGTTGTTGTTTATTGTTGAGTTAGAAAGGGTGTCAGTCGCTGGATTGAACTTGTTTCCCCCTTATTATTTGCATATATTTATGTAGTGAAAATTGTTTGAATAAAATTAATTCATTAGTTAGTTAGTTAGTAGATGGAATTAATAATTTTATAATTTACATAAAAATTAATAATTTTATTATATCATAATTAGGATCATTTAATTCTTTCTAATATAAAAGGAGTGCAGTGTTAGGAGAGAGAGGGAACCAAGTTGGTTCATCTTCTGTTGCCTCAACGTCTTATGACCAGAATGTTTCCCCTTTCCAATCAGAGAATAGCGATGGACAAGACGAAAATTTTGAGCCAGACAGACATTCAAAATTAGGAGCGAGCCTGGCAAATGCCTTCCTTTTGGATTTACATGCTATGGGTCTTCTCAACACAAGTATAAACATTAACAATATCATCCTGGATAAATCAAAAATAGACAGACAAAACGAAAAAACTAAATAGCATACCCTTCAAAAGCACAATGAAAAAATTAAAAATCTGGTTTGTATTGGTGTGGATAGTAGGCATGACAAAGACACTTTGTTTTATCAGGAGGTGGTGGAAGCGAATGGAGAAACACAAATAAGAAAAGTTAAGGGACCAGAACGCCATTTGACATTAACAGCGGAAATAGGTTGTGATAAAAAGGGAGGATATCTCACCCATAGATTCATCCCTAATACTAATGCAACTGGTGTTGTTTTAGCAGAAGAAGTTGCAAGTGTTTTAAAAGAATATAAGAGTGAGACTACATTGAAGGCTGTGTTTTAGACAACACCAATACAAACACTGGCTGTGAATCTTGGCTTGTCACATCTCTAGAAAAAATATTAAACAGGAAGTTACACACTAGTGATTACTCCCTACATTAGAATGAGCTTCCTTCCAGGGCGTTATTTAAATGTATCGATGGCAATACAAAAAACCCAACATCATTTACTGGCCAATTGGAAAATTGTGTGGTAATAATTACAATCATTTTTTAATATTAATATTAATATATTTCTTTCCTTTTTACTAAAATGATTAATCTAATGAATTTGTTTGGGCTGAAATTGTAAACTTTTATAAAATTGTCTGAAAAGCAACGATTTTTTCAGCGCGTCTAATAAGACGATCTTTAAAGTTAAATGCTCATCCAACCATGAAAGATGGCAAGCTAAATTTTTTATATTAGTGCTCATCATACCAACACACAACTTTCCCTGCGGAGAAGTTTTTCATTTTCTAGAAAAAGTTTAAAATCGACCTACCCTAATATATATATATATATATATATATATATATATATATATATATATATATATATATATATATATATATATATATATATATATATATGCAGCTGATCAAAAGTTTATGACCACTACTTAAAAAATCTTTTCAGGTAGTAGTAAGTGTTGGAACAAGCAATCGGAATCGGGAATCGGAAAAATCTTAAATGTTTTAGTTATTAGAATCGGTATCGGAAAAGGCACATTTTGTACCTATTAACCGATGTCAAAAACGATTCTCTTAATTGTATTTAACATATAACATGTGTTTTTATTACCATAATCGAGAAAAGATAACAACTCTATTATTAAATATTTAGAGATTAATAAAAGATTGGAATCTGTAATTGGGTCAGAATAAGGAATTTAGTATAAAATCGGTAATTGTATTGGAATCGGAAAAAATATTGGAATCGTCCCATCACTAATATATATTATATATATATATATATATATATATATATATATATATATATATATATATATATCATATCGGAGACTTTGTAGAAAGTACTTGTCAAGGATTTTTTCTTGACACTCAGCCTGACAGATGCAGGGCCAGGAACAAGCCCAATACCTGTCGGACTGAGATACGCCGCCTGGATATCATACAGGAGGACCACCCTACCAGATCTTGCCACCCGGCTTTCGAGTGGGGAAAGTTTATTGCTTGTCGCCGTCTGGGTTGCTCAAGCGATTTTTGTAGAGGCAAGTCTGCCCCTTCTTTAGGGGAGCTAAATCTATCTGTATCTCACTTTCTGACATTGCATCACAAAAATGCTCTGGTGGGAAGGCATTTTAATATCTACCCCATTACTCCTCATCGGATGAGTCTCCTTGCAGTTTGTGCAGCTTTGAGACTGAGTAGAAAGTACTCGTCAAGGATTCGTTCTTGGCACTCAGCCCAGTACCTGTCGGACTGGGGTACGCCGCTTGAGTATCACCCAGGAGGTGCACCCTCCCAGACCTTATCACCCTGCCGTCAGGTGGAGCAAGTTTATTGCTTGTCGCCTGAGGCGCACCGGCTGGGGAATGCCGACGGGGATGATCAGGCAATTTTGTCGCACGAGGTTTTCGTTTATCTTTTTGTTTTGCTTCTGTTGCATATGGCCGGTTATTTATATGCATTGGTTTCTGCATTAAAAGGTTTTCCTTAAGATTCCACCTGGGTTCAGCATTCCAGTATGTTTGTTGTTATTATTATTATTATTATTATTATTATTATTATTATTATTATTATTATTATTATTATTATTGCTATTATTGTTATTTTTATTATAAAAATTATCGCTAGCAGAACCCGTGGAAATTTCACGGTAGTTAATTTTTTTTAAACACATTATAAATAAAAAAATTAAAAAATAAAATAAAGCAAACAACGACAAATTTAAAACAATTTTTTCACAAAATCTTTTAAAGCTACAAAAGAATTTATTTAAAATTTTTGATTTTTTTGCAACAAAAGTTCAACACAGAACACATTGTTTTATTTTATTTTTTCTGAATAATGTTTGCATATAAATTATGAAGGGACAGATATCAATTCACTTGCACATGTATATATTTTTTTAATTCTGAAAAGAAACCATAATAAAAAAAACTTACAGTATTCTTGAAACATTATTTTGTTTTATAAATTATAAAATAAAATAGTCAATTTGAAACAATAAACAGACAGCCATATTTACTTTTTTTTATTTGGAAAATTTTTGGAGAGGAAATGGTTTTATGATTTTTAACTGATAAAGAGCGAATATAAAGGGAGATAATTCGTTTCTTATTAATTAATGTTTGCGATGATAATGGATTTTTTTTTTTACCCTGGGCGTACGGATAAGTAAATTTATATTAAGATAATTATTATAAATATTTTATTTTAATTTAACAGTGATGGTTAGAGTCTATTTGAGAATGAGTTTTTCTTGTTTATTTCTCAGCTCTACAAAAACCATGTTCTTAGATTATTTAAGAGGATGAAAATGCACCAAAATATGTGATTCATGGATAGGAGCAGGTATTTCTTGAGTTTTTTTTTTCAGCAATGCCAGGACAGCAATATAGATTAAACATTAACATGTATTATCAACCCAGGTCAGAGTGTACCTAGGCGTTATGTCATCTTAAAGGTCGTCCCTCAGCTCCCTCAGCTCCCCCAGCTCCCTTTATTTAGGCAGGAAAACCGGATGCAAGACAATTGTTTATTCAATGCAAATATTTTCTCAATTTTCGCATGCATAATCCAATTTCAAATGAGGCAGTTGACTGACATAAAACTCATTTAAGTGACCTTTGCGCATGCGTAATGTGGCATACCAATTGACCCCACGGGCTACCATGTGCAGAGATAAGATTTCTAAGCTATAAAACTAACAAAGAGATTCTTATCGGGAGAGGCAAAAGGGTTCACGTGTTGTCATTCTAAATCGTTTGAGTTACATAAAATAGATGAGGCACTCATTGACCTGAATGAAATTTAAAAGTTAGCAGATTGGGGACATGATGACAATCTTTTTTTTTAAATAAAGCAAGAAATTCGCTAAATCGTTATTTTCTATGACAAGTGCTCGTCTGAGCTCCAATCTATGATCCCTCTTTGCCTAACTTTCACGAAAAACAATCGTCTAGCTAAAACTACTATCAATAATTTCCCCCACTCTTTATCTGTGCCTAAACCTAAACGTGGGTTTAATGAACAAGGCTTTTTTTAAAATTTAAACTGACTGCAGGTGCGTGCAACTCTGTTCTGTTTAATTGCTTTCCAGCTGACTACAATATAGTCGCTTCGAGTCCAACGTAAAATTGCGAACTGTTTTCCTCATTTGTTGTTGTACAATCACGTTTCTGCCAACCATTTCTCAGACCTTCTTGATGTTTTAATCGCGAAGGGATAGGGATGCTAGTTGGCCAAATCCTGATGAGACAACAACTATTGGAAGCAGTAATTAATGGGGGTACAGTTAAGAGACTCGGCATTCCTGTTCCGTCGTGGTTACTCATGAAGATAGGAATAAAAATACGCAAATAAATAAAGGAACTGCTATTCAAAACTCAAACATTATAGACCAAATGGATTGCTACTTAAATTGAATGGTAAGTGACCAAAGAAAACACATTTCCAAGTTTAATGGTGACAGACAAAAAGAAAATGCTTTTCTTACTGTAAGGTAATTTGGACAAGGGAACTGCTATTTCACATTTAAGGGTTACAGAGGAAAAGAAATGCTATTTCACATTTAAGGGTTACAGAGGAAAAGAAATGCTATTTCAAATTTAAGGAGTCAGATTCAAAAAAATACAATTTCAAGTTAAAGTGTCAGAAATCACCAGAAATACTATTTTAAATTTGAGGATGGCAGATTAAAAAAAAATGCTATTTGAAACTGAAGTGTCAGAGGCTAAAGGAAATGCTATTTCAAATATAATGATGAGAGACGAAAAGAAATGCGATTTCAAATTTAAGCATGACAGACGAAAAGAAAACTAATTGAAATTTAATGATGAAAGGCAAAAAGCAATGCAATTTTAAATAAAAGCACGACAGGCATAAGAAATGTTTTTTTTTCAAATTTAAGAATTACAGATGAAATTAAATGCTATTTAAGAGTTAAGCATGACAGACATTAAGGATTTTTTTTCAAATTTAAGCATTACAGAAGAAATGAAATGCTATTTCAAATTTAAGCATAAGAAATACTATTTCAAATTACAGCATGACGGACAAAATAAAATACTATTTCAAATTCAAACATGACAGACATCGGAAATGTTATTTCAAATTTAAGCATTAGAGATAAAATGAAATGCTATTTTAAATTTAAGAATGACAGATGAACACTATTATGAATACTATGAATACTATTTCAGATTTAAGCATGGCAGAATAGAAGAAATGTTATTTCAAATGTAAGCATGACAAACAAAAAAAAATATTTCTAATTTAAGCTTGACAGACATAAATGCTATTTCAAATTAAAGACAACAAGAAAGAATATTTCAAATTTAAGCGTCACAGATAAAAAGAAATGCAATTTCAAATTTAAGGATGACAGGCTAAAAGAAATACTATTTCAAATTTTACAGTGCCAGATTGAAAGAAATACTATTTTAAATTTAAGGATGACAGCTAAAAAGAAATGCCATTTCAAATTTAAAGATAAGCAAAAGGAAATACTATTTCAAATTTTACGGTGACAGATTGAAAGAAATGCTATTTTAAATTAAAGCATCAAAGAAAATGTTATTTCAAATTTAAGGATGATAGACCAAACAAAAGGCTATATCAAATCTGTGACGGATCAAGGGGCATGCTCTTTAACATTTAAAGAGAAAATGAAGAGAAAAGAAATTCTACACAAAGAATAACGTTGGAAAATAACATTAATATTATGCGCAAGAACCTGTGAATAGTAAGTGCTTGGTAATATTCAGTTGTAAATTACGCTTTTCTTGAGTTTAAACGTTCAATCCTCGGTGTGGCCGATATTCAAAATACAATTGCGATTTAGTTATGACCTCTACCTAATGATGACTGACAGAACGAGACCCTGCCTATTTCCGTAGATTGAATAAGAGGTAACGTCTACCGTTCCGTGGTCGACAGTACGATGCCTGAAATCGGCAATATGTACGAAGGGTTGCGAAAATAACACTCAAGATGGGAACAATAGTTCTAAATCCCCAAAAAATATGGACGTTTACTTCGTTTAAGCATGAAGCCGTTTTTAGTCGATCGTTATTGCACAGATAACATTAAAGTAAATTGCTTATTTATATCATTGTACTGAATATAATGTAGGGAAGCGACAAAGTGAGAAATGAGATTCGCACAAGGTTCGAACCTGTGCATCAGAGGAGAAACTGCCTAACTGGGTGTTGTCTTTAACCGCTTAGTTAACGAGCCATATATTCAGATGAATCACGTTAATAACAGGCTTTGCAGCAAGTGTGTATGGCGTATTGAACTGTTGCATCTATCACTAGTCTCTCTCTCATTCATTATCTGTCTGTCTGTCTGTCTTTCTGTCTGTGTCTCTCTCTTTTAGACAGAGTCCATAAGGTGTTGTAAATTTAAAAAACTCAGCACTATCAACCAAGCTGCAATCTCCGTCTCATCGCCGCACTGTTACATTCCTGTGTCTGTTTTATAAGCCATTTAATGGAATGTGCTCTGCTGAACACGTAGCACCTGTAATCTCTCGATGTGCATATTTCCGACTAACCCGACAAGCAGCAAAATCTCACCCCTTCACTGTTCACTGTTAAATTCTCTAGATGCCGAGAAATCCCTCTACCCTAACGGTTTCGTTTCTCAGATCGTTTCCGTAGCTCCCGAGAAAACTTCTAGAGTAAACGTGATACAGTGGTGATTAATACTTATCTATCGCTTTTCATCTCTAACTATGAACGGAATTGATACCAGAATGCTTAGTTCGCTGCAACTTATAACAGGTCTTTGAGAAAATCTCAAACGGACAGTGTCACAGACAGACGGACAGACGGGCAAATTCTTATATATGAAAGACAACTATTGACATTTGTAGAGTGATACATAAAAATATGCAATATATAAACAGAGAGATAATAAGAGATGGGTATATAAATGAGAGATGAAAAAAGTCATTGTTCACCAACCTCTATGATGAGGATAATGCAAGTAGTGTTCCGACAAAATAGAGAAATAAAGAGGAACAAACCGAGTTGCGTGTTCATCAACGTTTCGGCTATATTTCGAGACTTCCAGAGAAAGATTATTTTCATCGTGGAGGAGACGAAACGTTGATGAACACATAACTCGGTGTGTTCCTTTTTATTTCTCTGTAAACTTCTTTATAAACAGATATTTGTATATAAACGAAGGTATTGAGAGAGATTGGGTATGAAAAGAGATGTGTGAACAGAGATATTTTTTATGCAGAAGTATATGACCATGTGCATATAAAAGTGCACACACACGCACGCACACACACACACACACACACACACACACACACACACACGCACACACACACACACATATATATATACAGAGAGAGAGAGAGACAGACAGACAGACAGACAGACAGACAAACAGAGACAGAGAGATAGTGACAGAGACAGAGAGAAGGAACAAACCAAGTTATGTGTTCATCAACGTTTCGTCTTTATTGTAAGACTTCTTCTGAATAAATGAATTTAAGAAAATAAAATACCAGTACAATATTTGAAAATATATTTTTGATGTAATGAAATGTATGACTTCATTCAGTAGAAGTCTTACAATAAAGACGAAACGTTGATGGACACATAACTTGGTTTGATGCGGGTTTTATATATATATATCGTCTGAATACGATTTCATATATATCATCACACACACACACACACACACACACACACACACACACACACACACACACATATATATATATAAATATATATATATGTATGTATGTATATGTAACTATACATCTGTAGAGAAAGAGAGGTAGATAGAAAATTGGACATAACTCATTTGCTACATGTGATTGACAAAATGTGACCAACATTTAAGGCCATTTATCAGTCTTGCTGTTTACAGCTTTTTGTTTGTAACTTCGATTCTCTATTGTCTACGAGTTTCCCAAAGGTTTTTCGGTGCAACCTGGTTAGTGTCGACAGGCAGCTAGGCACGACTGAGATATTTCGAATCTATTTCTAAACATGTTCGTAAACCAACAGCTTAAACTGTTTAAGAATACACAATATGATGAGACATATGGATCTGGTGTAGTGAAACAGTAGCACACACACACACACACACACACACACACACACACACATATATATATATATATATATATATATATATATATATATATATATATATATATATATAGTAATTTATAAAATATATATGGCGATTAAGCTACACTGAATATTCCGCGTTTCATCCACTCTAGGACTCCTCAGGCTTATGCTATATATAAATAATTTTACTTTTGACCAATTTGGTAACCCCAAATGGGAAGTGGCATGTATATTGTTTTTTTGTTTTTTGGGTTTTTTTAAATATAATTATCCACTGACACGTGTTCAATTATTTATACGAAATTCATTTATGAGTATTTATTCAAAACGTATCGCAAAAACAAAATACAAATAAAATACCATCTGCGTGAATCGCGATATATCGAAACGTTCGTGCGAGATGGTCCGGTGGTAAGAGTTTAGGCTTCTTAACATGAGGTCCTGATTTCGAATCTAGCTAGATTCAGCCACTCTGATGAGTCGTAGACGACGAAAGACGTGTCAGCGGTTAATTAAAAATTATATATTGGTTGCATAGTTTTAGTTTCTCTAAAACTCCTGTGTTGTAAGAAATTAAAAACACACGCTCTAACTTATAGCTGATCGACGTACGCACAAATTATACCTTTTCTTCTTTTTTGTCTTACCCTGTTTCATACGGACACAATATCTTCGGCGTCTCAAATCACGTCTTTCACTTACATTGGATAAAAAAACGTATACATACAGAGTGAAACGATAACAGTGTCGCCCTGAAGAAAATAACACTACAGCTTTATTTTAAAACATTTATTGAAAAAAAAAATCAATCGAGATAACTTGATTATGTAGTAGAGTTGACATCTATCCAATGTAGCCGCTTTCACCCTCAATCACTGCCTCGATACGGGCCCGGAGCTAGGAGCAAGCCATTTCAACTAGCGCCGGCGGGAACATGCGAATACTCGGTGGATGGCGGCGATTAGGCCGGCTTTGGCGGTGTGAGGGGGTCATGTTGGTGATGTTCTCGACGTATAACCAAACGAAGTAGTCCAGCATATTCAGGTCGGGGGAGAAGGGGGCAGTGAGAGAAGGATACCAAGTCGTAGCACTCCTTCTGAAGCCAAGCCTGGGCCTCTTTGGACTTGTGGACTAGTACCGAGTCCTGCTGCTACTCGCAGGGTCTGTGAGCGTTAACTTAATTGCACCAGGAGATCACCACACTCTTCAGCACATCCAGTTACACTTTGGTGTAAACTTCCAAGCCGACTTCGAATATGTGAGGTAGCATGATTTGGATCCCCACTTGAAACTACACCAAAGACCATCATCGTGGCCGGAAACTTTGTTTTCATCACCCTTGGCACGTCTATCTTCTTCGTGGCAATCCAGCGATGGATTTTGAGGGTACTGACAATAGTTCTGTTGTCATAACTTGTGCCGGTAGAGAGCATGAGTTTTACAGCGGCGCATCTCCTATCAAACTCGTTGAACATTGTGTCACTTTCAGACATGCTAAAACGCTTCTGTCGCTCTTGAAATTTGTAGACAACTTGCCCACTAGTAGATGGTCTACAAAAAAACGAAAAAATAAAAATAGTTTTCATTAAACGGAAATGGAATTTAGTCGTCTTTTCCAGGTCGAAATTTTATCGTTCTTTTCTGTACAAAATAATTAATATGCTTGAGTTTGGTCTCAAGCTGACAGCACAGATTAATAAAGCAATGCTTCTGATAGGAGGCACTGCAGTAACATGTATGCACATATGTAACCAATAATGTTTGTTTATATATATATATATATATATATGTATATATATATATACAGGACTGTATGCCGATAACTACAAATATATATTTAAGCCCCCCCCCTATTTGGGTAGAGCAGTGTCGTAACTAATCTCACCCGCAACTTAATTGGCTGAAAAATGCGAGGCTCGCTGTTTGTTTATAAATAAGCGTTTTGAGCACTATAAAAGTGGTGGGCGAATGCGTGTTTAAAATAGACATTTGACGAGATTATTTGAGGGCACCGCTCCCACGGGTCGATCGGTAGAACTGCTGAATATTAACGCGATGGTTCTAGGTTCAATCTTCGGCTTCGGAGAGGTGCTAGTCTAGCGGCACTAATGAATTATGATACAATGAAACAGGACTGTATGTCGATGACTACAAATATATATATACTAGACTCTACTATTTCACTGCATTATATCAATATTTTAAATGAAAGTATGAACCCAAGTCAATATACTATTACATCTGCACAAGAACTATGACGAATACTAGAATCGAAACAATAGGACAATAAAATCATTTCTTATGACCTTATAACAGTAATATTGTGACAAACAAAAACAAAAAAAAACAAAAAAAAAAAACAAAACAATTGGTATAATTATAAATAACTAGCGGGAACTGTGGATATTTCACGGCGGACTGTTTCATATATAATATACTGATATTGGCATTCTGTTTATGTTCAGCGTAAATGGAGACGCCCTCATATTATTGTACTGCTTTAGTGCAAACTGTAAAAAGTATTTATCTAACTTAGTAAAGACATCCGGTGTAGTCCAGTCGTAAAATATGCTTAAACATGATGTTTAAATTGATGCAGATTTCGTACATATTATTAAAGAGTCACTTTTCTATCAATTCTTATATATTATAAAGTTGTGATTTTAAAAAAATCAAAATATATCAATTTTATGTGGTGGTGTCGACTTGAATCGCAACTGAAACCAAAACTTCTAAATAATATATATATATATATATATATATATATATATATATATATATATATATATATATGTATATATATAAATATGTATATATATAAATATGTATATATATACATACATATACATATATACAAATATAGTTATACATATATACATTTATATATAGATATACATATATGCATATACATTTATATATACACACATACATATACATATATACATAGGCATATTTATACACACACACACACACACACACACACACACACACACACACACACACATATATATATATATATATATATATATATATAATTATTCAAAATAATGAAATCCAATAAATCTACTGGTGTACAAATCCAGTGATTATCGGTCTTACAAAATATTATTGGGTTTAATATTTTTTATAAGATTATCCCAGCTTAAAAAAATTGCTCAGTATACTAAATGGAGCAAATAAATCCTAAATTATATATATATATATATATATATATATATATATATATATACATATATATATAACTCGACTTCCTTCAACTATAATCGAAACCGTAACCAAGACTTATGAAGAATTCTTGGTAAAATTATTTATTATAAGATAAAGAAGTTCATAACAATCAAACGAGAGTAACACCGAAGAAAAAAAAAAAAAGATGTAAGCGTGACAGAGAAAATCACACCCACGCTATCGTATTAATATATAATATATGCAGTAACTCGTCTGTCAATCTTCTTAAAAGCAATAAAAATACTAAAAACAGTCACTGTTAATCTTTACCACTGAAATATCTTTGTATGACTTTAAAGCATGAACTTTAATAGAAGCAGGTTCTATGGGTTCGGTTCTTGGGCAGACTCCCTGCAATTTCTATTAAAATGATCTCGAAAAGAAAATCTATATATCTTTAAAAGTGAGACAATGTATGAAGACCTTTCTTAAGTTATATATTCAACGAATTTTTATCTACAGACTTGAAATTTTACATATAAGTTATTTCGACACGTGGGAAGCTTTTTATTCGAAAAAAGGGCCTGCTAAGGGATCAAAATTAAGAAAAAAAACTTGTTAGTTGGTGTCATCAGATTTTTATCTTTTTGTCAACTGTATCACAACAACGCATGCGCGAATCGATCACGTTATATTATAAATAAGTATGCTTGAAAACACTTTTTAAAGATCGTTTAAAGCTGGCTTAATGTTCATCGTACTTGACTCACTATCATAAAATTTCACTTTTTTTTTTTTTTTTACTTACAAGAAGTGAACTGTTTAATTTATATATAATGTTCGCATGCACATGTCTCGGTTTCTTTTCATTTTTTTTTTTTTCATTTTCTTAAAGGAATTTAACGTTACGTTTAATACCGGACCACGCCTGGTAAATGTTTTAGTAATTAGTAACACTATTATTTTTTTTTGTTTTGTATTTATGCATGCTATGTGGATGCCATTCTTATTCTAGTCGACAATAATACACAAATATTAAAACTTCAAATAATGCACAAATGTTCAAACTTTTCCAAAATAACTCTGTTCTTAAATTCACCGTAGAACATATTTTAATTTATGCGAAAAAAAAAAAACCGATCAATTTTTTTTAGTTTGACCTCTATTATGACCCCTTAACATTTATTGTTTTGGGCGCAAATCATGTTATTAAGTTAGATCCATGTCCAAGGAACCTAGCATGGGTGGCCGGCGTTGCCCGGGTGTTTTGACGTGTATGCTGAGCAAAAAAGAAAAAAACAAAAAAAGGTCAAATTTTTTTAAATTTTGACCCCTATTATGAACCCTTAAAGTTTATTGTTTAGGGCTCAAATCAAGTTATTAAGTTAGATCCATGTCCAAGAAACCTATATCTAAAATTTCACATGTTTAGACCCAAAATTGTCGGAGGAGTTTGGTAGAGTCCTCAAAGGTGAAATCGTTGAACTTTGACCCCTTAACAGACAAATTTCTGGCCGAAACCCGATCACATCGATTTTCCCAAGTCTCATTACTCTATATATCAAATTTCGAGTCTGTAGACTGAAAATTGACAGAGTTATTAAGTAGGGAAATGTACACAGACACACAGACACACAGACAGACACGCACAGACACGTTCACTTTTATAGATATATAGATAGATAAAGATGAATAATTTGACCCGTGTACTAATTCAGAGAAAAAAAATGAAAAATAATAATGATAACCTCGTTCAGCAAATTCCGTTTGTGTTTGCATACAATGTCACAACAGCTGACATTTGGGGTTGACAAGCTTAAAAATCGTTTTTCGTCTCTTATAGATGAATAAAAAGAATATTTACAGGGGGAATATTTTACATTACTTTGGCCAAGGTGACACGGTGCTACGTAAAATATTCCCCTGTAAAAATTTTTTTTTATAATCGGATTTTTTCGATTTTCGATACTTATCGTATAAATTTCTTTACAAAATATATCTAAAAACCCTGCCAGAAATATAAATTACTTTTGTGTGAAATGTGGAAAAGATAGGCTCAGCCTATGCAGAAAAAAACTCCCATACACACAAAATGATGTTTATATAATTGTAGAAGTATTTTGTAATTTAACAGAAAATCAGAATCGGTAATAGTCTCGGAATCGGGAATTTAAAAACCGAATTTGTAATTGTATCGGAAAGAAAAATATTGAAATCGCTAATTCGTATCACAGGCGATAATACCTAGGACTATGACAACAGCATATTCTTTTCATTGTTCTGACTCTCAAGTATATATCCGACATACTTGGACACAGTTAATCAATCGAGAAGCACATCACTCTATATAAAAGCATATAAGATATCAAAGGATACACACTCGAGAGCCAAAACAATGAAAAGAATATGCTGTTGTCATAGTCCTAATAATAAAAACTAAAGATACGATAATAATTTATTACTAAAGACTTGCCACCAGACAGAACCAGATGAATCGACCCCAGTGGAGTAAACAGATCGTTTCGTTTGAAATTCCGTATCTTTTCTCAAGTTATTAGAGATGCATCTTTTTTTATGATAAGAAATCCCCACTTACAAAACTCAGAGATACTCATAAACAAACTGTTACCGGAAATGTCGCGAAGTCGGGCGTTTCGGTGCACAGTTGGGCCGTCACATTATCAACTAAAGTTACCTGCTTCTAATACAAAACGAAAAAAAAAAAAAAAAAAAAAAAGACGGCGCCTCTGTAAAAACAAATATATTAGTGCATCGATAACGAAACTAATTTCAATAACTTTTCACCTCGGCTCATCACACCCTTTCCTTTCATATTTTATTTGTTTCACGTATCTATCTCAACTATTATATACAAGGAAATTTGTGTGTGTGTGTGTGTGTGTGTGTGTGCGTGCGTGCGTGTGTGTGTGTGTGTGCTAGTTGTCCCTTATTGGTTCGAAAATGGCTGGGCCGATTTTTATGAAATTTTACACAAAAGTACTTTATGTGCCTGGCAGTGTTCTTAGATAGGTATTCTATCAGAATATCTTCAATATGCATCGATAATCAAAAAAAAGTAGATGACAGAAAATGGCGATTTTGCCGAAAGTTAACACCTTACACAACCGTATAGTATTGGAGAAATCTTATTAACACATAAGCCGAAAGGCCAGCAATATAAAATCAACAATAAGGTCTTTGATGTTATAGGAATGCGTTCGAAATAAATGTTTCTGCTTAAAGCACAATTGAACCATGATACTTGACTTTTGCATTTTAAAGTGTAATTCAAGCCATTATCAACGCACATGCAATAATGCCAGTCGTATAAAATCAACAGTAGCTTCTTTGATATGTCAGGGGCGCATTCAAAATGAATGTTTCTATTTAGGGCTACATTGAATCATAATACTTTATTTTTTACGTTTTAAAGTTTAATTCGAGCTATCTATAAATATAAAAGCGAAAATGTATGTATGTATGTGTGTTCGCTTTTTCTGTATGTCTACAAAAGGCTTTTTTCAGAGAAGCGATCGGTCGGTTCAAAACTTCTTAAAACTTTTTATATCACATATAAATTGTAATATCTCAGAGTTAACAACGGAGCTCGCCTGTCTATTTAATTTGCTCGACTTTGGGAAGATAAATATTCAACATTTGTCGCTCGCCGCATGTGGGTTAGTCTTTTTCCTATAAGATCTTGGGAAAAATAAAAATAAAAAAAGCGGTCCCGCAGTACATGAAATCCTATCCCGCAGTCAAACTTGACCTCATTAAGTCATTAAAACGTGCACCTGCCAAATCCAAGTAATTGAATAAATTCAAACGTGTTTCCTTTAGCATCTCGCAGTGGCCTAATGGTTAAAACCGTCGCACTCTTTTATTTTTAACACTTTAATTTACAACTTTGCCTCAGCGGTTCGGGTTCGATCCTCATACTTACCTACCAAAACATTTTTTTTTATTTTAACCCCCCCCCCTCCAGAGTTTTGATTTACCCAAAACCACACATACCTCCAAACACACGGGCAACGCCGGGTACTCCTCGATAGTTATATATAAAAATAATTTTATAAAAACAACAGTGACTTCTCTACAGTGCAATGTATCGTGGACTAAGTGAGTACGGGGAGGCATGTGAAGTTTTCTCGTGATTCAAATCGATGAGCTCCATACTAGAGCAGGCAGTCAATAGATTTGATTGAAAAAAGAGCGATTTCATCGATTTCGATGACAATAAAAATATAGGAGTGTGAAACATTCGTTGATCATCATTCAATCCCGGGCAAAGTCGGGTCTCCCTGCTAATAGGGTCAACAAAGTTGTCAGTTGGATGATGACCAATACTACGAGAGGATTAAAAGCAATAGACAAAACTGGGCAGAAATTGATTATTTAAAAAAAAAACAGCTCGACACTAATTTGTTTACATTGAACTTGAAAACGATCATGTTGTAGCTGTGTTCCACGTGATAATTATGAAATGACTAGATTCGCTAGTATGTTATTTTGTTAACTGCGAAAAAAAACATGAGTAGAAGTAAAATCTAGGTTAAATATGCTGCATCGCGTTTAGCATCGACTAGGCTGTTGGATTTGATAGAAATGGATATGACGTCATATGGCTCGACGATAGAGTGAATGAGAAAATTGATTTAGAACAAAAATAAGTCGAATAAACCTCTTCTTTCTTCAACAGTTTTTTTTTTACGTGTTCTTTATTATTTCTTTCGAGGTATGAAAGAACTTAATCTCAGGCGGCGTTTCCCCAGTCTAGTAATATCGCTCACGCATCTAGCACGACACTCTTTCTCTTAAACAGGATCCAAAGAGAAAGTTCGCAATCTAATAGACCTTTCAATATCACACTGTTACATAAGAAGGGATGCCTCCTTCTCATGTAAGTAAGAAGGCAGACTAGATAAGTGAGAATGATATTAGGAAAAGACTAGAATCGGACCCTGTAGGCAAGTGTTAAAAGATAATGGATAATTGAAATCCTAGGAATGCAGTCGATTGTTAATTCTATTAGAAATAACTAAATATTATTTATGTCAGAGATAAAGCGATTGTCCATTCTTTTAGATAAAACTGGATATTAAATATATCAGTTAAAAGAATGGACAATACGAGTTTATAAATAATGAATAAAACTAGGTTATATATTGAACAATTAAAATTGGAAATTCTTTGTTTGCCAAAAGTGTGTTCGGACAGATATATGTAAAACCCACGTGAAATTTAGTCACGTTGGTTAACAGCACAACTCTGACGTCATACACAAAGGAGATTCTCAATATAGTGAGATGGGGTTCGAAGTTAGTTAATCAGAGAATCATAAGATCACAATCACAGTCACAGTGATAGTCAGTTAGAGACGAGAGTCAGACAGCGACTTAGTGGAGCTGATCCCCTTAGAGGCGAAGGGGGAGAAGAGTAGACCATGTAGCTATACAAGCTTGAATTCCTGTCATCAATCGGCCGGCTGATGAATTAAGAAATCATCTAATATTCATAAACTGTTGTGTTTGTCGTCATTCCACCAAATGTAAAGGTAAATGTGTTTTGTTTCTCATCATCTCTTAAATGAACTTGTGTATTGACCCTTCAAAGTATTATGTGTCCCCCTCCCTCTAACCTTCAGTAATGTATTCCCCTCCTCTGTGTTAACAAGAACTGTATAAATGTCTCAGCTCCGTATTAATAATATGATAAAAGAATTATCATCACAGTCGTCATGATGTACCAAGAATATAAATGTCTTTCCCTCAGTATTGTCATCATCGTTGTTAACCCTATTCTGAGCCCCTGCTATATGTGTTCCCATATGAACCCCCTCTACCAACAAAAGTTCTTTCCTATCGCCGCAATGTTGAATCCCTGTGTTCGATGTACATGTGCTCTGCTGAAGTACTAACACATGTTACCCCTCGACGTATATTCTCTCGATCAACCCGACAAGTAGCAAAATCCCGCCGTTCTTTTAAAATAGCTTCCTCCCTCGGATTGCTAAACTTTGGAATTTCCTTATTGTGTCCTGATTCCCTGGTTGTACTGACATACAGAAATTTAAACGTAATGTGGACAGATATCTCGCAATTTAACTCCCCACTATCTTCTGTTAGATATGATCCCCAGTAGTAGCCCGTTTTTATAAGGGAGTCACCCCTTATCAAGGTCCGAAGGCCACTCAAGGATAAAGGTTAATAAGTGCAGTAATCATTGATGGTGTAATTGGGTAGAATTTGATTATTTAAGGGAGCGATTCAACAAGTACCTGTTTACATTAAACTTAAAAGCTACGAGATTGTAGTCGGTCGGGAAGCAGGCAAGGAGAACAGTGTTCCGCAGGCTGGAGGTTCTACGAAAGACGATTTGTTCATGAAATCTGCGCTAAGATTTAGGCACAAATAAAGAGTGGGGAAAAATGTTGATAATAGCTGTAGCTAGTTGAATGTTCTTTGTGAAAATCCGGGAAGTTGAGGGCATAAATTAGAGCTAGGACGAACAAGTAGAAATGCGTCATATTTGCAGTAAAAAGAAGTGTATATACAGAACAAGAAGAAAAGGTAAAATTATGGACTTTCATGTCTGGCAAAAGGATAAAACACAATAAACGTTGATCGAGACGTTGTTTAAAATGATAAAAAATCTCTATATATAAAGTAGTAGCGTTCGTGTGTGTGTGTATGTGTGTCTGTGTGTGTATGTGTGTGTGTGTACAACTCTCATACAGCACAAACGAATGGACCGATCACGAACAAACCTGGCATGAGGATGGTCCCCTACCTAGGGATGGTGCCAACCATTTTTCAAGATTAAGATCAACGGCCAAGCTCATAGCCTACGTATATATACTCTCCTGCAGCTCACACTACGGATCCGATCATGATCACAGTTTACATGATTGTCTCCGAGCTAAAGATGATGCACACTATTTTCCAAAGTCCAAGTCAAATGTTAAGGTCGGAACTTTGTTGTACGCTCGGATACCCGCGTAGCTCTACAGTGATTAAAACTTGCGAGATCAGCCTGGTAATCCAAACGATTTTACAATTATCGCTTAAAATCATTTAAAAATGTTTTTGTTTATATAAAAATTATATCCACCTATTCATCCAGTGTGGCAGCAGCCGAGATTGAACTCATTACACGAGTTTGTAGTTTTATTCAAATTTTGTCGGTAGCTGAATACTTGATCCTTTTCATACAGCGCCTCGCCTTCCAAAATAGTCACCCATCTAGTACTGGCCAGGATCAACGTTGCTTAACTTTAGGTGATCTGACAAGAACTAGTTTTTCTGGTTTATTGTGCCGTATAAAAAATATATAAAAATCAATTAACCTGAATTTTGGAATATAACATTTTCATTCTGTGTCGGGTTCGTACATTATAAAGATTTTTCTATGCATATTTTTGAATTAGGCAGAATTCTGGATAAGAATTTTCTCTTTTAGATTGTTTTACTCTTGTTCTTCAATAGTGGATCCCGGAAGCCATTTTTTGGCCCAATCTGAGAAAAATGCCATAAGTATGAAAAAACAATAAAGAGAATGGTATACCTTTAGAAAACTGGACTCATTAAGTTTTTACAAAACGAAGCAAAGAACAAAACTCGAAAATAAATGAACCCAACTTGGACTTTTACCGACTGCCTTTGATTCTGTTTTCTCTTTTGTTGTCTAAAAAAAAAAGACAGCCTGTCAATAGTTATATTTAATTTCAATTTTATTGTATTGTCTTGTTGCACGAGCTCCTGACGTTGCTTTCGCGCAAATGTTACCGGAAAGGTCACGAAGTCGTGCTTCTCGGTGCACAGTTGGGTCGTCACATTATCAACTAAGGTTACCTGCTTCTAATACAAAACGAAAAAAAAAAAGATGGCGCCTCTGTGAAAACAAATATATTAGCGCATTAAGAACGAAACTAATTTCAATAACTTTTCACCTCGGGTCATCCAACCCTTTCCTTTCATGTTGCGTTTGTTTCACGTATAAAATGACGCAAACAGTTGCGCAAGGTGGCGCAAAAATCTTCACTTATGAAGTCGTTAATAATAGTCGGTATCCTCTCTGTAATCCAATCATATTTCAATCCAATCCAATTTATTTGGTAAAAAAAACAAAATAATTGTGCTTCAATACCCTGTAGGGAAAGGATAATATGAGATTGCAGAGAAGAGGAGAAAGTAGTCCAGCAAATGTTTAACTTTACATTTAATTGTTGCTTGGCAGCGCATTTATTAATTCACTTCAAAATTTGTCCGAAGTTCCAGGTGTTCTGTTTGAGAAACCATCCCCAATTCGGTGTAATCGAAATTGTTTCTTTTAGCGTCCGCGTAGAACTATTCCTGTACACGAGTGAATAATAAGTCCTGAATGATATCATAATTAGGACTGTGACAACAGCACATTCTTTTCATTCTTTTGACTCTCGGGTATATATCCGACACAGTTAGACACACTTAATCAACCGAGAACCACACCCCTCTATATAAAAACATATAGGATACTAACGGATATATACTCAAGGGTCAAAACAATGAAAAGAATATGCTGTTGCCACAGTCCTAATCATAATGTACATTGAGAAGATTGTAAGCCAAAATAAACTTCAGAGTACTGGGTACAGTTTGTGGCACATGCTAAAATCAATTAGGTTGAGAAGGGTTTTTTTCAACATTTTTCATTTTGATTTCAACTGATGTATTTTCAAATAAGTTTTCGTTATAATGCCTTTAATGTATATATCATTTTAAAGAGCGTTTTTCGTTTTAATTAAAATCGTTTTAAAAAAAGTATGTCTTCTTTTCGGAACGTTGAATACAAGATGGGGAAAAAGTAAATTCCCGCAATTTTCTTATTTCAATTCAAGCTAGGCCGAAAAGCTGCTGAAACAGATCGCTATATCGACGACGCGTTTGGTCAAGGAAGCACTATTGAACGCACAGAGCAATGGTGGTTTTAGAAAAGCGACTAAAGCTTTGTAAGATGATGAGGGTAATAGTTGGTAATGGAATATTGACAACGATTAATTAAAAGCCTTGGTCGAAGCCAATCCAGCACAGCTGTTTGAGAACTTGCTTCTGAATTAGATGTAATGTACACGACAGTTTCCAAGCATTTAAGAGAGACTATAAAGACAAAGAAACCTTATAAATGGGTAAATGGGTGGCCCACGAATTGAAAGTCAACCAAATGAAACGACGTTATGAATTTTCATCTTCGTTTCTTTTACGCAAGAACGATCCGTTTTTCGACGTGCTTATGACTTGCGTTGAGAAATGGGTTCTTTGCGAAGACTGGCGACGTTCAGCCTAGTTGTTAGACGCTGACGAAGCTCCACAACACTTTCCGGTAACCAGATTTGCACCAAAAGAAGGTCATGTTGACTCTTTGGTGGTCTTCGACCGGTGTCATCCATTAGTTTTTTTTTTTAATGCAGACGAAACCATTATGGCGGAGAAGTACTACCAACAAATGGGTGAAATGCATCAGAAACTTCGACAACAATACCCAGCCTTAGTCAACAGAAAATCCAAAATCTGCTCCACCACAATACCCGACAGTACGTTGCTAAACAGACCCTGCAGAAGTTGAATGAATTGGGCTACGAAACTCCACCTCATCCACCGCACTCGCCAGACTTCTGACCTATTGACTACCACGTTTTTAAGCATTTCAACAACATTCAGCGTGAGAAACGCTTCAAAAACCTAAGCAATATCAAAAACGCCTTCAGCGACTTCATCGTCACCAGAACGTTATATTTTTACATTACTGGCATAAATATACTTTTTTTTTGTATTAGCAAAAATGTGTTCATTCTGATTGTGCCTATTTTGATCAATAGATTTGAGCCGAGATATGTTCATCTGAATTTAGTAGTTGAAACCCGCAAGAACCTTCTTGTCAATCCGATATCTATTTATATATCTATAAAAGTGAAAAGGTCTGTGTGTCTGTCTGTCTGTCTGTCTGTCTGTGTACATTTCCATACACAATAACTCTGTCAATTTTCAGTCTACGGACTCCAGATTTAACACAAGGGGTATTGAGATTTGGGAAATCTTTTTAATCGGTTTGCAGCCAGAAATTAGGCTGTTAAGGGGTCAAAGATTAACGATTTGACCATTTGAAAACTCTACCAAATTCCTCTGCCAATTTTGGGTCTAAACACTCGAAATTTTAAATATATTTGAACATGGATCAAACGTTTTCATTTGATTTGAGACCAAAATAATAAATAGTAAGGAGTCAAAATTGGGTTCAAAGTTTAAAAAAAATGATCTCTGCGGTCTCTACCAAATTACTTAGGTAATTTTGGGTTCTAAATAGTTGGTCTAAATGTTTAAAATTTTACATAAAGTGTACTCCGACATAGGGTAAGCTTTTAAATATATTTTTAACCGAAAATTTGGCTGCTAAGGGGTCAAAGTTTAAAAGATTTTACATTTGCGGTCGCTAGCAAACTATTCATCAAATTGTGGGCCTAAAAATTTGAACTTATAAATAAAGGGTATTCGGATATGCAACAAGATTTTAAATACGTTTTTGGGCGAATGTTTCGCTGCCAAGAAGTCAAAGTTGACAGAGTTGACCTTTGCAGATTCTACTAAACTCCTCCGCCAATTTTGGGTCTAAACACTTGAAATTAAGATGTAGGTTACTTGGACATGGGTCAAACATTTTACCTTGATTTGAGCCCAAAATAACAAATGTTAAGGGGTCAAAATTGGGGTCAAAATTTAAAAACATTTGACCTCTGCGGTCCTTATCAACTTTTCTCTATGGTAGTTAAGGAAGACTATTATATAGAAAGGCATTATCGTACATATTCACACTTTTTAATATATACATATGCACATATATTTATGAACAGTACATAGGGCCCGAGCAAAGTCAGGCTGAACTGCTAGTATAGCTATAAAAGTGAACATTTCTGTGTGTGTGTGTGTGTGTGTGTGTGTGTGTGTGTGTGTACATTTCCCTACCAAATATCTCTGCCAATTGTCAGTCTAGAGACTCGAGATTTGTCATAAGAAGTATTGAGATTTGGGAAAATCTTTTTCATCTGTTGTCGACCAGAAATTTGGCTGTCAAGTGGTCAAAGTTCAACGATTAGACCTCTGAAAACTCTACCAAACTCCTTCGCGAATTTGGGGTCTAAACACTTGAAATTTTAAATGTAGCTTACTTGGACATGGATAAAACTTTTTATTTTGATTTCAGACCAAAATAATAAATGTTAAGGGGTCAAAATCGGGGTAAAAGTTCAAAAACATTGACCTCTGCGGTCTCTAGGAAATTACTCACACAAATTTGGTCTAAATATTTGAAATTTTACATAAAGGGTACAAACATGTAGGGCAAGTTATGAACAGTACATAAGGCCTGAGCAAAGCCGGGCTAAACTGCTAGTATTAATATAATTTGATTTCCTCCTTCTATTTATCTATGTGCGAGTATCACGTTTTCAAAGTTGGGCAGTCATTTCATATTAGATACCGTTTGGTGACCACACCTTTGTATTCCTTAAACAAAGGGGAAGCTCTTCGGCAATTATTAAAGAAACGGCACTATTTTATTAATATTAAGCAGAACGTTTACTTGTTTAACGGTGGCGTTATATTGCAACAAAGCAAACATGTTGTAGACTTCGTCGCAACGAAACAGAGGTAAGCGACGTTTTGTTATGATTGGTCCCAGTTTTCTTCACATCTTGTCCAGCGGAGGTCTTGTGAGTTCGCTCTTCTCGGTCTTTCTATCCTCCTTGACCCCTCTCGGCTATCGGGTGTCATTCTTTCTTTTGAGAAGGGGGGGCTATGATTGGCTAATAGGAGGGGATGGAGTACGAGATAGAGAACTTATGGATATGCATCTTCAATGTTCTTGGTTCCATGTAACGCTTCTTCATGCGTTGTCTCTGCAGTAGCTCGTGTAGCCCGTGCATGTGGCTTTTGTGTATTAGTCTCCGCATATTATTATTATTATTATTATTATTATTATTTGCTCACTAGGAGTAGTCAACAAACCACTATCAAAGATTGCTCTTAGGGAACAACTAGTGCTGTTCTCTGGAGCCTGAGTGACAACAATTCTCCCCAGATTTCCATTGCACTCCATTTCTTTCGATAACCTTTGCAAAAGAATTTGCGGTATCGCAACAGCTGTTTACCACTGATCTCTTGTTGGCAGCGACCATTGGTATTCACTAGAATTTGGGTGGCAAAAGGCCTCAGCAAGATTCCAATACGCTTTGAACTCAACCAGCGATGGACTCTACCGTCGATTTCGACGTAGAAGCTTCCGATACCACAACTAAGTTGCTCGGAAATCAACACAGATTGTTTGTTTATAGTAGTGAAGGCTTTGTGTAGAACCATTTGCACTTTTTGCTATTGCTGCTAACCTTTGTCGGTGCAGACGACTGCCACAGGGCAGAGTATACAGTAAACCGCAGGTTTTTACATCAGTTGTCTTCTCCTAGATACACTTCTTAACGAACACTGATATATATATATATATATATATATATATATATATATATATATATATATATATATATATGGGTAGTTTTTTTTGTCTATATCCGTTACAAGCGCTGAGTGAAATTTGAAGAATAAAACATGTATAAATACATTTGAAGCCAAAACTAACGGATATAAACAAACAACAAAAAAACTACCCAGATTTTTAAAATGCGCGACCACGCGTCACCTATCTGGCTTCATAAAAAACCGCAGTTAACAACATAGCGTGGACTCTTCATCGAACTACCTTCCACTACATTATGTCGAGGAAGAAGAAGAAAAAAACGATTCACAAAGGAGTCTTACTCCGAAATATATTTCTTTAAAAATAAACAACACCCGTTTATTTTATAAAAAAATTCGCGTTGCAGTTTTGGCTTCAAATGTATTTATACATGTTTTATTCTTCATATATATATATATATTTATATATATATATATATATATGTGTGTGTGTGTGTGTGTGTGTGTGTGTGTGTGTATGTGTGTGTGTGTGTATAAGATAAAAATCGTAAAACGACGTTGAGGTAAGCGACGTTTTTCATGGTTAGTTTCAATAGCAACCATGTCGCTTCAGCGACTAGTGTTGCTACTAATTTACTGCTGTCGCGAAAAAGAGTAGTAACAAGTGAAACAGACAGAAGGAAAAAATGAAAGGGGTATAATAGGGGGGATTTTAGCAGAGTGTAGCGTACATTGTTATTAAATATGTGTATGCTATATTTATGGGGGTAAAAAATAAGACTTAAATTAAACAAAGAACAAGTTAATTTATTAAAGCCTTGAAAAGCTACAAAAAATGCG
Organism: Euprymna scolopes; assembly: GCF_053919585.1. Lineage (NCBI taxonomy): Eukaryota > Metazoa > Mollusca > Cephalopoda > Sepiida > Sepiolidae > Euprymna > Euprymna scolopes. The sequence continues at coordinate 38,837,319 of NC_136517.1, forward strand.
AGCATGAAAAGTAATATGGTTAAGATTAAGCATGAAAAAGTAAAGGATTAGTTGTTAAAACTGGAAAAGAAAAGGACAAGATATTCTAGTAAAAGATAGAATAAATTTATAACTTAAAGTATTGCAGTATTAAAATCGTTTTTAAAATTCAATTTAACATAATATAATCAATTCTCAATTCTGCAATATATATATATATATATATATATATATATATATATATATATATATATATATGTGTGTGTGTATACACTAGCAAAGGTACACGTCGTTGATTGGGTTCAAAAACAGCCTACAGAAAATGGACTCTGATTTATGAAAGTATGATAGGTTATGAAATAGAAGGGTTGTAAATTTGGGTTGAATTTGGGGGTATCAAAACCAAAGCAAAATATGATGAAAGTAAAAATGAAATAGATAAACCCCTAATTGATTATACCATATCTGTTCACACTGAAACACTTATCACAATATTCTGCGGATCTATATGAAAAAACTTTGTTAAACTTTGTGACATATTTCCATTCTATGGAGGTCAGGTTCCAACGAACACCCCCATAATTTTATTATACTATATTTCTTCAAACTGAAACATAATTATCAAAGTATACTTACGCAGATAAATATGAAAAGTTTGTGCCTATTTCCATTCTATGGAGGCCATGCGCGAACGAAGACCCCACAATTTTATTATACCATCCCTATTTAAGTTAAAACATGCTTATCAAAGTATTCTTATATACATCTATATCAAAAACACATGTAAACGTTTTTTTTTTTTCATTTTTAAATTTTTTATTTCCATACTTAGTGGACCAGGCACGAACGCAGACCCCGGAATTTTAATGAACCACCGTTCTGCCAGATCAAACATAGTCATTCCTGTGTCTCGATACATCTTCTATCATTATATGTAATCAGTTTTTTTAAATAGTCAATCATATAGGAGCCTATTCGTGACCAGACACACACACACACACACACACATTCAGCTTTATATATGTATATATATATATATATATATATATATATATATATATATATATATATATATATAACTGTGAACACCGCTGACTATCGCCTAAGCGGTCGAGTTTCAATCTTGGTTTCAGGTAGTTGTTAATCTAGCCGCACTAATAGGCTATTATACAGCGAAACAGTACTTATGTGGATGACTATAAATGCGTCCTATCTTGGGTGGAGCATATTGAGGAGTAAAATAACAGACTGCCCCTTTCGTACGATGTAATACTCTTTGTATAAACAAATAGAGCTTGGCCGTTTGGACAATGTTTAAACATTTTAATTTTGTATAACTACCCAAGAAGCAGCCGTATAGTGTAACGGTGAGAAGCGTTGAATGTCGCCTAAGTGGTCGAGTTTCAATTCTGGTTTAAGTTAGTTGAGAGTCTAGCCGTACTGATGAGATGAGATACAGCGAAACAGTGCTGCACGCGGATTACTTGTATATATGATTGTACTGAGAAGTCAAGGGAAGCAATATTCAATATTGAAATCAAATATTGATTCTTCTCCGTGGACGAAACAGATATGTAAAATGTAAAGAAGTATTTATTTTGGATAAAAATGATTGGTAAGATGAATAAACCCTTGGTTTTTGAACATAGCAATTTTTTTATTAAATAACTTACATCGTTATTCTGGAAACGCTTGCGTTTCGTTGTTATTATCGCTAATATATTTTTAAAAGAAAATATTAGTTCTTAAAGGAGGCTTTCGGCCATCAACATTAAAAAGAGACTAACGGTATTTGTTAGCAAACGGCTACTCGTTATATTTCTCATGTCGGATTTCATTTTGTAATCAGTAAAACGTAAGGAAAGACACCTGCTCTTTGTAATTGGAAACGGAGTCTCTTTTTCACGTAGCGCAATGGGGAAAAAGTTGGCTATTGCGTTTTAATGCATCTAAAGTTTCTCTGTTTTTTTTTCATTGGCAATGTAATGAACTCATAAACCCTTATCCTCTAGTTGTCTTTTAGCCTTATCATACAATATCAAAATTAAAAAAAAGAATATTACAGAAAAAAAGCAGAAATTAATCAGGTATTTAATGCAAAAGTAAATACAAATTCTAAGATGTTCAACAATTTCTTTGGAATGAAGCACTTACTCTCAATCACCGGGATTGTACTTTTGCCCGTTTAATCGGGCTAAAATGACAGCCACACACAGGCACTTAACCAAACACACATACACCCGCACACGCACAGCATACACACACACCTATGTTGTATAGTATAATAATTCTCTAAGTTCCAAATATAAAGTTTTCTCAGTTGGTCATTTATTACTTTTCAAAAAGTATCCATTAAAATATTGTTTCGTATTGCGACTAACAAGACTACAAAATTATGTTAATGCTGCATATTTAGTCACGTATTCTTCAGATGTTTACTTTTAAAAACTTATAAAAAACATTTTGGACAACTTACATGGTTCATATTACGGACATCCTCTGTCGTTCCTTCTCAGTTACGAAGATTATGGTCATGCTGAATTTATTTTAAATTATATTAATTATTTTCGTATTTTTTGTATTATTATTATTATTATTATTATTATTATTATTATTATTGTTCTAGTTTTTATTTTCATTTTTATCGGGTTTTTAAAAAAATATTTTACTATTCTGCGAATTCTGTTTGTGAGTTATATTAGTTTTTATTTATATTCCTGTTAGAGTGTTCTTAGTGATTTGCCTCAGATTCCTTTGGAACTTACCTGTTGGATTGGAAGTTTTTAATTCAACCGTGTTTGGATTTTACAATTCTTGGATTTTTTACCCTTCACCGGACTATTCATTCATGTGAAATCTTTTTATCATTTTTCTTTTACCTCCTATTCCCCTTACCTCACCGTTTGTTTTTAACCAAGTAAGATCTGTGACTTACTTGTGGTTTCATTAAATACTTTTACATGCAAAATACGATCCCGCACTTTGCTAATTCCTGCCCTCTGATGAGAAGGAGAGTATTTCTTCGAATTTCCGCGGATTACGGACTATCCACTTATCTTGTGCTTCCTTTTTAAAATTAAATATGTTTTAAACTCTTTTTCAAGATGTTTTTAACATGTTTTATTAATCATTTGTTCGTATTATAAGCTCTATTTCCTTTTCGGTTTTATTGAGCTTTTACATCTGGTTGAGATTACTTTACTTGTAAATATTAACTTTTTAATATCTATAATATATTTTAAGTTTACCATTTTGATTACCTTGGTAAACTTATCGTAATTTTCATCTCTCTCTCTCTCTCTCTCTCTCTCTCTATATATATATATATATATATATATATATATATATATATATATATACATGACTGCTTCATGTAATCATCTAAATTAGCATACGAAAGTATAAATTTGTGCGTAAACTTTAAGTATTTACTGCAACAGTGCTCAATACGTAGGTAGAGCTAGGTAGTAAGTTATAAAATATATATGGCAATTAAGCTATACAGAATATTCCGCGTTTCATCCACGCTAGGATTCATAACCTGATTAATCCTAGCGTGCATGAAACGCGAAATAATCTGTGTAGCTTAATTGCCATATATATTTTTCTGGCTTACTATATATATATATATATATATATATATATATATATATATATATATAAGAAATTTATTACTGTGAGTCCAGAATGAGTTTACATATTGTTTCAACTAGAAGAAGATCCTCAAAGAGAGGAAATATCCAACTAGCATCGTCAGAATTCATAGATATATGTGGGGGGGGGTGCAGGGCAAAGCGGAAACATGTATATAGTGTTTTGTTTCACATATAGAAAACACCTGTTATTTTTGCCCCACCTTATATAAGAGGCGGCGAAATTTAAATTAAAATATAACGCCGAAAAATACTTTTACATACACATACGTGGTTTATTCCAAAGATTAATGTTTACGTTTTATAATTTCATTTTCGCAATATGGGTCCCGCGTTTAGTGTGAGTATAGCGTAATCTACATATCCAGCGTTCATAAATTTTACGCATTAAATTAAGCCGTATTTCGGCAATAACGTGTATTAGGTTGTCTTCCGAGTTGTTTGTTGTGCTTGGTTTATTAGCATAGACATTGGTCTTTATAAATCCTCAAATGAAAATAATCTAATAGGGTATAAATCGCACAAATGGGGGTTTTCTGTTGGCAGGTACATTTCGGAAAATTGTTCGATCGTCACATGTGTGGCTCCATTATGCTGAAACGACTTAATGAATTGCCAAATCAAGCTGAACAGTTTTCAAATCTGCAATTAAAGAAAAATGAGAATAATCCAAGTCAAATGTGTGTCCTCTAGAAACTACACCACATATATATCGGAATGTAGAATTGACAATCAATGTTGTATAAATCAAACAAACCCGCGAATAAAGGTCGTATTTAGATCATGAATCTTTTTATATTTATTTTCCAAATATTTCACATATAAATCGGTAAATATGCACTTACTGTTTACTATAACCTGGATGGATGATAATTGTCTCTGATTATTTCGAGATGTATACTCTTCTTCAAAAAAAAACAAACATTTTTAAGTAACCAAAACATGCCGTAAAACACACACACACACACACACACACACACACAAATATATCTCATTTATAATACTCATTAAGTCTATTCGTTTGTATGCTTCTATTTTTTCAAACTGTATCTCCCCCGAAACGAAAGGTCGCAGAGCGGCGTGAGGCTCCTTAAATGATTGCATCTTTTGTGGGCAGGAACTTTATGGGGATTCGCCCGGATAAATTACTTACTCAGAGTCAAAATAACTGCTAAGGGAATTAAATTAAACAAACAAACAAAGACATCAGAACTTGGCAAGCGTAAATCGACATAAACTGCTCTTCAATGCATTCGCATATATATACAAATATATATATATATATATATATATATATATATATATGTGTGTGTGTGTGTGTGTGTGTGTGCGTGTGTGTGTGTATCTATGAATTAGTACCTAAATCTTAGTGTATATTTTGCTATTTCATATCCAACTAACAATGACTGATTCGATAACGTCTAAGGCTTGAATGCTGTAAATTTTGGTTTCGGTTTCAGTTTCGATTTCGGTTTCAGATGAACTTATTGTTTTTATTTTTAAAATCACGACTAAATATTGAGTAAAATATGATTTGAAAGATCGATAGAAAATTTACTCTGTAATAATAAATACAAAATCGGCCTTTGAATCAAGATCAAAGTGTAGTATCTGTTCTTCAGATCTACACTTCAATTTCTTGTTGTCTGTCTTGTGGGGAGGCATTGTAAATAGGAATAATAAATACAAAATCGGCATCAATATAAGTTTTCAGCATATTTTACGACCGAGCAATGCCGGCGCCCCGTTGCTAGTGTGTGTGTTTATATATATATATATATATATATATATATATATATATATATATATATATATATATATATATATATTCTATTTTTGTTTTGTGTTGTACTGCGTGCAAATTACTATGCAGGTGGTTGTCAATGTATTTAGTGGCGATTTTCTGCTTTAGTGTCCACGATCAACGCGGTTGAGGGCCCCGCAGGAGGAGAATGCTCTCTGCGTGTCATGGTCGGTAGAAGCGTCGATTTATTCATAGAAACTTTTACGAACGGCGTCTAATGAGGTTAGTTCCGATTTCAAAGGCGATCACTTTCTGCCTTGGGGAACGGGTAAGTTGTAAGATTTGGCAAAAAAGAAAAAAAAAAAAGAAACAATCACGTAATGTTGAGCTCGGGAGCGCCCGTGAATGTGGCAGCCTTGGAGAGGATGAAGAAGCCGTGGAATGTAGAGTGAGGCGCGCCAGCAGAACTAGGAAATGAAGAAAACGGATATATCACGTGACTGTGTATGGAATGGGTTAAACATGGAAGGAAGGAATCAAACAACAAACAAAAACGTTTAACCAAAATGGCTAATTTATAAACATCAGCATTGTCTTCTCTAGCATTATCATGTTATTTTTTTTATCTTGAGAGGACACCACTTATCAAGGCTTGAAGGCTACTCGAGTAAAAACCCTAAGTGTTACGCAGATGTTAGACAACATCTATCAGTCATAGTGGAAGTAATGTAGGACTAGATTATTTAATAGAAATTTAATCACAGTAGGTTGGAAGACTGTAATGTTATAGTCAGCCGAGAAGCAAACGCATGGTATTGCGTTCCAGGGAGTTCAAGGAAAGAAATTATGTTCATAATGATTTCGTTTAGTTTTAGGCAATGATAGAGAGTACTGAAAGTTTTTTTTTAGCTGTTGTTGTAGGTAAGCGAGTCTTTGTGAACTTGTTACAAAGAGGAACCATAGATTGGGACTGACTCAAGCACCTGTCATAAACGTAACGCTTACGGCTGGGGAACTCTACTTGAATAAGCGGTGAGAAGTTTAAGGTTACGAGGACAGATTAAAAGATGAACTATGTATAAATTTTTGATATCCTAAATAAATTAATACGAATGCTTTTGCGACCTATCTTATCATCCAAACAACTTATGCTTATACAAGCCTATGTTAAAACAGGATTTTAAAAATACCGTATATATAGTAATCAGCAAGTATCTAAAAGTATTCATAATTTCCGTATTTTATAAACAGTTCATAATAAACTAGTGGGAGTTCTCGGCGTTGCCTGAGTGTTTAAGTGGTGTTGTAAGGAACCCAGGGGCTGCGTAAAAAAAGTGGTAGTTAGCGGGTGGGGGTGAATCCAAACAACAGTAGGCAGATGTGTTTTAAAAAAAAGTGGTAGTTGGCAGGTAGGCTCGAACCCGTAAGGCGACGGAGAAAAAAGGTAAAAAATAAAAAATAAATAAAAAAATATGACGTCTTAGTAGATGTCTCCATCGCCCGACCGGAAGTTCCGAAAGTTGAAATTAAGCGTAGTCAATCTAACCGATACGATGACTTGCGAAAATAGCGACGTTAAAACCGACCTCTCATTGTAGAAAACTGGCCAGTTGAGGGTGGAGAAATTAAAGATGTAGGTTACTTGGACATAGGTCAAACCTTTAATTTAATAAATGTTAAGGAATCAAAATTAGGACCAAAGTAAAAAAAAAATGACCTCTTCGGTCTCTACCAATTTACTCAGCCAATTTTTGGTCTAAACTTTTGAAATTTTACATAAAGTGTGTTTAGACATAGGGAAACCTTTCTAATCAGGTTTTAGGCGACGATTTTGCTGCCAAAGGGTCAAAGTTCAAAAGATTTTACCCTTTGATGTCTCTTGCAAACTATTCAGCCAATTTTGGGTCTAAACATTTGAAATCTTACATAAAAGGTATTCAGATATGCGGCAAGCTTTTTAATCAGTTTTTGGGGCGAAAATTTAGCTTCCAAGAGACCAAAGTTGAAAGATTTCACCTTTGTAAACTCTACCAAAGTCCTCCGCGAATTTTCGGTCTAAACACTTGAAATTTTAGATGTAGGTTTCCTTGATATAAGTAACCTTTTAAATATTTAATTTATATATACATATGCACATAAAGTTATGAACAGTACATAGGGCCCGAGCAAAGCCAGGCTTAACTGCCAGTATATATATATATATATATATATATATATATATATATATATATATATATATATATATATATATATATATGATCCTGGCTTAAGGCAGTTGCTTGTCTGCAACAGTTAGAAGCTCCAACTCTCGTTTGGGCGGTCGTGTTTTGATCCCAGTTGAGATAGTTGTTTGTCTAGCTGCACTGATGAACTGTGAAACAGCGCGAAACTGTAGAGTATGTGGATGACTATATATATATATATGTATATATATATATATATATATAGAGAGAGAGAGAGAGAGAGAGAGATAGAGAGAGAGAGAGGGAGATAGATAGATAGATAGATAGATAGATAGATAGATAGATAGATAGATAGATATTGCGGTTATCTCTAAAATTTCATAAAAGCAATGTCCTCAGACCTTTGCTTCCCTTAGAAAAATATAGTTAAAGCGCCTTTATTAGAATGAGAACTTTCTGTCCGATTCATGGTTTAACATGGTAAATTTGTATTCATTTTTGCATAGAATGCTAATCTTTTATTAATTCCTGATTGTGCATCGAACCGATACGATGATACATAGTTTATAGCACCTCATCAAAACAAAGGTCTAAACTAAATTGTATCCAAATTTAGGCCCATTACAGTTTGATCCTTGTCTACGGGGAGCGGATTTCTCTGTCTCTTCTAATCTCATACCTTTCAATTTGTCCTGGAAGTTGATTCTACCTATAAAGACCCTTGGGTGTATGCCTTTCCTTTCAGCAATGTCGAGAGAGGATCAGAGACAATGTTCATCACTGATTCATGAGGCATTCAGGAGGGAGAAGTGGTTTTACGTTAAAAAAAAAAAAAGTTTGTATCAGGATCAGACCCAGCGGTTTCAAAATTTATAATAACTTCAAGGATGGAAAATGTTCAGTTGCCCTGGCATGCAGATAAACTTGCTCAAGGACCTTCGAATCATGCAATTGTTTTGCACCTTTTGAGTCGAGTTGTCAAAAGCCTAGATAAACAGGGTTCGTTCCTTCAGCAGAATATATGTAGCTACACAAAAGTATCTGGATACTACATCGACTCATTTTTAAGGCAGAACCAGCAGCAACTATGTAGATCAGACCAGTGTTTAATTGTCGGTTGAAAGCCCGGTGGCTCAAATTCACTGAACTGTTTTTTACTCTGGAGTTAACATGATGGGAGACAAGTTGGACGAACTGATTTCATTCAGGTCCAACGAATTGTTTTTTTTTTACACGGTGGTCACCACTTATCAAGGCCCGGAAGCCACTCAGAGATAAGGGTTATTGCAAGTACAGTACGTTAGTGTGGAGATTTAATGAAGTATTTACTTAAAGGGGCGGTTCATTAGGAATTTGTTAACGTTGGATTTTAAGACATCCAGGTTGTAGTCAGGTGAGAAGCAGGCAGACGGAACAGAGTTCCACAGGCGTGCAGTTCTAAGAAAGAAGCTTTGTTCGTGGAATCTACGTTTTGATTTAGGCACAGATAAAGAGTGGGGAAAATTATTCACAGTGGATTCAGCTAGACGTGTGTTTTTCGTGAAAGATTGGCGAGGGGGGACCAAAGATTGGAGTTCAGATGAGCACATGCCATGGAAATGACGATAAAACAAGGATAGGCTCGCAACGTCTCTTTTTGCAGATATAAGGAAATCATTCTTGATGTTTCGACTTTCTTTTCATAGAGTAAATGTGATATTAATCCCTTATTATTTAATTGATTAATCCATATTAATTTCTATTAATCTTTATCTGTGCATCAAACAAATATCATAATAACTAGTTTACTGCAGCTTATAACAACATCTATGCAAAAATTCAGGCAGGTCGGCCCTAAAGCTTTACCAGAAAAACTGAAACGAACAGACGGATAGACTACGAGGAAAATAATATACATATACATTAATGTCATATTAGAATAGCGTAACCTATACGAGATAACTGGTAAAATAAATATGTGTGTATAATGGTTAGGTACAGTGTTTTCCTAGATGTAAATCTAATCAAACCTGCGTGATTAATAAAGAGTGCTCAATTCAAAGAGAGCACTTCATCAGACAATAGTTGATGAAGTGCTCTCTTTGAATTGAGATTCCACTAAAACATGTATGCACCTATGTAACCAACAATGTTTTTTTTATAATAAACACTATATATATATCTATATATGTATAAAAGTGAGAGTGTCTGTCTGTGTGTCTGTCTGTCTTTGTACATTTCCCTACACAATAACTCTGTCAATTTTCAGTCTACAGACTTGAAATTTGATATACAGGAAATTGAGATTTGCTGAAATCTTTGTAATCCGTTTTTGGCCAGAAATTTGGCTGTTAATGGGTCAAACTTCAACGATTTGACATTTGAGAACTTTACAAAACTGTGTATAAGTGAATGAAATTTTAGATATACGTTCCTTGGACATGGATCTAACTTAATAACTTGATCTGAGCCCAAAATAATAAATGTTAAAGGGTCATAATTGAGGTCAATTTTTTTTAAAAAAATTGACATCTGCGGTCTCTACCACATTACTCAGACAATTTCTGGTGGAAGCATTTGAAATTTTACATAAAGGGTATTCAGAGATAGGGCAAGCTTTTTAATCGGTTTGGGTCAAAATTTTGAGCTGCCAATATATTAATGTATGTATGTATGTTTGCATGTCTGCCAAAATCTTTCGACAGAAGCGACATATTTTCACAAGATCAGTATCGTTTTGAAGATCGACCCTTCAGACAACAAATATCGAAAAATTGGCAAAAAACATTAATTTCTTCACCCTCAACTGGACATTATTTACAGAGAGGGGGTGCTTTTTTCGATGATATTATCGAAAATCAACCCCTCTTTTCGATTGTCTAGCCTTTATTTAACCCTACATCACTTCCAGTGTGGCGGTGGTCGTAACAGCGAGGACTTCACGTTTTCCCCCGTTCTTTTCCTCCTTTGCGGTACGGGTTCGAGCCTGCCTTCCAGCTACCACTTATTTTTTTGCCCAATACACAGCTTCAAACACCCGGGCAACTCCACACTCCCTAAAGCCCGCAAGCTGGGGCCTCACCACTGGATATAGTTTAAGCTCATATCCAGGACCATTATATATTTTTAGATCCCCTCGTAATTTCTCTCTTAATATATATATATATATATATATATATATATATATATATATATATATATATATATATATATATATATATATATATACGAGCAAACAGTTAATAAAACATGTTAAAAAACACGTTAAAATGAGTTAAAAACATATTTGATCTGAAAAGGAAACACTAGATAAGTGGATAGTCCTTAATCCGGGGAGTTTCGAAGAAATACTTTCCTTCTCATTAGAGGGTAGGAATTAGCAAAATGCGGGATAGGATTTTGCATACAAAAGTATTTGATGAAACAACAAGTAAGTCAACGATCTTGTGATGCAGAGGGAATATGGCGAAGAAAAAGGTGATTACACATGAATGGATAGTCTGGTGGAAGATAAATAATCCAGTGACGGTAAAATCCAAATATATAACTTCAAGAAAGTTATTTATATATATATATATATATATATATATATATATATATATATATATATATATATAGTTTAAAATCACTAATATACAGGATAAATATAATAATTAATAGATTATTGACTCTGTAATAATAAATACGAAATCTGAACGAATTTTAATATCACATTCAAATGTATTTTACGGTCGGGCAACACCAGGCGATTTGCTAGTTCTTGCCTTAATGCATATCGCGCACATCTTGCTTCACATTAACTATAATCTTTATATATCGCATCTTATTTGTAAAATGGCAGTGTGTGTGTGTGTCTGTCTGTCTGTGTCTGTGTGTGTATCTGTGTGTGTGTTAACGAGAGAGAGAGAGAGAGAGAGAGAGAGAGAGAGAGAGAGAGAGAGAGAAAGATAGTGTTTCCTATAGAAATTCGAAAGAGCTAGGTTGATTTTTATGAAACTTCACACAAATATAATTTATGTGGTTGGGGGTGTTCTTAGAAAGGTTTTGTATCGGAATGCATCCATAAGTTGCGGAATTCGTTAGTCGAAAGATAAATCCGATTAAATAAGAAATAATCCGTTTCGAAACAAAGTTATCACTTATACCTTATACATCTAAATATCACAACTGCATTTTGAAAAATGTGATCGCCACACAGGCAGAAGGCAGATGTATAACATCACATTATTATTTTTTTATAAGAAAGGAGAGCGTTCTAAATGAATGATTCTGTTTAAAACCCAATTTATCCATGGTAACTGACATCATCAGTTACACTTTTATTCAAGCGATGATAAAAAATAAGTTTATCAAAATCAAAAGTAAGTTCTGTACATTGAAATGTAGATTACATTGTTTTATAGATTATGTCACTTTGAGGAGGTATGTGAAGCTTCCTCCCTGTGAACCGTGGTGGGTCCCCAACTAGAAGGTATATATATATATATATATATATATATATATATATAGAGAGAGAGAGAGAGAGAGAGAGAGAGAGAGAAAGAGAGAGAGAGAAAGAAAGAGAGAGAGAGAATGAGAATAATCTAAGTTAAAAGACAGGATTAAATAGGAAATGGCCGCCGTGGACCGTGATGAACTCAAACATGATTCACGTTACGGTTGTGATTTGAGTCCAAAAAATCTTACTTAATCTAATTATGTAATATGAGTTCATTTTTGTCAGAAGGGACATTATCCCACTCCTTTTAGAACCCAGAAAATACAAGCTTCGACACACACACACACACACACACACACACACACACACACACACACACACACACGCATATATATATATATATATATATATATATATATATATAATGCTCTCTTCTGGGAATCACTCATTTCTATGCATGAGATTGTCTTGTAAGATATCAGTTTTACCATCTGATTGCCAGATTATTACTCAATTTCCTCTCTCTAACACTTTCTCTCTTTCTCTCTTTCTCTCTCTCTCTCGCGCTCTTTCTCTCTTTCTCTCTCTCGCGCGCTCTTTCTCTCTGTATTTTTCTATGTTTTATCACTTACCTTCTTACTTATATATATATATATATATATATATATATATATATATATATATATATATATATATATATATATATATGTATATAACGACTTAATTTACTCACATAAAATTCATATACGAAAGTATAGATTTATGCGTAAACTTTAAGTATTTACTTCAAAAGTGCTCAATACGTAGGTAGAGCTAGTTAGTAATTTATAAAATGCATATGGCGATTAAGCTACACTGAATATTCCACGTTTCATCCACTCTAGGACTCTTCAGGCTTATGCATATATATACATCGAAAAAGAGAGAGAGTGAGAGAGAGAGAGAAAAAAAGAGAGAGGAAGAGACGATGTATGTTTCAATATATACGAGAATAGACATTCATCTAATACATTCATTACCCCAATTAAAGGATTATAAAAAAAAACAGAACGCGGGAATTAAGTATTAAAATGTATTAGAAAAACATACAAATGTGTGAGATGTTTGTTTAGCCAATCAATAACTTATATTGGTTCTCTGGATCATGACCCTAATACAATTCCTTTCCTTCCGGTATTTCTGTATATGATTACTTCAAAAAGTGTATTAGTATTTCTTGCTCTTTGAGTAAACCATAAAGGGGTCTGTGAGCTTAGTTTTTTGTCTGCTAGAACGTCGTGCTCCTGGTTTTGTTCGGGGGTGGAGGGATCAATATCAACTTTGTCGTAGACGGTTTCAATAGCCTCTATTTTGTCTTCTTGCCGCAAATCATCTTTGATCCTCATTCATACGTTTCCGTACTTGTGTCCTACATGCAGTTTATGTTTGAATTTCGGGTCCTATATTATATACCTATTTACTATGCCTCCCCACGGGACAGAGTTAGACACCAGGGTCGTTTTTTTTTAACGTGGAGAAGAGGTACAAAAATAAAAATTGTCTCAGTCGTGAAGGATTTCTCCTCCACCGAAAGAGAACAAGAAATAGAAGTGCAGCATCTGAAGAACAGATACTACACTTTGAGATAACATTGCTGATCTTCTGTATTATCTTCCCCAGTTCGAAAAAGAAACGTTACTTCTAAGGTGTCTGAAATAAATATTTATCTCTAAAGTTGTACATTTTGAGAGATGCAGTAAAGATTCTATTTGTGTGTGTGTGTGTGTGTGTGTGTGTGTGTGTGTGTGTGTGTGTGTGTGTGTGTCTGTCTGTCTGTCTTTTAATCCCGGCAAAAGTCTTTCTAATACTGATCTGATTTCTCGCCAAACAATTTCCGTTCGTGATCAGGCTGCTGGTCTGTTAGGGTTTGCTGTTATCCGATAACCTTAAAGAAACTGCTGGAGAGACGTTTCCGTCGGATAGCCGTAAGCTTTCTGTAGTGCGAACCTATCTCTTATGACGTCTGAGGGTATTTATTTGCTTCCCCACTTAGCAAATTAGGCACAAGGCCGTTTTTTAACGTGGAGAGTGAAGTGGACGGGGACCCGTTCCCCCGAGAGGGAACTGGATAGTGACAATTGGTATGAAGGTTTTCCTCTACAGTGACCAATAACTGAGGTCTTTGATTGCAGTATCTGCCGGAACAGATACTACACTTTGAGATTCATGCACAGCCCCACGACTCAAATCTCTATCTGCCCCTATTGACATGTTTGAACTTTTCATATTTTTTCTGCATTATATTTAATACTAGCGGGCCGCCAAGCATTGCCCGGCTGTAAAATACGCTTAAATATGATATTTTCATTAATGTTGATTTTCGGAGTTATTATTATATTATACTGAACCCAATATATAGAATTGATTTAAAAAGTAAAAAAAAAACAACAAAAAAAACTGACTAGTGCGCCACCACAGTGAATCGAAACCGAAGCGTTTAACTCACTTTTTCCTTTAACGTTAATACCTGAACTATTAAAACATGTTTGCTTTTAAGCTAAAAATTAAAACATAAATCATTAGCTATTACGTTATGCATGCATATCCGTAATGCTGCCCATCGACCTTCACCTGGCAAATTCCATTTTTTTTTAATCTTCACACTTTTGCACCGATTTTCCCCGGCTAAAACCCAAATATAAAGTTTTGCATGGGTTCGAATGCCCTATATATGAAGTTTGATGTATGCAGACCAAAAACTGCCAGAGGAGTTTGGTAGGCAATTTCTTTTAAACACACACACACACACACACACATATATATATATATATATATATATATATATATATATATATATATATATATGTTTAAAAGAAAGGCATAGTTGGGCGAAACATCGTGAAATAACCAAGAAAAGATGAGGATGATAGTCCGCAATAAGAATAAACTTAATAAATAATACTCATCTCAATAAATTCCAATTAAATAATATAAATCTGCGCATATTAAAATATATTTAAGCATATGTTACGACCGGGCATGACTGGGAGCTCCTCCCCTATTAATTCATCAATAAAAATGTCCACACACACACACACACACACACACACACACACACACACACACACACACACACGTGTTGCACCGTTTACTGCTTATTAAAGTGATTCAAAACCAGGACCTCATTGACTAAGACGGGCGTTTTTATCACTTATCCACCAAAATTCGCTTACTATGAAAAATATCATTTATTTATGAATTACCAAAAAATGACAAAATAAACAAAAGTAGACTTGGTGAGTTGAGCAGAGAACAATCGGTTGTTTTAACTTCCTCTGTAATAAGTAGGGCTATGACAACAGCATATTCTTTTCATTGTATTGACTCTCGAGTATATATCCGGCACAGTTAGACACAGTTAATAAACCGAGAACCACACTACTCTATAATAAAATACAGATAAGATATTACGGATACACACCCAAGAGCCAAAATAATTAAAAAAAATATGATGTTGTCATAGCCCTAGTAATAAGTTAATTTGACAAAGCATTGGTTGCTTTGGTTGTACCGTTTTAGACTTGAAAGTGACATTCGAATTTCCGGCGGTTTAAAAATTATAAGATGACGCAGTTAAGAGTTACTAATCTTATAAAAAGTAAGTGTGTGTATTTAATCTTGAAAACATGACAATAATCTGAATCTCTCTCTCTCTCTCTCTCTCTCTCTATATATATATATATATATATATATATATATATATATATATATATATATATATATAAGTGAACGTGTCTGTGTGTCTGTGTGTCTGTGTGTCTGTTTACATTTCCTACGCAATAACTCTGTTAATTTTTAGTCTACAGACTCAAAATTTGATATACAGGGTACTGAGATTTGGGAAAATCGATGTGATTTGTTTTCGGATAGAAATTTGGCGATTAAGGGGTCAAAGTTTCACCATTTGACCTTGTAGAACTCTACCAAACTCCTCCTACGATTTGGGGGTCTAAACACGTGAAATTTTAGATATAGATTCCTTCAACGTGGATCTAACTTAATAACTTTATTTGAGCCCAAAACAATAAATATGAAGGAGTCATAATAGAGGTCAAAGTTTAAAAAATTGACCGTTATTTTTTATTTATTTATTTTTATTTTATTTTATTTTATTTTTTTGCTCAGCATACACCTCAAAACACCCGGGCAACGCCGGGCACCCATTCTAGTTCAGCATGTGCGGTCAATACATTTGTAAGAAATGGCGATTGCGCAGTGGATGCTTCTGGAAGAAATATTTTCCTGGTTCTGCTAGGTAATAATTTAGCCGGTTAAAATAGTTTTTAAGATGTCAAAAATGGGTCGAAATTGAAAAAAATTATTATACATTTTGTACATTCATCGTGATTTATTTTTCATTTTAAATATTTGATCGCTTTATATACGTGTCACGGTGGTACAGTGGTAACGTCACCAGCCTTGAATGCAGTTTCGTTGTTGCTTTTAGCTGATAGCACCTAAATACTTTTTTTTTTACTTTTGAAATCACCACTCTATAATTATATATATATATATATATATATATATATATATATATATATATATATATATATATATATAATTTAAAGGAGATTAGAATAATAGTCTAAAGAGCTAAGTGTATTTTAATGTAATAGTGAAATTACTAGTTTAATTAAAATACAGGAAATGATCGTTGTAATTTAGATATATAATAAGCTCGATAGTTAAATGTCCTAGAGCTAATTCAATATTAAGTAATGTGATTTATAATTTAAAAGTTTTAAAATTTTTTAAATTTAACAATCAAAATTTAATTAAATTAAAAATCAGTTTAAAATAAAAAGCTATAGCAAACATCTAAATGACTACTTTAAATACAGTTCCTGATTTCAAAAAAAGAAAAACCAAAAGATTCATCTGCCTTACTTTTAATGCTAGGTTTATTTTTGGTGTCTTTTCAATTCAATAGAAATCCTCCTAAATTTGCTGATGAGGAGACCGTGCTTACCAAAAAAACTATGTATAATTATTCTACGTGACTTCATGTATACCACAAATAAAAAGCACGGATTTCCGAAACGATCGTACAGATAATTGACTTTGTTGTTGTTCCTTCTTATGAAACTGATTTTTAATTTAATTAAATTTTGATTGTTAAATTTAAAAAATTTTAAAACTTTTAAATTATAAATCACATTACTTAATATATATATATATATATATATATATATATATATATATATATATATATATATATGTATATATGTGTGTGTGTGTGTGTGTGTGTGTGTGTGTGTGTGTGAAATCTGGACAAATTAAAATATCATATTTAAGCGTATTTTACGACCGAGCAAAGCCGGGCGCCCCCTCGCGCTAATTTTACATAAATATGTAACAGTAAAAATTCTTTGAGAAAAGATTAAATTGCAATTAGATTCAGGTTCAGACTTATGAATACTAAATTTAAATACATACAACAAATTTAATAGTCCCACAATGTTTATATCTCGCAAAAGAGCGAAGGCCGTTAATGGAACTAATCACCTTGATGTAATTAATCAGTCTTCAATTATTTTTTTTTACTCATGTTCACCCCTTACAAAGCATATGGCCACTTGGACATAAGGGGCTACTATTTGAGGGCCATGTCTAGGAAAGATCAACAAGCTATTTGTTTATGTTATATTTAAACTTCAGTACAGCCCGTGAAGCAGATAGCAGTAAGGGAATTCAAAAAGTCTAGCTATTCGAGGGAAGAACTTATTATAATAGAAAGCTTTCTGGCATTTAGGGACAACAACAGTGAAGGGGTGAGATCTTATTGCTAAGTTGGTTTGTCGGGGATATGTATATTGGGTGGGTTACAAGTGAAACGAGTTAATCACAACACATTCCATTAAAATATTTGTAAAACA
The DNA here is from genome assembly GCF_053919585.1 of Euprymna scolopes. Lineage (NCBI taxonomy): Eukaryota > Metazoa > Mollusca > Cephalopoda > Sepiida > Sepiolidae > Euprymna > Euprymna scolopes. The sequence continues at coordinate 38,855,210 of NC_136517.1, forward strand.
GGCACAGTGATGCAACATAGTGGCGATGGGACAGGGGCAGGAGCTTAGTTGATAAAGCGGGATGATCAGATTGACAACTCTTTTGTAGACCCTATCTAACTTGATGTATACATAACATTTTTTTGTATCTAACTTGATGTATATATAACATTTTTTTAAATCTAACTTGATGTATGCATAACATTTTTTTTTATCTAACTTGATGTATACATAACATTTTTTAATCTAACTTGATGTATACATAACATTTTTTTATCTAACTTGATGTATACATAACATTTTTTTTATCTAACTTGATGTATACATAACATTTTTTATCTAACTTGATGTATACATAACATTTTTTTATCTAACTTGATGTATACATAACATTTTCTTTCTAACTTGATGCATACATAACATTTTTTATCTAACTTGATGTATACATAACATTTTTTTGTCTAACTTGATGTATACATAACATTTTTTTGTCTAACTTGATGTATACATAACATTCTTTTTATCTAACTTGATGCATACATAACATTTTTTTTTATCTAACTTGATGTATACATAACATTTTTAAAATCTAACTTGATGTATACACAACATTTTTTATCTAACTTGATGTATACATAACATTTTTTTATCTAACTTGATGTAAACATAACATTTTTTATCTAATTGATGTATACATAACATTTTTTAATCTAACTTGATGTATACATAATTTTTTTTATCTAACTTGATGTATATATAACATTTTTTTAAATGTAACTTGATGTATACATAACATTTTTTATCTAACTTGATGTATACATAACATTTTTTATCTAATTGATGTATACATAACACTTTTTATCTAACTTGATGTATACATAATATTTTTATCTAACTTGATGTATACATAACATTTTTTTATCTAACTTGATGTATACATAACATTTTTTATCAAACTTGATGTATACATAACATTTTTTCTAACTTGATGTATACATAAATTTTTTTTATCTAACTTGATGTATACATAACATTTTTTAATCTAACTTGATGTATACATAACATTTTTTTATCTAACTTGATGTATACATAACATTTTTTTATCGAACTTGATGTATACATAACATTTATTTTTTATCTAACTTGATGTATACATAACATTTTTATCTAACTTGATGTATACATAACATTTTTCATCTAACTTGATGTATACATAACATTTTTTAAATCTAACTTGATGTATACATAACATTTTCTTTCTAACTTGATGTATACATAACATTATTTTTTAAATCTAACTTTATGTATACATAATATTTTTTTATCTAACTTGATGTATGCAAAATAATACGCATAGACAGTGAGTACACAAAACGTCCCGAAGTAGTTGATAATAGTGTTCAAGTAATTGTACACGGTATTTATGTGAAGGAGTAGTGTAGGGAACCGAACTTGCAGCCTTAGATTCGGATTTTATTCTTGTGTTATTAATTTTTCTTTTACTGAATATTTTGTATGTTTCGGCGACAAGATATTACCTTGAGTAGTAATAAAAAAATATAAAAAATTTCATGGTTTTTATATGCATTTATCCTCAGTGCTGCAATAGGAAATTCAGAAAGAAGTTTTTCATTATATCTATTGCAATAGAACGCGTAATTGAAGTTTTTCGGAGTCGGCATGAACTTAAAAATATTTTTTAAATTAAAGGAAAAATATCGATTTAACTCGTCGCTGTATTATGAAATTCTATATTATATATACGAGGTTTTTTCTTTATTACAAGGTAGTCACCACTTACCAAGGCCCGGAAGCCACTCGGGGTAAGGTGCCTTCAATAAGTTTCCCGACTTTTTTCATGGGAGTACTTTTATTGATAGTACACACATCAAACTCAAGTCGCCTTCGAAGTAATCTCCTCCGGCTGCAATGCACTTGTTGTACCGTTCCAACAACTTTTGGAAGTCCTCTTGTGTTAGCGTTTAAATGATTCTCATCACAGTCCCTTTAATCTCCTCAAGTGTCTCATAACCACAGCCCCTAAGGTTTTCCTTGAGCTTAGGGAATAACCAAAAGGCAGAGGGAGTTATCTTTATGCCGATTTAGATCAAATAGTCGGTGACAAGGCTCGAGCACTCTTGGGACAAATTTCGCGCGCAAATCTTCCACATCTTAAGTTCTTCGCGGTTAGTTGTATGTACCGTTACCACACTGACATCAAACTCTGCACTGATTGTCTCTATATATACACGACGGTCCTTATTCATGATATTCGTTATTTGGCCAATCAACCCCGCTTCCACTACTCCTTCCATCCTCCCTTATCTCTTATGCTATTCAAAAACTGATGCATGCAAAAGCAGTCTGAAGCATTCCATACATTTCTGTCGCATTTTATTTTCCCAGTTTAAAACCGAATTTTATTGCATATCGTTCTTCTTAAGTGTCCTCACTTCCAGATTGTAATTTTGAAATTCATCAGTTGTGACAATCAGGCTTTAGTACAATGTATTCCAATTGCTTCTTTAGCTGTTCATTTTAATCTGAAACCATAAAAATTGGTCAGCCATCTCATAAGATGTATAGCAGTAACATACTGAATTTTCAAGAGAGTACGACAATTTTATGTCTATACAGAAAATGTCTGGAATCTTATTGAAGGCACCTTGTATATGATACTAGTAGATAAAAAGAAGTCTCCATTACAGGGTTCCATTTTCATTTGAATAATGAAACAATGTTATAAAAGTGTTTGAGAACTAGAATTCATTCATATGAGCTGATATATACGTATTGAGACTTGCAAATGAACATCTTGTAATCTACAGAAATGTTTATGCAAATTCGCTTTGATTTTAGGTACACAGAAGAAGGAAAGAACAATTATTTATATTATTTGTAGTGTAACGCTGTCGGCTTGAGAATGTGTAACGAAAGTATTAGAGATTGAAGCTCTGTCGAGTAGGGTAACATATCAGCGTCTCCGAATATGTGTGTCCGGTTTATTCATCACTCATTAAATTGAGGTTTTTCTTAGAAGCGAGATTACATTGATTATTTTATTTGCAAATTCGGAAGATTCAGTTATCAAGCAAAACTGAAGTAACTCTAGCTTTACTAAGTATTGTTGATGTCCTTCCGTCTAGATAGAGGATGAAGAATAGCGGTTGAAGGTTGTCATGAGTGATGGCAACTTGCTGTGACTGAGCAGGCCGATGCGGGAGCGGTAGATTCTGCTGCACTTCCCGCAGGGATACCCCCTGTCATGCTTTGCCGATGCTGCTGATGCTGATTCTGTCCTTTTGCGCCTGCCTTTCTTCTCCTCCCACTGTTAATTTCTTCTCTCCTCGCTCAGTCGGACACATTTCTTGACTTTGACCCTCCAGGAGTCACGGTCTGCAGCATAGGGTTCAGGGTCAACAGGGTTGATGTTGTCGGATCTTAAGTCCCTTTTGCGCACATCCTTAAATCTGAGGTGTGGTCTACCGGTTGGTCTGTTGCCGGCCGAGAGCTCACCATACAGGATGTCTTTGGGGATTCGGCCAAGCTGCATGCGAACGACGTGTCCTAGCCAGCGCAGACGTCTCTGGGAAAGGAGGGCAAACATGCTTGGAAGATTTGCTTTGGCAAGAACGTCTTTGTTCGAAACGCGGTCTTGCCATGTAATGCCTAAGATCTTTCTTAGGTTGCGAAGATAGAAGGCGCTTAGTCTGCGCTCTTGATGTTTGTAGATGGTCCATGTCTCACTGCAGTAGAGTAAGATGCTGAGGACACAGGTTTAATATATCCTCATCTTTGTGTTTATGGTCAGCATGTTGTTACTCTACGCTCTCTTGGTCGGGCGGGCCTTACCTGTTGCTCCTTTCCCAATGCGGGTGTTTAGCTCAGCGTCCAGTAAGAGGTTGTTGGAAATAATGGAGCCTAGATAGGTGAAGTCGTTCACCAACTCCAGTGTGTGATCGCCAATGGATATGCAGAGGACGTAGCCATGACATTTGTTTTCTTGAGTCTTGTTGTCAGACCAAACTCGTTGCAAGCATGGGCGAGGCGCTCAATGAGTTGTTGGAGGGCTTTCTCAGAATGGGCTGCTAATGCTGCATCATCTGCGAACAGCATTTTCCTGACGAGGGTCATGCGGACTTTAGTGTTGGCAGGTAGACGGGCCAGGTTGAAATTTTGGGTCTAAACACTTGAAATTTTAAATGTAGGTTACCTGAACATGAGTCAAACATTTAATATATATATATATATATATATATATATATATATATATATATATATATATATATAGTAAGTTATAAAATATATATGGCGATTAAGTTGCACAGAATATTCCGCGTTTCATCCTCTCTAGGATTCTTCAGGCTTATGCGAGAATTTTGTGGTTGTCTCACGTTTTTATATACGCACCTTCTATTGAGTTTTTAGGTAGCCAGTCAGCTTCCTAGTATCCACCGCACCCTTCCTAATCAGCCAATGAGCAGGCACTTACAGGGCAAAGGCCCAGTTGACCTTGACCTCCGGTTGACCCGTTCCTTTGTCTGTTCTATTTAGCTTAGATATCTAGTGTTTTTACCTGTTTTAAATCTCGTTTAGATGTTTTTTTTGTTTTTTATACGTTAGTTTTTATATATATATATATATATATAAATTGAGCACTGTTGAAGTACATACTTAAAGTTTACGCATAAATTTATACTTTCGTATATTAATTTATGTGAGTAAATTAAGTAGTTATATATGCCCCTGCAGCAAAAAATGTAAAAACTGGCTCGGCCTAAAAAATCATCAGACAAAGATGAAGTGCATTGCAAGCAGTGGTCACCCACAACGCTCAGGAGTTTCCCTTGGTGAGACACGGGAGGGGTAGAGATAGAAGGCACACCACAGTGCTCAGTCCCACCCCCCCAAGTAGCAGCCGTCTCGTCGTGCAACGAAACAACAAATACACTTCAGAATAAGATCAACTGGCCAGCGGCAGTCGACACAAACACCCGGTGGGACTTTGGCACCGACGTCAGCGAGATCCTCACAATAACACTTAAGGGGGTCCGTTGATAAACGGCTTGCAATCATGGCAAAAATAATATTAACTTTCGCAGTAGAAGGATTCGGAACTCAAATGAAAAAAGGAACAATTCCCGTTAGTATAAACCGTAGAGAGAATAAGATTAGAGCCCATAGAGCAGTATTAAGAGCTTTAAAAAACAATTAAACAAGACTAAACCAGAAGAAAAGGCTCCATTAAAGGAGCTTGGTGATTCCGTCAGAATGGAAATAATGTCATTGCGGAGAGCAGAATGGTACAGGCGACGGAAAAAGAAAGGGCACGTAAACGCTCAGCTTTCATTTCAAACCCTATGGTATCACAAAGAAGTTATTAGGTGAGACGCAGAGTGGTACACTCGAACTAGCATGAGTGAAATTAACGAATTCCTCAATGAGTTATTAAGTGATCCTTTCCATGAACGCGTCAACAAGTTAATTATTACTCCCGATCTTCCTGCATCAGACTTCGACATGGGAGAACCTTCTCTGGCCGAATTGCGGACAGCTTTAGAAAAAGCAAGATCAAGCTTTGCTCAAGGCCCGAACGGAGTCCCTATGTAGTATATAAACATTATCCTCATTTACTGCACACTTTATGGAAACCCTGAACGTCATTAGCAAAAGGGGTACAATAGCGGATCAATGGAGATACAGCGAGGGCATCTGGATCCCGAAGGAGGAAAACGCTAAAGCAGTTGAGCAATTCAGATGCATATACCTGCTTAACGTAGAGGGGAAAATTTAACCGACGCTTATAAGATTTTCTTTTCAAAAATAACTACATCGATACCTCTGTGCAAAAATGCATGCTGGGTGTACGGAGCATACAGGAGTCCTCTCGCAGCTGTTAAAATATGCCAAACAGTACAAATGAGATATAGCCGTCCTCTGGCTAGACTTTAAAATGCGGACGGGTCAATCCCTCACAAATTCGTGGAAGTAGCCCTAAAACGTTATCACGTTCCTAAAATAATCACCGATTTAATATTGGATTATTATACGGAGTTTCAAATGAGAGTAATAGTAAAGACCTCTATCTCAGCTTGGCATAACTTAGAAAGAGATATTATTACAGGATGCACCATTTCTGCAACGCTATTCTCATTATCAATGAGCCTGTTAATAAAAAACGACAGAAAAGGAATGCCGTGGGCCAGTCACTAGAACCGAGTTGAGGCAGTCGCCAATACGTGCATACATGGGCGACATGACCATAACAACTTCTGCGTTCGGAGCCAAGTGGCTGTTAAAAGGAATAGGTGAACTCATCGACTGGGCAAGGATGAGTTTCAACACATCTTAATCTAGATCTCTCGTTATAAAGAAAGGAAGACCGGATGAAAACCTACGCTTTAAGCTCTCTAGAGAGTATATTCCTACGATAAAACAAAATCCAGTAAGAGCTTAGGAAAGCGTTTTGATGACACCCTAAAGGGTTCAGTAGCAATCGAAAGGACTAAGGAAAATCTAGAAGGTTGGCTTATTAAGGTGGAGAAGTCTGGGTTACCCGGCCGTTATAAAACTTGGATTTATCAGCACGTTATTTTACCCAAGTTACTCTGGCCCTTAACAATATATTAATTTAAAACCTCCACCGTGGAAGCTCGTCTACGCAGGTGGTTAGGTTTACCAAAATCCCTCTGCAGTGTAGCGCTATACTGAAGCTCAAATAAATTACAACTTCCATTTAAAAGTGTTCTGGATGAATATAAGGCCGCAAAAGTGGCGTTGACCATTCAGTATGAGTTCTTAAGTGACCCAAAGGTTGCTGAGGCAGGCATAGTGGTTTTCACCTGGGAAAAATAGAATGCTACTAAGGAATTTAAGGACGCGAAAGAAAGGCTTCAAGAAAAGGCATTAATAGGGACCGTGGCTATTGGACGCGAGGGCCTTAGGTTCTTCGCATCAGAAAGCCGTCACACGCTCCAAGAAAATCGGAAACCATACCTACTGCAAGAGGTTAGGAATAGTGAAGAAGAAAGACGCATGGCAGTCACGGGGGGGGGTTGAAGCAGCAAGGGGCATGGACAAAGTGCGAGTCGATAATGAACCGACACGTTAAGTGGTCGGAAATTATGGAATGGTGACTCCAGATTAAGATTTCTGATACGGGCAGTGTTTGATACTTTACCAAGTCCCGTTAACCTCAATCTCTGGACAAATTTCGAATCACCATTTTGTCACCTTTGCGGAGAGAAAGGCACTCTCAAGCATATACTCAGCATCTGCAAAACGAGGCTTGCTGAGGGTCGTTATAGGTGGCGGCATGAGGAAATCTTTTTAAAAAATTCTAGCAATAGCTAGATCTACATTACAGGGTAACATTTTCAATTCTGAATCGGGATTTATAAAATTCGTGAGAGCAAAAAAAAAAAAAAAAGCAAAAACCCAACAGGGTTATCCCACACAACAGACTGGGAATTAAGAGCTGACATAGACCACAGACTAAAATTCCCAGATCAAATTGTTGCAACAAATCTTCGTTCCGACATATTCTTCTCAAATAAATTTAAAAAGATAATTCTATGGGAATTAACTATTCCTTGGGAAGAGAATGTGGAGGAGGCTCACGAACGGATGAAATTAATGTATGATGAGCTTGTATACGGCTGCAGAATAATGGTTGGAAGGAAAGCTGTCTACCCATTGAAGTAGTGGCTAGAGAGTTTAAAGCGAAATCTTTGAGTAAAACTCTTCAGATTTAGGCTTGGTGGGTGCTAAGAAAAGGAAAGCTTACAGGACAAAGGCCCAGTTGACGTCCAGTTCACCCGTTCCTTGTGTGTGCTATTTTAGCTGGGAGCATAGATATCTAGTGTCCTGACCTATTTTAAACCTAGGTTAAATGTTTTATATATATATATATATATATATATATATATATATATATATATATATATATATCACCCTATTCCCTCTGCTTCACTTTTTGTTATCAAGTAAGATCTTTGACTTACTTGTAGTTTCATCAAATACTTTTAAGAACCAAAATCCGATCCCGCATTTTGCTAAATCCTACCCTCTGATGAGAAGGAAAGAATTTCTTCGAAACTCCGCGGATTAAGGACTATCCACTTATTTAGTGTTTCCTTTTCACATTAAATATATTTTTAACTCTTTTTGAAAGTGTTTTTTTTTCCATGTTTTATTAACTATTTGCTATTATATATATATATATATATATATATATATATATATGATAATTTATTTATATGCATATTTATTTTGTTTGTTTATTTTCTATTGTTATTGTTAGTTTTAAAATTATTTTGTATCGCTATCCTTAAGTAAAATTTACCCTGTGTAAGTGCCTGCTCATTATCTGATTAGGAGGGGTGCGAGGGGAACTAGAAAGCTGATTGGCTAACTAAAAACTCAATGGAAGGTGCGTATATAAACACGCTAGACAACCACAAAATCCTTGCATAAGCCTGATGAATCCTAGCGTATATGAAACGCGGAATATTCTCTGTAGCTTAATTGCCATATATATTTTATAACTTACTACTATACATGTATATATATACAAATTCGCAAAAAAAAATAATAAGTAATAATGATATTGTTTTTTTTATCAAATTCCGTCTGTATTTGTTTACAATATCATGTCAGCTGTTATTTGGACTTGACGGTTAATGAATTGGAAAAGTCACTTCTGATTAATGCTTAGTTTTAAAATATGCAACTGAATAATTGATTTGCGGCGGTTTTAAATGGCAACTCTACTTTTATCGTAAATTGTACTTATTAATAAAAAATAAATAAAATTAAATGGGGAGGTACACCAAGGATTGAACAAGAGACCCTCCGAACTGTACTCGAATGTTCTACCACTGAGCAACATCTCCAAATCAAATAAATCGTTTGTTTGTTTTTTCTTTTAAAAGAAGAACTGATTTGCTCAAATTTTATTATACTACATTGTCCGGTGTATCAAAACTCCCCGTAAAGGTATTTTTTATGTATAAGAAAACAGGATTATTTTTTGGCTTCGGTGTTTTTTTTGTTTTTTTTTTTTTTGATTTTCGATGCTTATCGTATGAATTTCTTTGCAAAACGTATCTAAGAACACTGTCAGACATATAAATTACCTATGTGTGAAATTCGCAATAGGTAGACTCATCCGTTTTGGAACTAATGTGAAAGGAACTAATTTCACGAATTTTAGTTTCAATTTCGATTATAGCTAATAGCACTCAAGTCATCAATGTTTTATAAATAATTTTAACAGGAATTCTTCATAAATTTTGGTTTCAGATTATTTAGAGTTGAGAGACTTCAAGTTACATATACATACATATATGCATATGATTGATTGATTGCAACGTCTTGTCAGACGAGTGCCACTCCCTCAGACATTTAAAATCCATGAGCCCAAATACCTGAGGGAGTATCTATACAAAGATGATGTTACAGAGTCTTAGCTTTGTACGACAGCTAAGTCTCTCTCTCGGTTCAAAATGTTGAGATCCAGCAACAAGCAAGAGCAAGATAGCCAGCAACAAATTAAACTGCAGACCAGCTTAATGCATATATATATATATACACATACGTACATACACACATCATATACACACATAGATATGTGTGTGCGTGTAAGTGTGTGTGTGTTTCTACATACATTTTTTTCGCTAGTACATATATTAATGTAATTCATATGCATATATATATATATATAATGCAATATATGTAAATAATATATATATATATATATACATATATATACACATATATGTATGTATACATATATAGACGTATATATGTATATATACATATATACGCATATATACAAGTATACATATATATAAACATATATATACATATATACATACATATATATATATATATATATATATATATATATATATACCGATATATATATACAGGGTGACCCCCCCAAAAAAAACGGGCCACAACTCTAATTAGGTCCCGTTTCTTAGCATGTTGTCCGAATGAAATGAAACTTTGGTCATAAATAGTTTATTATACTCAAAACATCACATCAAAACACTACGGCCTTTTGTCTTTTTCCTCCATTCTACAGCATATGTTCTAGATAGCCTCCATTTAGCTTATGTTTTTTTGTTTATTGGGCCACCCTGTATATATGACGTTAAAAAGCATTTAAAAATGAATGTTTAAATTCAACAGCCTTGCTCGCGGTTACCGGTAGCCGAATAGATTAGGTCCTTGCTAAGGAAGCCAGAGATGGCTTCTGCCGTCGGGTTCAAATCTATCGGCTGGTGTTAATCCTGACACTCTTCACTGATGATTCCCGAAAGGATGAAACACTAGTCTCTGTAAGTATTTAATGATTATTATTATTATAGTAAATAATTATATATTATATTAGGTATTTAATAATTATTATAGTAAATGGCATATATATATATATATATATATATATATATATATATATATATATATATATATATGATGATTGCAAACGTCTTGTCAGACGAGTGCCACTCCCTCAGACACTTAATGCCCATGAGCCCAGAAATGACTCTTTTTTTTCTTAGTCCTACTGGTGAATTCACACGCTCACGCAGGCATGATACTGAAGACGGTCATTGAGATCAATTATTACATGTTTCCAGCATTTCAAGCCTCCATGCGTCATAACTTTTCCATCGCCACAGGACCATTTTTTATAGACAAATGCCTGAGGGAGTATCTATACACAGGTGATGTTACAGAGTCTTAGCTTTGTATAACAGCTAAGTCTCTCTCTCGGTTCAAAATGTTGAGATCCAGCAACAAGCAAGAGCAAGATAACCAGCAAAAAGTTAAACTGCAGACCAGCTTAATGCGGGTACTCGTCTCCCGCTTCATAGTTTTTTAAATCAGAGATTTGCTTCTCCTAGAAAGGTTGCCTTCACCACGGCTTATGGGAGACCTCTTGAACCCAACACACAAACACACATAGTGCTAGTTGGCCGTTGACCCCGAAAAAGGGTTCATTGTGTGTTCAAGTGTTATTTTGTCCCGATTACTTTAAAAAATACATCGCAAATGTGCCTATATTTTCGTCAAAAGTATAAACACACTTGTGAGGCGGTGATCTACAGGTCCGAACATGATATATATATATATATCAAGTTCGGACGATTATTGGAAAATCGGATCATTTGGATATATCCAACTCAGAAAAATTTGAGCTTATTTACCGATGCAAAAACCAATTCCTTAAATTATCTTTTTTATTTGATTTTGGTTTAAGAAACATCTTCCAATGCTTGTAGTAATACTAAAATAATAATTATTTATTGATTTAAACTTCCAGTGAAGCTAAAAACTGTAGATCACCGCCTCACAAGTGTGTTTTTACTTTTGACGAAAATATAGGCACATTTGCGATGTATTTTTTTAAAGTAATCGGGACAAAATAACACTTTTATAGTTAAATATTAAGAGATTTATAAAGAATCGGAATCGGAATCGGTAATTGTATCGGAATCGGGGAAAATATTGGAATCGTCCCATAGTGTGTCTGTCTCGCTTTTGCAGTCTGGATCCCCGCCTCTGGCTTGCATTATTGACAAAGAAAAAATAAACAAGGAAGTCTTTATTACCAACCCCTCTCTCTCTCTCTCTCTCTCTCTCTCTCTCTCTCTCTCTCTCTCTCTATATATATATATATATATATATATATATATATATATATATATAGATCTATCTATCTATATATATATTTCTCTCTCTCTCTCTATCTATCTATCTATATATATTTCTCTCTCTCTCTCTCTCTCTCTATCTATCTATATATATATATATTTCTCTCTCTCTCTCTCTCTCTCTCTCTCTCTCTCTCTCTCTCTTACTGACACTCTAACCCTCTATCTCTCTTTTCACGCTCTTGTATAACTACTTCATTTACTCACGTAAAATTAATATACAAAAGTATAAATTTATGCGTAAACTTAAAGTATTTACTTCTGAAGTGCTCAATACGTAGATAGAGCGAGTAAGTAATTTATAAAATATATATGGCGATTAAGCTACCACGTTTCATCCACTCTAGGATTCTTCAGGCTTATGTTTTGTCCGAATGAAATGAAACGTTGGTCATTAGAAAGTGGATGAAACGCGGAATATTCAGTGTGGCTTAATCGTCATATATATTTTATAAATTACTATATATATATATATATATATATATAAATAGATATACATATATATATATATATATATATATATATATATAATAATAATATTAATAATAATAATAATAATAATAATAATAATAATAATAATAATAATAATAAGAAGAAGAAGAAGAAGAAGAAGAAGAAGAACAAAGACTTTCGCTGGCGAGGACTACTATTGACCGTAACCAGTTATACAGTCCTTTTGAAATTTTCATCCCTATTTTTCTCGTTATGTACTGAATATTTGTTAATGAAACCTATATGAAATATGTTCCTTATTACATTTTAAAGATTTTCTATTCTGAAAAAAAGTTTTTAAAAAATTTTATTCAAAGTGCACTTTTATAAATTTTACAAAGTAAGGTATGAAAATTTAATTGAAATTGAAGAAAAAAATTATCTTGGATTTATTTTATGTAATGTACATTTTGTTGCACTTTAAAAAACATTATCTTTCATTTAGCAATTAATGATATAGATATAAAATTTTCAATGATTTTTTAAAAGTGCAACAGAATGTACATTTCATAAAATAAATCCAAGGTAATTTTTTTGATTCAATTTAAATTAAATTTTTATACTTACTTTGTAAAATTTGTAAAAGTGCACTTTGAAGATAAATAAATTTCAAATTGAATCTTGTACCTTTATTTTTAAAGCCTATAGTAAAAACATTTTGTTTAACGATTTTCATGACTTGGATTAAATGCTTATATCTTAGTTTTACAATTTTTCTGCTTTTGTTTGTACATATGATTTTTGATTTGTTGAATAAAAACATTTATTTCTTTCAGTTAAAATGCCAAAATCATACGCTGGGGAGATTTTAAGTAGATAAACTCCATGGTAAGAATGATAATATAAAAAAATAGTGTCTTAGCATAGGGATTTTAATAAAGTCTTCAAAGACCTAGCTTTAGTTTAGAATGACCCTCGACCCCCCTTTTCCCCCCTACGGGCTTCATGCCTAAGTGTCTCTGGACCCCAAATGAGGGCCTGGCAGTAGATAATGCCAGGTCCGGGGCAGAACACTAAATAAACGACTTGGATTAAATGCTTTTGGCCTTCGGGCCGGGATCAAAGTGTAGTATCTCTTCTGCAGATGCTGCACTTAAGATAATTTGTACCAGTTAATGGACGGAAAACCCTCTATACTGGGACAATTATTATTTTTGGCAACCAGAGTGCCTCCTTTTTGCCTACTTTTAGGGGAGCTGGTTTTTACCCCACATTAAAAACGGCCTTGTGCCTAATTTGCTTTGGTGGGGAAGCAAATAAATACATTAAATGCTTTTCTAACTTATATATATATATATATATATATATATATATATATATATATATATATATATATATATATATATATATATATATATGTATATATATGTATATATATATATATATATATAATCTTTCTACAAGATGCATACGAACACACTCCCTGTCTATTTTTGTTTATATCCCTTTCTCTAATTTTCTATGCTCGTACTTTTTCTTCATCTTTTATTGTCTTTTTCTCTTTATCTCTCTCTTTCCCATCTCCTTTTTCTATCCCCCTTTTTCTTCCTCTTTCCTTCTCTGTCTATCTATCTTCCCCCTCCCTCTTCTTCGTCTCCTCCTTCTTCGTCCCTCTTGTTTCTAGCCAGCACGGCAGCCCGCCTGTCCGTCCCTCCCGCGAACCTAACCACGCTCTCCCGACTAGACCAGACAGTTACGCGCAACGAAGAATTCGGTTGGCTGCTACTTTCAAACAGATTCAACCCTATCGGACAGGACTCATTGTTGTTGTTGTTGTTGTTGTTGTTGTTATTATTATTATTATTATTATTATTATTATTATTATTATTATTATTATTATTATTATTATTATCTCGACTAGACAAGAGGGGCTCGTACGACTGTCACTACCGTTGGCATACCGCCGTCACATGCCATCAAACACCACTTACACATAAACACACACGCACAGATATGCACAGACCAACTGTCCCCTAAAGAAATCGTCCACGACGATATACGCACCAACCAGCACCCTTTTACTAGCTCGGAATATTGAATCTGAGTTTGATAGACGATTCTTTTGTATATGTTTTTTTAATTTATTCATAAACACCCTCATTTTTCCCAATTAAGCTAGTTTCAGAAAGGATATCGATATATTTAAAGCCGCGTATTAGTATCACATTTGCGGAAATATATGCGTATATAAGTATTTATTTAGGACTGATAGCCACTTTTAATATGATTACTTAATTGTAATGATGTAATAATAATAATAATAATAATAATAATAATAATAATAATAATAATAATAATAATAATAATAAAAACAACAATAATAATACGTTTCGGCCATGTCTAATATACAGAAAAAAGAGAACGAACATTTTTTTCTTTTTTTTTTTTTACAAGGGGGCCACCAGCCACCACTTATCAAGGCCCGAGGGCCACTCAGGGATAAGGGTTATTGCGTGTACAGTAATCAATGAGATAGTATTGTAGTAATCATTAATATTAGGGGTTTTGATAGAGTGTCTTACTTACTGCTTTAAAAAAAAAAAAAAAGAACACAATCGGCAACGATAAAAATAATTGATTTTTATTCGAACAAGTTTTATTAAAATCCAGTGATTATCTTTCAAAACTCTATCTCTCTCTCTCACACACACACACACACACGCACACACACGCACATATATATACACACACACACACACGCACATATATATATATATATATATATATATATATATATATATATATATATATATATATATGAGAACATGCGTACGCCTTCTCCTTTGGCTAATAAGATAACTTAGATCTAAAATGTTTATATTATATTTATTAGCAACACAGAGTGCTCTATGTTAATATGAGAGCAACGGTTGTACTTAAACAGCATTTAAGTTTTCATTTATCTTTTTTCTGAAAAAAGGTAAACATTCTTCCTATGTATGACTGCATACTATAATTCATTACAATAATAATAATAATAACAATTATTATTATTATTATTATTATTATTATTATTATTATTATTATTATTATTATTATAACATCATAGTGCGTTAACTTGAAAAATGTTATGTCAAACTTCTAGAGTAAATGTGTTATTGTAGTGGTAAAAAATTATTAAACACGTTAATCCCTATATGTACATCGGACGGATACCATAATAATCAGTTCGCTGCAGTCTGCACCTCATTAGAACAGATGTTCATACAGAATTTAGGCTAGATCGCTCTAGTAGTTTTCGAGGAAAAGCGTAACGGCCTAAAAGACAGACTAAACAAAATATATTTTATATCATTATTATTTTTAGTAATAGTAGTATTAGTAATAGTAGCACATTTTTATTATCAATATTATTATTATTATTATTATTATTATTATTATTATTATTATTAAATGCCACAAACTACAGTAGGCCCCATATATGGCTGTCCTTGTTCATAAGCCGCATACAAGTAATTACATTTGTAGAAAGGATACGAGTAAAGTATTTTACAATGAACATAATTTTTTTAATTTTCAAAAGGAGTTAATTTAACCCTGTTCTTGTATAAACCTAATTTTTAACATTATATATATATATATATATATATATATATATATATATATATATATATATATATATATATATATATAAAAGCAAAAATAAAGCGAATAACTACCTAAACAATATTCCAAAAAAGATTTATATGGATAAATAATATATATTATATATCTAAAAAGTTATATATATATATATATATATAACTTTACATATATATATATAAATATATATATATATAAATATATATATATATTCTTTATATTTATATATACTACATATATAAACATACCTACATACATACATACATACATACATACATACATACATACATACATATATATTATATACATAAATAACTATAACTATATTTATATTTGTATAGGATTTATGCATATATATGTATATATTAGTATTATTTATGGACACACAAATATATTAATCTAATATATATATATATATATATTAATTTGATACATATATATATATATATATATAATTAAACATG